>NW_027530512.1:1705571-1936734 GCF_008692635.1 Crocuta crocuta | reverse complement strand
TCATCTGACTAATTTTCCTTATCATGAAATTTATTTTAGAAGAAATGTTTATTTTATTTATTTTATTTTTATTAACAATTTTCTTAATGTTTATTTTTGAGAGAGAGACACACACAGAATATGAGCAGAAGAGAGGTAGCAAGAGAGGGAGATGGAATCTGAAGTGGGCTGCAGGTTCTTCAGCACAGAGCCTGACACTGGGCTCCAACTCACCAACAGTGAGATCATGACCTGAGCCAAAGTCAGATGCCTAACCAACTGAGCCATCCAGGTGCCCTGAGATGTTTATGTTTAAATTCATGATTGTACTTTTAAATTATACTGGAAAATCCACTTCTTTTGCTTTTGTAATGTTTTAATTTCCTGGTTTATTCTTCAATTCACAGTACCCGAGTATACTGGTCACTGAGACATCACCCTGACATGAAGTTACACATTGTGTTAGTGCTTTGTGATTGGAATGAGCAAAATACTTGGGAAAGCACAGAGGAAGTAGAAAATATTTCTGCAAAGGAAACACTTGAGTTGGAACTTAAAGAATATATAGAAATTGTCCAGATGGACATAGGGAGAAGAATATCCTCAACTGAGGCAACAGCGTGTATAAATGCAAAGAGGTATGAAGAGCATAGCATGTTTAGGGTAGAATAAGACATTTTTTAAAGATGGGGTTGTGGCAAAAAAACATGAGATGAAACAGGGCAAGTTGGGGTAAGCTTGTGATGGACTTTGTATAGCAAAGCAAGACATTATCCTGTAAGCCCTGGAGGGGCTAGTGGAGGTTTTAAAGAAAGAGTAACTTCATTTGATTATGTTTTCAGGAAGGAAATTCTGAGAGCAGTGTGCAGTGGGAGAAGAGAGTAAGCAAGGGACTGGTTTGAAAGCTGTTGCATAGTCTAGGAGGGGCAGTGGGGGTGGAGGGAGCAAAGGTAAGTGGGTGGATTTGAGATGCATCTCAAAAGTCAAACAGGCAGACTGTAACGAATGACTGGTTAGATACAGGCCTTGAGGTTTAGATGATGACCCAGGCAAGGGACTTGGGGTCTCTGGTTAGATCATGTCACTTTCATTGAGAAATTTGGAGGTAAAGCAGCCTTGGGGAGTGATGAGATCTCTTTGTGACATGTAGAGTTGAAATTCAGGTGCTAAGGAGATGAGACCTCAACGTAGAGAGAGGTCCAGTGGGCGATCATAGCATGGGTCAAGAAAGAGATCAGCTGAAAGGCACCTGAAGTACTGAAAGCTGCTTAGATCAATGAAGCAGAAGAGAAAGGGGGCCAGTAGAGAGGATATTCTGTTCAGATTGTGGGTCAGGAGCCTATTCATGCTGTGTACAGAGTTTTAGGAATTACTAATTGGGTGTTTCACAACCACGTTTGTTGTTCCTATGCAAGACACACTTTGGATTCTGTTATTTTTCAACACATGACTAATAACTTTTTTAATGAGGTTAGCAGGCTAGCAGGACCCCGACCCCCTGTAGGCCATTCTCTGTGTGTGCTGTTTTGGGGAGGGGTTGGAGAATCGTTCTCAGAAACCCAGAAACACATGTTCCCACTCCGCTTTCCCTGGCTGACCTGATTCCAAACAACTATGGGCCCTCTAGAGATTTGCCGGCGTCCACACAAAAGAAGTGTCATTTGTATGCAGCCCCTTAACTAATTGTAACAGCCTGTTCCTGAAGTCTCTGAGAAAGCACACAAATTGGTTCTCCAGCACTTGTTCTTTTTCAAGGACACCTGTATGACCCTTTTTCAAGTCAGCTGTCCCCTCCCCCCTTTATTCACCTGCTATTTCAATTATGTGAGCAGTGATATATCTGCCACAAAAACTCCCTGTTCTGGGAAATTTCTTCAGAGGAGAATTATTGAAAAAAGTATTTCTGCTTTTGAGCCAGCTCAGGGATTTAAATCTCTTCCAGCCTGCAGAGCACCTGGAGTCAAGTGTCTGTTCCCTCTTGACTCGGGAAGAATGAGTTGCATCTTGAACTGAGGCTCATAAGCACATTTAGGGACTATGAGCCGATTTCCTCCTGCTGTTCACTGAAGCAATGAAAAATAAACGAATTCAGATAGTCCAGAGCCAGTCCTGAGTATCACAAGGTGGGGAGGGGGTGCAGCAGTGTACTAGAACTGAGGAGCCTGGTTGTGAAGCCATATGTAGGACTGTCTTATGCAGGCTGCTGGAGCCACCTCCCTCCCAAAGCCACACTTCCCATTTGCAATGATAATTGACTCACCATGACTTTTTCTCTTGTTTCACATTGCTCCTAACTTCTAGCACCTTACACCTAAGAGGCCAATGATAAATATTTGTCAACTGATTAGATTTTCCAAATTGTTAGAATATGAAGGCCTCTGAGCTCCTTGAATGTGATTAACTTTACTAATGGCAAAGGAAAGGTGCATGTATTGATTCAAGGTCACACGGTGGCAATCATGGCATCTACTGACCCACAGACATATTTCACTTTGACATCTCAATGATGTCTTTAAGAAAATAGGAATTCAGAGGAGGCTGAATTGGGTGGCTCAGTCACTTAAGCGTCGAACCACGGCTCAGGTCGTGATCTCATGGTTCATGGGTCTGAGCCTTGTGTCAGGATTTGTGCTAACAGCTCAGAGCCTGGAGCCTACTTTGGATCCTGTGCCTTTCTCTCTAGCTGTCTCTCCCCTGCTTACACCTGAACTCTATAAAAAAATGAATAAATGTTAGAAAAATAAAATATGAATTCAGTGTCAGTATTAAAAAATTGAGACTTATATAAAAATCCAGGTTTTTGACTTCTGAAAATTGGGAGACCTACAACATTGGGCTGTCTTTCCCTTTAGAATGGGCATGCCTCCCCATTTGCCAAAGCCCTCACCACTCCCTGCTTTTCTTACACTTGACCCACCTCACTCATGTTTCATGCCTTGCCTCTGTAGGCTTTTCTTTGTAGGCTCTACTAGCAAAATTATTTACAACCCTTAAAAATTAGCATCATGTTTTAAAATTTACTGTGTCTTCATTGAAATATAATTGAGATAATAATTTGTATACCATAAAAGCCACCCAGGTGAAGTGTAAAATTCATTATTTTTTGGTTTATTCAGGGTTGTGAAACTATTACTACTATTGAGTTTTTAAAAAAATTCACCTCAAAAAGAAATCCAGTACCCATCCAGCACTTACGTCCCAGTCCCCCATCCCCACACTGATCTACTTTCTGTATATATGGAATTGGGTTGTTTCTACTTTTTAGCTATTATGAATAATGCTGCTGTGAACATTTGTATGCAAGTTTTTGCAAAGACATGTGTTTTCATTTTTCTTGGGAGTGACCATGTTGGGTTTTATATTAACTCTATGTTTTAGCATTTTGAGGAACTGACCAATTGCTTTCCAAAGTGGCTGCACCATTTGACATCTCCACCATCAAGGTATGAGGGTTCCAGTTTCTCCACATCCTCACCAGCACTTCTTATTGTCAGTGTTGTAGTTGTGATAGTTGTTGTGAATTGTATTTCATTATGGATTTGATTTAAATGTGTGTGTGTAAAATAAAATTCTTTACTTTTTATAAGGAAATGTTGCTGATAGATTATGCTAACCCTTACTCATTACTGGAACTTTCAGCTTGGCTTCAACTCTTTTTTTATTTTTTTATTTTTATTTTTTAATGTTTTTATTTCTGAGAGAGAGAGAAACAGCGTGAACAGGGGAGGGTCAGAGAGAGAGGAAAATACAGAACCTGAAGCAGGCTACAGGCTCTGAGCTAGCTGTCAGCACAGAGCCCGATGCGCGGCTCGAACCCACAAACTGTGAGAGCATGACCTGAGCCGAAGTCGAACGCTTAACTGACTGAGCCACCCAGGCGCCCCTCTTTTTTTTTTTAAGTTTATTTATTTATTTTGAGAGAGATAGAGACAGCATGAGTGGGGAAAGGTGCAGAGAGGGAGAGAGAAAGAATCCTAAACAGGCTCCATGCTGGTAGCACAGAGCCTGATGTGGGGCTCGAATTCACGGAACTGTGAGATCATGACCTGAGCCGAAACCAAGAGTCAAACGCTTAACCGACTAGGTGCCTCTGGTCTCAACTCTTATAGCCAGACCACATCAAGTGATGCAGTATACCCTGGGTTGTGGTCTGTGGAGCTCTCATGAATGGGATTAGTGCCCTTATAAAGGAGACCCCAGGGAGCTCTGTGGCTCTCTCTGCCATGTGAGATTACAATGAAGAGAATACAGTCTGAAGCCTGGAAAAGAACCAGAACTTGACCATGCTAGAACCCTGACTTGGACTTCCCAGCCTCCAGAACTGTGAGAAATAAATTTGTGTTGTTCATAAGCTACCCAGTTAACTGCGCTTTGTTACAGCAGTCCAGGCAGACCAAGAGACTAACCTTCCGAGGAACAAGGCAGTTGTTCTACTCCAGACTCAGGTTCTGCTTCTGCCCAAGAAACTATAGTTCTCCATAGTCCTTTTCATTTTTTCTTTCACTGAGCTTCAGGACCCCATTCTTGTATCCAGTGTTGATATATTTTCTTCATCTCACTACTCTCCCTTTGTCTACTGCTCTCTCTCTTCTTCCACTCTTTCTCATTTCTACCTACCTATCCCAGCAGCCCCACCCAGGGAACTGATCCAGATTTGAGACTCTGGAGATTTCTTTTCTTTTCTTTTTTAATGTTTATTTTTATTTTTGAAAGAGAGAGATTGAGAGAGAGAGAGAGAGAATGTGAGGGGGTGGGGCAGAGGGAGAGGGAGACACAGAATCCAAAGCAGGCTCCAGGCTCTGAGCTGTCAGCACAGAGCCAAATGTAGGGCTCAAACTCATGAACCATGAGATCATGACCTGCACCAAATTCAGATGCTTAACCGACTGAGCCACCCAGGTGCCCTTCTGGAGATTTCTCTGATATCATCACCAGCCAGAAGAACCCCATAAGGCCCCTTTGTTCAGCAGAATCTGGTATAATCATCAGATGCTTCAACTATCTCATTTCAAATATTTGGTTCCATTTTCCCCTTAAATACAACTTACTGACAAGGTTTGTAGTTGAGAAAATTTGGCCTCCCTGAGTATAATTCAATATCTAAATAAAAAAAAAAAAAAAGTAAGGTCTCCGGTTGGAGGTGCAATAGCTATGCTCACCACATAGCTCTGGCCCACTATATTTTTCATTTTTACATAGCCTGCCAGGCCATGGTCTGACCACGAGAGCCTCCATTGGGGCATCTGGAGCAGAGAGGCCTTTGGCTACGTGTGACAGCGAAATTGTGCAGGGACCCCTAGCCCTTCTTTATCAGCAGCAGTGGTTTTTATAGGGCGCCCTTCATACCCTGGGTGTTATATCTGCGATAATAAAGACTGCCTCGGATCTTTAGTTTCCTTCATCTCAGAACAGGCCTCATTGTATATATTTAGAGCCACAGCCCATGCCTATTCTGTCTGTAATGAGTGGGATGACTTAAAACAGCACCGTTCACTCCAGGATCTGGAAACCTTTAACAGCCTCAACTCCACACTTCTTACACAACCACTTAAGAACGGACAGACAATAAACAGGACCTTCTGGTGACTGTCTGCTCAGGGAGAATGGAGAGAAAAAGAAGATGGTATGCACTAGCAGCATAAGCCTTTTTCTCTCAGGCCACTCCGACTTCAAACTCCTGTGAGGGTCCAGTGTCCTTTTTCTACAGCATATGTATAATCAATACATATGTTTATCTAATACCTCATTGCAAGTGCTTTACTCATCAACTGCTAGGAGCTAAAATGGTAATAAAAGATGATTATTTCTCTAACTACAGAAGAAGTTAGAGGTTTCAACTGGCACAGGAACTTGCTCTTTATGGTGAGTCACTAATAGAATAAAGATAAAGTGTCCAGAGTACAAAAGGCGTCTTGTTTTCCCAAGGCCTAATATTTGCTCACATCCCTGCCTTCACTTATTTCTCAAGGAAACAGACTCTATTCTCATACTCATCCCACCTTGCTCATAGGTAATGCCAGAACTCAAGGACTTTACCCCATGAACACTTGCCTTGATGTTTTTCTTTCTGTAGATTTGTAGAACTGTTTTATGTTTTTCTAACTGAAGCTATCAGAGAAAGAAAGGTTTTCAATCTTCCCATTGTGTTGGATAGGATGGGAAGAAACTGAGAAGGAAAAGCAAAGGAACTAGCATTTGCTTTGTCTCAGACACTGTTGGTCACTTTACATATTAAACTAAAATGAAACTCAATTCTTAGGTGGCATGCCTACTACGAAAAACAGTTCCAGCGGGCTTGCCATCTTTGCATGTTTATCATGTGTTCCTTTAGTCAGTAGCTGTTTGTACGGGATCGTGGCTTTAACCTCAGAGACCCACCAGAGCCTTTTCAATGACATCTTTTTGTCTTTAGTGGGGCTCTATACATTGACACACCCAAATGGCATGTTCTTCCCTCTTGTAAGCTGCTAGTCAGCATTGGGACCCAGTATGGACTAGCCTTTTCTTCTCTCCATGTCTTCCTCTCTCTTTTTGTTCTTCCTTTGTTATGACAAAAACATATTTTTGCTCTTTTAAAATTGTCAATCATAATGTCATGAAAAAAAATTCAGTTTCATCATTTTGGCTACATATAATAAATATAGTTTCTATGTAAATGTAAATTCCTTTGAGTCTCAGATTTTATTTTTTAAATATTTGCTCCTGCCCACCTTCCTGCCCCACCTGAGACAGCCCAGCCCATGTGTATTTCCACGCCGGCCAAAAGACCATCACATGGTTCTTCTGCCCCATCTTGTCTCTCTCTTCATGAATTCTGGGTTCAGAATTCATATTCCACCCCTGTCACTTCTGCACTCTGTGAGTCTTAGGCACACACTGCCTCAGTTTCCCTATCGAAGAACACTCTTTGGGTTATTGTCAGGATTAAATGACCTGGTAGTGTCCACCCCATCTCCCAATTCCCCCTGCTTGGGTCAACCCTGCACACCTGACTGATCATTTTGTCTCGGCCTGGCCGTGCCTTGCCTCTGAAGCTCCTCTGGCTCCCACTTCCTGTGCCTTGCCTCTGAGGTCCTTCCAGGCCAGTCTGCTCTGTCCTGGCAAACCCATCTCTCACTACTCCCCAGCATAAACTCCCATCCTTCAGCTGGCCTGACCTAGTCATCATTCCCTAATGAAGAAAAGATGAATTTTCCTTCTACACATTATACTTGGCTTAGTCCATCCTATTTTCCCTGGGTGACTTTCTCTTCTCATATTTGCTCATCAAAAATCTCATCACCCTTCCCTAGCTTAGGGAGCAGAGGTGACCTCTAGTCTCTGTGCTCCTGGATAGTCTGCTAGAGGTACTTGTCCCCTGGAAAATGAAGATAATAACACATCTTATTTCCCCTTATAGACTATAAGTCCCATGAAGGCAGGAAGTCTATTTTTTCTTACATGTCAGAGCTCAATAAAGCTCTCTTTGTCACCATTTTGTCTTCTCAGTTTGGATTGAATAACTTCCTCTGACGTCCAAACAGAGGAAGATAGAGTATGTGTGCAATCGGGATTCTGACGTACTTCACCAACACATGCTTTTTGAGTGCCTGCTAAATGTTAGAAACTGTGCTAACTGCTGGAGTTAAAAATAAGAATTATAGCTACAATTTACTGAGGCCTTTCTAGGTGCTAGACATCATGCTAAGTAAGTAATTTTCATAATTTCTTACTGAATACTCATGATAGCCTTATGAGGCAATTATCAGTGTATTCTCATGTAAACAATAGGTCAGAGAAGTCAGTAACTTGTTCACATTAGCTCAGCTCTAGTCAGTGGGAGAGCCAGGATTTGAACCCAGGTTGTCTGTATCCCAAACCTATGCTCTTAACCAGATAAATAAGATACAGTTCTGGCTTTTGAGTTACTGAGTGTCCAGTAGTGGAGATATGTGAGCTGGTCTACATCTTCTTCTCTGACTTCATCTTGTAATGCTGTACTTCAGCCACCTGGCCTTCCTACTGTCCCTTCAGCATGCCAGACTCAGGACTCTGGTACTGCAGTAGTCCATTCTTACCTGGAATGCTCTCAACCCTGATCTTCACAGCTGACATGTCTCATCACCTTGGCTAGAAAGTCGTCTTCTAGAGACTTCCCTGAACTTCCCAGCTAATGTAGCGCTCCTCTTTCCCACCTCTTCCGTACACTCCCTACCCTGATCACTCTGTTTTATTTCTTTCTGTCAATTTGTTACTGTGTGAATTGAACACATATACTTGCTTGTACATGTACTGTCTGTTTTCCCTGCTGGAATTGAAGCCCAGCAGCGGCAGGGATTTACTCAGCACTGAATTCCCAATATCCAGAACAGGGCCTGGGACATAAAAGGTGTTTAATAAATATTTGTTTAATATGTTGAATGAATGAATGAATGAATGAATGAAGTTTGGATAGGTTGGGTTTCTGTTTCAGGTTGGGTTCTGCAAAAGCAGATATGGGGTAGACTTTGGGTGCGAGATGTTGCAGGGATCAACGCTTGTGAAAGGAAGGGAAAGGAGCAGGACTGAGCCAGAGGGAGGAACTAAGCTGTGATACAGGTCCAACAGAGTTTCAGCCAATCCTGTGGCAAGTTCTACAGCACATAAAAATAAGGCCCCTCCATTCCCACCCACTGGACTAAAAAAACTAGCATTATAGTTTAAAATCAGGTTTACTCTAGAACTTGCTGTGACCTTTATAGCCACTCCCTCCCCCACTGTGGCTCTTAGTTAAAGGTTATGATCTACTCTTGCAAGGGCATGACCTTGGGCAAGGAGGGCCTCTAAAACTGAGGCTGACAGTAAAGGAGCTGATATTTGAGGCTGTCGGCTGACCATAGTCCCCATGGCTGTATGACAAGTCTTTCCTTGAAGGGGCCTTTGGGCAGTGCACTTTAATTTCTACCAGTTAATGATACCATAAGTCGTATGTGCCTTTTACATCATGATCACTGTTGTTAAGATATGGTCTTCAGAATTAATTTGTATCTAAAAGCTGGCACTATATACCAGAAATTTTCAAGCAAATCAGTACTTGTTACCTTTAACAATCACTGCTTTGATTCACATATGATAATCAATGACATTTCTTTCTACTTTTTTTGTAACCATAATATTTGGTATTATAATTTTTGAAAATGCACCAAAGATTTGCCTAGAATTATCATGCCGATTTTCTAGTTAGTGAAATATCTTCAAGATGATTACATTTTTTTAAAAATGTTGGTTTATTTATTTATTTATTTTGAGAGAGAGAAAGAGAGCAAGAACTGGGGAGAGGCAGAGAGAGAGAGAGAGAGGGAGAAAGAGAATCCCAAGCAGGCTCCATGTTGTCAGCCAGGACCCCAGCACAGGACTCATTTTACGAAACATGAGATCATGACCTGAGCTGAGATCAAGAGTTGGCCATTTAACTGACTGAGCCACCCAAGTGCCCCAAGATGCCTACTTGTTTTTAACCGTTGCAAGTTCCAGTAAATTCAATTTATTTTTTTTTCTTCTATAAAGTATTGTTCAAATTTTCTCCTGTTGTAAATTTTCTTATATAGTTTTTTAGGCAAAAAGCAACTTTCTGCATATGATTTCATATTTTTAATAGTTTTGGTTAGGTCATTGGCATGTAAGAATTAATGAGTAACATAACTAAGTTATCATGGCTGGTGTTATTTGTATTTTCTGAGGTCGAGCTTGCTGATTTTTTCTTTGATCCAGACTTTTCCTTCCTAGGGGAATTCAGTTTCCCTTTGTTCACTTATTTATAGCTTTACTGTGGGCATGGTTTGGAGGCTTGGTTTTTATTGCTTCAATTGCTCTATAGTAATTGACATACTATACACATTCCAGGTCCCATGTTCCATTTACATGTGACATACACCACTTGATGACTCACATCGACTATAATGAATCCCCTTTCTTCTGGGATATCTTTGGGATTCTGGCTCACTGTGTTGGTCTGTTCTCCTTAAACATGGGACTGAGAGCATTGACTATTGGAAACAACTGACCTTTTATTTCTGCTGATATTTCATCACCATGGGTGCATCCCAATCTAATTATGTGTTGATTTGTAATCAACAGAAGCTTCCTCTCATTTAATTTTCTGCTGACTTAATTTTCTCCCTGTTTGGAAACCTCCGGAATTATTATATCAATTTCAATTTCTTAAACAGGTTTCCTTTCACATTGGCCTGTTTCCAATCCATTATTATCTATTCATTTACTATGTCCACCCATGTTATTTGTTTAAAAAAGAAAAAAAAAAATGCTGATATGTTGGTGGGCTCTGTGCTGCCACCTGAAATGTTATGGAAAGAACTATTTATGTTGTTATTGCTCACTATGAATTATCTCAATGACCCATAAATCTCTGGTATATAAGATGGACTTGACCTTAAGGAAAAAAAAAAGAAAATCTTAACCAGATTCCTCACTGAAGTCTGATTTGGCTATAATAAGAATTCATCAAAAATATAGAAGCTGCATTTCCTAAGAAATTGAGGCTTTTTCCTGTATTTGGGAGTGGTAAAGGATATGCCCAAGAACTTGGAACAGATACAGTATTGGCAGACAAACAAAAGATCTGTAGGGTAGGACTTCCTTTTTATTCCCTGAGCTCTCTCTCCCATTGTCTCAGGGAAGATGGGGCAAATACCCAGACAGAAGCTGCTTCAGTATTGTCTTTTATTGATAGGCTGCTTGTGTTCAGTGATTCCTCTGGCCCATAGTGTCCGCTGGACAGTTGGAGGCTTTTTGAAGCCTTTGTATTGTTGGAGAATAATTAGGGTGAATGAAGCAGGGGGTAGGGGTTAACAACAATTCTTTGTTGCAAGCAATTGCTAGTCTTGGCATCAGTATTGGTAACAAGGCCAATCTACTGGAAGGAATCGAAACAAAAGATGGAAAGGTTGCGGTCGGTTTGTCTAATCCATCCAGCAAATCCACCCATGCATGGCCATTGTGCCCTGTGAGCTCTCTGGAAATGCCTTTGGTCACACTGCATTCCAAGCCAATGGGTGGGTGATCTCTGGGCAGTCTTGTACATGAATTTCCTAGAATGCTTCCCATAGCAAAAAAGGGGATGCACAGGTGTTGCCTTGGCAATTAATCAGCATACTTCATAAAGAAAATAATCTCCTAACATTTAGGTAGTTGAATGAGGGCGGTATGAAAGGCTTATGATCTTTCCCTTCGAAGGAGGTGTTAGAGAATATCCTAACACAAAAGAGCTGAGATGTGTTGACTGACACCAAGGTGAAAACACCTAGGTACAACTATGTCCTGTGTTCTCACTGTCTCCTCCGACCTCTCTAGGCCAGTCAGGCCTTGTCCTGACCCTAGGGGTCTTAATTCCATTTAAATTGTGATTTAGAGGAGACCCAGTCGTGCTGAGGTCCAGCAAACTGGGGTGGCTATAAATTTAATATTTCTAAGACAGTGGTTCCTTCAGGCAGGCTTTACGAACTGGATGCAGATCTCCCTCCCCCGATTTGGGGAAGTAGCCCTGCTGCTAAGTTTAAGTCAAGTAGATGTCCAGCCATGGTTGATCAGATTCATAATGTNTGGAGTCCTTCATTCAGATTGTATAGCATTGGTGGGACTTGCTAGTGTATGATGCTACTTATGTCCTTCCCCCGGGTCAGCTTTCCAGCAGGGGCTCCCAAGCATGGGGTGGCCTGCCTCAAATATTTGTTTCAAATTGCACAACCAAAGTTTATCCTGTATATCTTTTCCTGTTGCTTTATCAAAAAGGACAGAAACACAGAGACAGTTGGGGAGTGGAGGTAGGCCTGTCTACAAGGAGATTTTTTGACCTCAGGCACCTATCCCCATAAGGTGAATTCCTGATCTCACATAGCCAGCAGGGCATTAATCCCACAGTCTGATTTAAACCAATGATGGCTTACATTTGTGATCTCAAACCAGGGACGTTCAAGATCACCATTAAACTCTGAGCAGTGAGGCAGAGATTGTGTGCAGCTACACGTTATCTTGAGAGTGTATCTGCCTCTTCTCTGTAGGATACGTGTGTGCAAGAGAGGAGTGTGGGTTTTCAGGGAGCAGGGGGAAGGTGGTATGGATAGTAGAGGAGGGGCGCGCAGCGTGCTTACTTCAGTTTGTCAGCTCTCCTGGAAAACTGCCAAAATGGATGAGCTACAACAAGCCTTCAGGGTTTTTGTAAGCCCAGGAGAGGCAAGGCCCCTCCTTTTAAAAGGCTCTGTGGAATTCAGACTTAAAGTTTCATGTATATTTGACTTGGGGCGAATGTGAAATTCCAGAACTTTCCTCAGAAAAATGTTAGCTCCCAGGAACCCACAGTGGGCCCAACTCCACGGACAGAAGTGTGTCTTGAGGGAGAAGAAAGAATCCAGTACCACCTTTCCATTTAGCCTCCTGGCTCTGTTTGGCCAGCAGAGAAAGACTGATGAGAACCCTGATTAAGTTTGTTTCCATGGCCTCCAGCAGATTATTGGCAAGGCCTGAAAAAATCCTTTTGATATGGGTGGTGGGAGTTCCAGTAGATGGGGGAAGGGAAGGGACTAAATCTTCCTGGCCCAGATGTGCCAGGATGTATACAAACATAGCAGCTGAGTGAATGAGCTGAGCATTTTTTACAAGGCTAGGCACCACCATCACCCTAAGGGTGAGGGAATCTGAGACATTTAAAATAAGGCGGCTTCCATATGGCAAGAAGAGTTTGTAAACCCAGTGTGGTTGTGATTTCTGAAATAGAAATCAATGACTAGCTTTTTCTAGGCCTGAGTGGTATCCTTTATTGGCAGTCATGTTCCAAGTTTGATTCCTCTGCAGTGTGACTTTGGTCTGACATTCACATCGTGAAAACTCCAGGCTATTTGTGTTGTACTCCCAAGTAATGTTGACATTTGTGGGGAGGGAGGAAATCTGGATAAATAGAACTCTTTCTTGGCATTGTTAGAAATATTACTAAAAAGAGCAACAAGCGTTTTCAGGGCTAAATGGAAGCAAAATCTTTCTTTGGAATTTTGAAAACCTAGGTAGGTGGCTGGGTAAGCACTTTCTTGCAGCCTGTTTGTTTTAGCCCATGGTGGTTTCTGAGCAGCTTTAAGAGATTCTCTGATAGAGGACACAAAAACACCCCCACTGCGGCGGCCATCTCTCTTGAGGCTGTCCTTTCTGACCTGTGGCTGGAAATTTATATAAACTTCTAGGACTTTTCTGAAGAATTACGGTATAGCTGGTCCACCTCGAGCTTTGAATTTTCTTTGAATTTCACTACCAAAAACAGAAGAACAACTTTTCAGTATAGAACTGGAAGGAGAGGTTAGTTTACCCCTTACTTTTTGCACATTTGGAAACTGAAATTGAGAGCAGTTAAGTGACTTGCCTGCAGTTACCCGACTTGGTTAATATGGGAACAGAAACAAAAAACTCGAGTTTCCTGATGCCTGGTTTATCATCACACTGTGGGCTATACACATGAGAAGGAAAGTTTAGTTTAGGTTCTCTGTAACTTTAAGAACTTGGACGAATGTATCAGTCTTACTAGAAACAGCTAATCCAGATAACCTTCTCATTCTCAAGGGAACACAATTTGAAGGAGAAACACTTGGACTCCCTGATTTTAGACTAAAATGCTAATTCTTCATTAGTCTACTAGGGGGACCTTTTCATGTTGTTGCATGAATATTTGAACATTTTCTTATTTAATCCTTTGTTGAACCATAAAAGCACTTTTTCAAGAATGAACACTAGCACTCTAAGACCAGCTGGCTACACAAGCCCTTTACACAGGGGGGCCACATACAGTCAGCAACAGCCATAAACCAGAGAAGGGAATAATAGTGTGGGGAGATGGTCTTCATGATGCTTTAAAGTTGACAGAATGTCCTCCCGTATATTATCTAAGCGACCCTCTAGGACAGTTTTGTGAAAGTTAGAAGGACAGGTGTAAGTGCTGTTGTTTTCTAGTGAATCAGATCGAGGCTTAGCAACACAGCCATGCACCCTGCCCAGCTAGGAAGCTACTGACTGGGGGCTCAAACCCAGGCTTTCTCTCCAAAGCTACAACTCATTTCATTACCTCCTTATACATTCACTATAGAAGTGATAACACCTTAAATAGAAATCCTTGTTTTATGGTTTTGTTTTGTTTTGTTTTCCCTTCTCTTCTCCAGGGCAGAAAGTGTAAGTGACACTGTCCCTGACCAGTCCTAGGTGATTTCACTTCCTGATTGGTATTATTGTATCCATGGTATTTACCTTCCATGGAGGTATTCGCCTTACCTTATATTCCTTCTTGCATGGAGGAGTAGGTCTTTTAAAAATCTTTAAAATGGGTTTTTTGCGGTTCTACCCCTTTCTCCTTCACATCCTAACTGCAGACCTAATGCTCTCTGGCTTTCCATTCAAACGAGGAAAGGACTATTGTAGTTATTGGTGATGCCTCCCCAGGCCACCAACATAAATGAAGGATGTTATTTTTTTAGAAAGGAAAAAAAAATGCAATTAGTGATGTTCTTGATTCTCTTTTTGTTCTCCCCCCTTTTAACTCAAGCAGTCATTTGTTTGTTTCATATACAACACTAGGTGGCAGAATGACTACACCACAAAGTAGGGTATCCTTTGTTTCTTGCTACACTCGGTGCTGGGACCTGAATAGTGAGGCATAAACCATCTGTGGCCACATGAGATCGGACCAGACAACCTGGCCAATATTTTCTTGACAGGGAACTGGCTGCAGTGATTCTAAAACATATGCTTCCAAGATACTGCCTTTAAGGTCTCCCCCCTTTCTTTCTTTTTTTCCCCCAGCTCCCCATCATTTAAAATTTTTCTGCCCCATTGCATTCATGTAGCAGAGGGCAGACAGGGCCTATAGCAGCTGCTTTGAAATGGCACATTGAGGTGGATGCACCCAGGGGTGCCGGCACTCTTGACCTGTGTGCCCCTGGCTCATCCAGGGTCTGGGGGAGAGGCACCTGAGCCCTTGCCCTGAGTGGTGTCCGTCTCTCTGGCTGCAGGGCAGCAGTGGCCCGGCTGGGTCAGCTTGAAGATGCTACTGTCAACAACTCAGGTAGACAAAACAGGTTTCTGTTTTTCGAGAGCAGCCTGATGGTAGTTCAGCTCTTTTCTTGTTTAGAAATAGGGCTGCGTGGTCTGGGAAACGTTGCCTCCAGTTTGTTTGTTTGTTTTTTCCTAACCATGTGCTGGTGTCTCAGCACACTCCAAGGGTCTGTCACCCTGGGCACCTCACATGCCACGGAGCACGAGGCTACATCAAGCTGAGGCACCAGTTTTGTCCTGCCATGTTGTGAAGCACAGGAACTTGGGGCATAGAAGTACTTCCTTGAGTTTTTGCTGAAAAAGAAAAGAGTGGCATTAAAACAAAACCACGTACATACAACTCGTGATAACGCCAAGTAGACGTCTGCTACATAAAGGAACTCCAGTGAAACCAAGTCTGAATGTATAAAATTGATCAAAAAGAATTTTATTTTAATTACGGAAGCATTCTGTACTTTACAACTGGAACCACAATTGGATTTCATTAAATGGCAAGTTCCTGATGTGAATTGTAAATGATTCCATTTACAAATATGAGGGAAAAACAAGTATTTAAACCTTGACTTTTTGGGAACCTGCTTGCCGCATAAAACAAAGAATAACTGGACTATAGTTTTACAAATGTACTCATCCCACACTCTACACTACTTTCCACCTGGGAATCTCAGGGTAGTTTTAGTTTGTAGTTGGGGGGTGCTGGGATTACCCTACTTTTGCAGCGAAGGCACTGGTGACTTGAAGGGTTTGCTGAGGTGACACAGGTGAGTGACAGGATTCAGGATTAGCCTGTTGGTTGGGGGTGGGGGGAGCTTTGTTTATTTGTTTGTCTGCCAGGGCTGCTTCTCTTTCATAAAGAATAAACCATATGACGTTTGAGAATATCTGAAACAACACCTATAAATCAGACCGAGCATATCAATCGCAGGCCACCACCATAGTGATGCTTTGAAGCTAGAAGAAGATTGTGAGACTTTCTTGTTTGTTAAGAATGAAATGTCATAAAAATTCCAGAGCAGGGTTCAAATTTCCAGGGGGAGGGGACCTCTTTATTGTTTCCTCTAATAGCTGCTTTGGTGCTTTAGTGAATCAATGTGTTGCACAAAATAACCCTAGACGCAGTCTCTGAACTATAGCCTGGCTTTGCTCCCACTTTTGTGTTTAGCATCCATTCTGAATTATTTATGATATTTTTGCTGTTGTTTGTCACTCCTCCCTCCTCACTGCCACGCTCCCCCCACCATTTGTTCTGTCTTTATTTTCACACCCTCCAATTAATTGATATCTTCTGCTCTTAGGACTACAGCAAATGTGTCTGTGCATTTTTATGTGGATCTTCACTATGCAGGCCACGCTTTTAAGTTTCTGGAATAGAACAATGGCAAAAATGACTCACGGCTTGCTTCTATATTTATTTCTGAGTCAAGGAGCTTAATTTTCTCATTATAATGTTCAAGGTATAGAGCTGTGTAGTTTACTTTTAAGGGAACTAACCCACATTTAAACAACTTCTTTAAATAGATACTTTTGTATATCGCAGAATTCTTTGGATTTGTGTTTCCAAAATGAACAACGAAATGGTAGTGGTTTTATTATTTTTATCTATAGGGGGAAAAGCATCCAAAATAGGGCACATTCTCTGGGAATAAGCTTTTTAGGTGTTATCCAGACCTGTCTATAACTTTAGGACAACCAGCATGAATTTACTGAGGGCCTTATACCTACATCTAAATGACATCTCAAAACCAGAGACCTGAGGGGCTGGGGTCTAACTCTAAGAAAATAGGAGAGTAGAAGTGAGGGATGGTGGGCATCCATAGGAGAGGAGAGAATTTTGGCAAAACAGGATGGCAGAGGTGAGCTGGACACTCAGCCCCAGTGCAGTGGCAGAGTTGTGAGCAAGGGTGGCCAAAAGTTCTGGTCCCTGCACCCTCAGGGACACAAGCTGTAGATACCCGTTTACTATGGTTTTCAGCATTCAAGAGCCAACTAGTGTTCCTGAGTTGCAGTTTATTGAGCTCTCCAGCACAGCCTCATAACTTACATTAATTGGTAGGAAAATGCTTCCAGAGAAAAGAGAGATGCTGGACAAAACAACTTTGTCTTTGACTAGTTGTCAAGGTCCTGCTGTTTGGAGTCACTGACAAGTCCTTGGCTCTTGTATGACAGACCCAAAGAAAAAGAAGTGATTCATCTTCTTCTCTTGCACCTTTCAAGGAGGAATTTTTTTTTTCTTTAAGACAGATTTAGTTTATGGACTTAACGTCACTAACCATGGCCAGTGGGTTCAGACTCTCTGTATAATTTACTATTGTGCTCCTCCCCCACTAAGTGTGTGCACCTCCAGGAGCTCCATCCCATTAAAATTCCTTCTTAAAAGCATAAGGTGAAAGAGCCAGGCGTGTGTTGTTTTTTTAGAGGGGAGTGTAGCCACAGAAGGGAAGAGGTCCCAGTCTTTTTCTCTTTTAAATGCCGGTAAATAGCTCGAAGCCTGTGGAAACTTTTTGAAGGAATGTGGAGGAGTTGTCACTTGACTTGCATGTTTAGGAGAATGGAATAAAAGAAATAATTTTAAGAAAAGAGACTTTCCCATGATGGGCTTCTGTTCTCTGAAGTGTTCTGCAAACCTCCCTTCTGTTCCTCTGTGTGCACAGGCCACCTAAAGTGGCCTCGATGTCTCCTGGGTCCATCATCTTTGCTTATTGCCCTGATGATTGTTTTCAGACCTTAGTGCTGTCCTTTCCAGCTCAACCCTTACAAAAGTGTGAAATACTGTTGTCGTTTCCTTCCTTCCTTCCTTCCCTTCAAGATTTGAGGATCACTTTTTTAAAATTATTTTTTAGAGGGAGAGTATGTGCGAGCTGAGGAGAGGCGCAGAGGGAAGGAGAGAGAGAGAGACAGAGAGGGAGAGAGAGAGAGAGACAGAGAATCTTAAGCAGGCTCCATGCTCAGTGCAGAGCCCTATGTGGGGCTCGATCCTACAGCCCCAGTTCAGTTATAACAGACACTGGTGTGTTTCCCATAACATCTGAAAATGGAGAATTTTTACATAAATGTGTTAGCATAACATCTTTAAATAACACTGTTCTTTCTCACTATCAAAACCACCAGTGTCTGTTATGCCTGAACACAGTTCTCACTCAGCCATGCACATAAAGATTGACCTGTCTGCCATTTGAGGAAGCCTTTGTAACCTGTGAGGCACAGGAAGGAACTGATTTTTATTGAGAATTTAAAAGGAGTGTCTTTCACATCCAATAGCCTTTCATTTTGAGTCCCTTAATTCTAAAGGGTCTTTTGCAGCTTCTACAAAAGAGAAAGAGCTCAAATTCCTCTTTTAATCCTACAGCCTGAAGGAATTGAGTGTACCTATAGCCAGGCAGCTAAAACTTGAAAACAGCAAAACAAAGTAAAACACACACACACACACATACACACACAAACGTTTAATTGTATTTCAGCTGTGGACATTTTGAGCTTAGAGCATGATTAGGTTCTGGTTTTCCTGGAAATAGTCTTTGTAGGAAATGTAGGTCTCAAATGTAGGTCTTGAGAAATTATCTGAATGGGGGATGGAGAAATAGGAGCCATCTAAAAATAATGTCAATCTACCTTGGATATGTAATTTTGTATTTACATGTGAATATGGTCCTATCTTAGATTCTGGAAATCCAATACACTCCCCCAGGCCCTAATCTGTTTTGCTACTTTTCCTTCACTACCCGTTCTTCCTTGCATGCGTGCATGTGCGTGCATGCACACACACATTTTTTTGCCAAATAATGGAGAAATAGACCCGGTATTTTTAATGGGGTCATGCTTAAATAAACTGTTTTGCAAGTTGTTTCTTTTTATGTAAAAACATTGCAGAAAGAAATATACTGTATTGTTTTTTAACAGCTGCCTGTGAAGTCATATTGAATACATGCATACATATTCTGTGTATTTTTAACCCATTTGTTATTGATGGACAGTTAGATGGTGCCTAATTTTTCACTATTTCAAGCAATGCTGTGTTAGGTTCTTTTTTTTTTTTTTTAATTGAAAAGGAACGTTCCTCATTGTAAATTTATTCAAATTCTCCATTTACAAAGGCAGAAAAATATGAAGAAGAAAATAAAAATCACTCATAATTCTCTAACCAAAGATATCTTTAACATTCTCATGTTAAAGATACATGCCTTTTTCAATGTATTTGTGCAAGAATTTACAAAACTAATACACTGTATTTAGTTTGGGTCCTATTTTTTTCTATTTAACATTTTAACTTTAGGTATTTTCTCACATCCTTACATGTTTTTTTTAACAACTTGTCTACATGCTACCTTTTGTCTGTTGTGAGTTGTCAGTTTATGTCCTTTGTTCATTTTTCTACTGGGATGCTAACGTGTTTTTATATTGATTTGTAAGAACTCTTCATATAGTTAAGACTATTAACCTTTAGTCTCTCTTATTTGTTTCAATTGTTTTCCTTAGTTTTTCCTTTGTCTTTTAATTTTGTTTTGGGAAACATTGATATATACAAATCTTTAATTTTCACATAATCAAATATGTTAGTATTTTCCTTTATCGTTTCTTTTTTTTAGGCTTAAAAGGACTTTAAAAGAGGTAATGATAATAATAATAGTAATAATAGTCACATTTTTGGGAACTTAGCTACCATGTCAACTGTTTTATATATGTAAATTTATATATATTTACTATTTATAACAAATATGTGAGGTAGGTAAGATTATCTCTGTTTCACTGATAAGGAAATTAAAGCAGAGAGAGGCCTATAAATAGAAGTGGCATAAACCCAAATGGTCTAGTCTTTGAACCCACCCTCTTCCTCACTTCTTTCTACTGCCATATGTTTTACTGTTAAATTTGTTAATCTTCAAATACTGTACTAAATCCTGCTTTGTCTCAACAATCATTAAAAACAAAGAAGAAAAATACTCAGATCTTCTCCTAGTGTTTTCAGTAGTTTTAATTATATTTCATTCTAATCTGTCTGGTTCTCACCTTGATGTGTGGTAAGAGATGGGGCTCAGATTAAAATTTTTCAATTAGTCAGTGTCACCAATATGTTAGCCCTTCTTTAGGAATTTGGAAAAGACTCACCTTTCCCAAGAAGTCTTTATAGTTAGTGCCACTTCATCTCAGTTGTTTCTTCAGTTACATTTCTTCAGAGCTCTTGGTTTCTCGAGCAACTTTGGTCTGCATCGTTTTGTGGAATCTCATGTTGCTCCTAGATTAAAAGGTTCACAAAACAAGAAAGATTAACTGTTCACGTTGTTTTTATTCATTCATTATATAAGAATAGGATAAGCGACTCTTATCCTAGGGTCAATGGACCTGCTCTTCCCACTTCTGAATTCAGGATATCTGTGAACTTGGATGAGAAAACAATTAAATCTCCATTTTCACTAACCTTTATAACTGAAATTGACCATTTCCTTCAATTTTGAATGTAGGCAACGAACTATGGTAGTATTAGCAGTACCCATGATTTTAAACTATAGATATTTAATATTATATTTTAGTTGTTTCAGATATCTTGAAATATTTTTATACTCATCACTACTTTACTGTTATAGTATTCATATTAGACCCACTACTGGATTTTGCCCTGCAATGGATTAAGAAGCATATTTGCTAATATTTTACATATTGAAAAATTATTTTGGAAATTAGGTTTCTATAAAATGGGCTTTATTTGTAATCCTATGTATTTTATGCACTTAGAAATGTATTTTTTAAAATTTATATACAAGTTAGTTAGCATATAGTGCAACAAGGATTTCAGGAGTAGATTCCTTAATGCCGCTTACCCATTTAGCCCATTCCCCCTCCCACAATCCCTCCAGCAACCCTCTGTTTGTTCTCCATATTTAAGAGTCTCATATGTTTTGTCCCCCACCCTGTTTTTATATTATATTTGCTTCCCTTCCCTTATGTTCGTCTGTTTTGTATCTTAAAGTCCTCATATGAATGAAGTAATATAATATTTGTCTTTCTCTGACTAATTTTACCTAGTATATATCCTCTAGTTCCATCCACGAAGTTGCAAAAGGCAAGATTTCATTCTTTTGGATTGCCGAGTAATAATCCATTGTATATGTATACCACATCTTCTTTATTCATCCATCGATGGACATTTGGGCTCTTCCATACTTTGGCTATTATTGATAGCACTGCTATAAACATCGGGGTGCATGTGCCCCTTCGAAACAGCATACCTGTATCCCTTGGATAAATACCTAGTAGTGCAATTCCTGGGTCATAGAGTAGTTCTACTTTTAATTTTTTTGAGGAACCTCCGTACTGTTTTCCAGGGTGGCTGCACCAGTTTGCATTCCCACCAGCAGTGCCAATGAGATCCTCTTTTGCCACATCCTCACCAACATCTGTTGTTGCTGAGTTTTTAATGTTAGCCATTCTGACAGGTGGGAGGTGGTATCTCATTGTGGTTTTGATTTGTATTTCTCTGATGATGAGTGATATTTAGGATTTATTCATGTGTCAGTTGGCCATCTGGATGTCTTCTTTGGAGAAGTGTCTATTCATGTCTTTTGTCCATTTCTTCACTGGATTATTTGGTTTTTGGGTGTTGAGTTTGATAAGTACTTTGTAGATTTTGAATACTCACCCTTTATCTGATGTGTCATTTGCAAATATCTTCTCCCATTCTGTTGGTTACCTTTTAGTTTTGCTGATTGTTTCCTTTGCTTTCCAGAAGTTTTTTATTTTGATGAGGTCCCAATAGTTCATTTTTGTTTTTGAAACACATTTTTTAAGAAGAGGTCCATAGGCTTCATCAGACCACCAAAGGGATTCATGGCACAAACATCATGAAGAGCCTCTCTCTATTTAAATGCAAGGTGTTCCGTTGGCACATTATAAATACTCATTAGGTACTGAGTGATCAAGAGGTGATTTGGGAAGGGCTGAAAACAGTCCAGCATATCCCTCTCTCTTGCTTTGATCCTTTCGTGTCTGGAAAAGTTCTCTTTATCATCCTAAATAGAACTGTTTATTCTCTTCTTTCTCTTTCCCCTTTCCTACTCCCTCCTTTTCACTTAGTACCTCTCTTTCTTCCTATTGTCTTGTTTCTCTCTCATCTTCTTTCTCCTTCACTTTGCTCTTTCTCCTTTTCTTCTTTTTTTAAATGTTTATTTATTTTTGAAAGAGAAAGAGAGAGAGAGCATGAACAAAGAAGGGGCCGAGAGAGAGATACAGAATCTGAAGCAGGCTCCAGACTCTGAGCTATAAACACAGAGCCATTTGCGTGGCTCAAACCCACCAACTGAGATCATGACCTGAGCTGAGGTCGGACACTTAACCCACTGAGTCTCCCAGGGACCCCTCCCCTTTTCTTTTTCTTCCTTTTCTTCTCTTTCTGTACACTCTCTGAAATTAATATCTCAAGGAGTTTGAGATATTGGCAAAAGATGTTTTCTCTTTTGGGTCTGAGAATGAATTTAGGACCAGGGGTAACAAAAGGATTGATAGAAAGAGTTAATAATAGCAACCAAAAGTTGAAAGCTAAAGATAAATGTAAGGAAATTACCTGGAGAAAATTAAGAATTGACCTTAGAGGGGACCTACCTTGTTACTCATCTGGCCCCAGGAAACAGCATGTATACCTGGGTCTGGCCCCATAGTTTCAAGGCCTGCTTCCATATCTGACTTACCCTGCTCCTTTTATAAACTTCCTGTCTTGTAAGACAACCATTCACTCTTAATTTTCACAGTACTCACATGGAAGGACCTGTTTTAAAAGAATTAGACAATTAGACTATCTTGGTGAGTTGCAGTCATTTCTTTGGGATTAGTTCAAAACTATACATATTTGTGGGCAAAAGTTATCACAGTTTTTTTTTCACTGAAAGTGGAACTTCTGATGCTTGAATAAGTTAGGGTGTAGTTTCTGAAATACAGGTACCATGGTCTCACCTATCTGCTGAAATGTAATAGCAGTTCATCTTAGTCATTGGTCATGGATACCTCATGATACAATCTTTATGGCTATAGAATTTGTCCTCTTTTTCTTAGAGTAAGTTCGAGGTCTGGGATAATGCCATTTTTTCTACACTAAAAACATTAGCTCGTCTTACAGCTAACATAAGCTGAAAATTAGAGGTGCCCCGGGGAGGGAAATGAGGCAGGTGGATTGTTTATATGAGTGCTATAGTTTCACTTTTTATGCACCAGTCACCTTGGAAGAATTAATGCCCTGTAAGTTTGCCAATCAGATTGCTCCAGTCATCTCTAAACATTCCATTTGGTTTATTAGAATAATAAATACTGTGAAAAGAAAGTTCATCTGGATCCAGGACATTTACTGTGGTCAACCAAAAAAATATGTGCTGCACCCTAACTCTGACTAGATTTGGTCACGTGATACACTGAATTTGACAAATGGCTACAGATTTACCCTATTTGGGCATTGAATCTATGGGCTGGTCCCTGGAATTATAGCCCTTATAACTGAAGTCATACCATCTTTGTAACCTGTCTTAGCCAATGTTGGCCATTTCCCTGGCCATTTCTGTCATGCCTCTCAACATCTGATGTCTGCTAAATGTTCTCCATGGGGAGGAACAAGAGGTCTCTCTTCATTCTGCCAGATAGACTTGGATATCTGAAGTCATTTTTCAACTTATCAAATGATCCATTTAATGTTTCATCTGATTTGTTGACTGTGACTCCGGATTAACTTCATTTGGGGAACATCTCAATTTTTATGTCTGTATTTTAGGTCCTTCCCATGACCTGCCTCTTCTCCTCCTAGTCAGGCTTGTTGTAGCTGTTCCCCGGTTACCTCTACCGCTTCCAGGGAAGTAGCCCTGTGGAGCACACTGCTCAGTCATTATACGTTGATATTTCTCCCAAGTTCTTGACCTTATCTATAGTGTCCCCTTTCTCTGGTCAGTTCACCACCCTACCATATTTCCAAGGCATGGGTCAGATCTCACCCCCTTCATGAACCTTTCCTATTGTCTTAATCCTTTACCAGTCTCTCTTGCTACTACACTTTCACAGATCTGACAGTTTGAACAGAAAGATAAACTTTAGCACAGGAAGCAATCTAATAGAGTACAATAAATACTAAAGTGATCAATGTAAAATCTGGTTTTCCTCATGTGAGCTATATATTTTTTTTAATTTTTTAATGTTTATTTATTTTTGAGAGAGAGAGAGAGACAGAACGTGAGCAGGGGAGGGGCAGAGAGAGAGGGAGACAGAATCTGAAGCAGGCTCCAGACCCTGGGCTGTCAGCACAAAGGCCGATGTGGGGCTTGAACCCACTAACTATGAGATCATGACCTAAGCTGAAGTTGGAGTCTTAACCGACTGAGCCATCCAGGTGCCCCGAAAGCTGTATATTAAAGAGACATTTCTAAGGACACAGTTGATATATAACATTTCATTGCTAGGGATATAGGATCCAGGGGAAAGTAATAAAATCCAAACCTGAAAAAAATTGCAAAATGATCAATGCATTAAGTACAAAGGGAAAAATGCCTTCAGCGTCTAACCACGACAAAGTGACTAGTTCAACTATAATATACACACCTAATACACTGTGCATTTATGGATAACAATTTAAAATTAAGTGATGAGTTTTGAAGACTACACATTGATAAGAAATTTTGTAGAGTAGTAAGCTATAAAAGCAGAATACAAAATCATAAAAATGTGTATATGTGAGTCAAGATGAGGAGGGAACATGGAGAAGTGTCAACAGTTGATGGGTAAGGTTATGGGATTGGTAAATTTTTTTTTTAAACCTTTCCATTATAGATACTATAAGCCCTAAATTTTATGTATATGCATATATTGTTTTCTGTGATGATTTTTGGCCTTCTAACTTAGTTGTCAAGCACTGTAAAAATAGAATCTGTGTCTTTTATTTCTTCCATACCCCATGTTTTTAAAAGAGTAGATTGCTGCAGCTACATGGAAAACAGTTTGGAGGTTCCTCAAAAAATTAAAAATAGAACCACCACATGATCCAGCAATTCTACTTCTGGATATTTGTCCAAAGGAAATGAAATCATGATCTCAAAGAGACACCTGTAACCCCACGTTCACTGCAGCATTGTTTACAACAGTTAAGACGTGGAAACAACCAGTGTCCATCAATGGATAAATAGATAAAGAAGTTGAGATGTGTAATATTATGTGTGTGTGTAAATATATATACACTATATTATATGTATAATAAATATATATCAGTAATATTCCATTCTATGTATGTATACATAAAAACGAATGAAATTTCATTTTTCATTACAACTTCATGCTAATTACAACAACATGGATGGACCTTGAGGGCATTACACTAAGTGAAATAAGCCAGACAGAAAGACAAACACCATATGATCTCTTTTATATATGTAATTAAACAACAATAGCGGTAACACAACAACAAATTCATAGATCCAGAGAACAACAGTTTGGTGGTTGCCAGAGGTGGGTGGGGTAATACAGTCAAAAAGTAAAGAAGAAAAAAGAAAAAAAAAAAAAACCTTTAAAAAGGTAATAAATAATGGGGTGTCTGGGTGGCTCAGTCATTCAAGCATCTGACTTCGCCTCATGTCATGATCTCACAGTTCCTGAGTTAGAGCTCTGCATTGGGCTCTGTGCTGACAGTTCAGAGCCTGGATTCTGCTTGGGATCTCATGTCTCCCTTTCTCCCTGTGCTCCTCCCCCTCTCATGCTCTGTCTCTCAAAATTGAATAAATGTTAAAAACAATTTTTTTAAGTAATAGATAGCAAAACAGAACAGATATTATCTCTCCAAAGAATTATTTAGGAATCAAGAATTACCAACAAATGTAATACGGTTTAACTTTGGAAGAAATAAAGATTGTTCTTCTTTAAGAATATATGCATTATTTTGGGGTACGTATATTTAAAAAAACATCATGTCTTCTCTGTCACCTGGAAAACCAGAATATCAAAAAGCAATTAAATAGGGGCACCTGGGTGGCTCAGTCGGTTAAGTGTCCAACTTCAGCTCAGGTCACGATCATATGGTTCGCTTGTGGGTTCAAGCCCTGCTTTGGGCTCTGTGCTGACAGCTAGCTCAGAGCCTGGAGCCTGCCTCAGATTCTGTGTCTCCCTCTTTCTCTGACCCTCTCCTCCTCACACTGTCTGTTTGTCTGTCTGTCTCTCAGAAATAAATAAAACATTAAAAAAATTTTTAAAAGCAATTTAATAAATTATCTCTTGATTTATAAGTTGAACACTTAATATGCATCAAGAGTCCTCACTGGGAATCTGGAGGTTTATAATCAATTTATGAAAAAATACAAAAACAAACACAAAGTGATGGAAAATTGCACAATAGATAATTAATGCTTTTGATTAATGGATAGATATATTAATTATAAGGAAAGTAAAGACATTCAAACTAACAGATGGAAACTAACGGATGTGTTTTTGAATACTTACCATGTGCCAGACATGATGCTAAATATTTAGTATAGTTTGTTTCATCTACATATTTGTAAAACCCTAAAAGTTATTACTACTCACCTTTTAACAATGAGGTATCTGAGATTCAGAAATGGGAGCTGGGGGATAACACATGGGTAGTAAGATCTGAAGCCAGTTGTTGGTTTTGATTCTTTGTTTTTTCTTATTCCAGAAACATATTTCTGTAGTCAGTAATACAATTACTGTGACCCTGGAAAGTTCCCATGGACTTTATGTCTTAATAAAATTTAGTCTGTCAGTTCACTGACTAATAAAATAATGTGTAGGTATATGTGTGTTTATTACCGATGATGATTTCTATAGTCCCTTCAAAATGTAATTTATTTTATAAAACTAAGTCATCTCAAGGATAGCATCCACAATGTAGACCATGATGTTAGATTGTGTGTGTGTGTGTGTGTGTGTGTGTGTGTGTTTATGTGATGTCAGTGAATGTACCTTTCCTATATATTCCAACTCAAGGCTTTCCCACAGGTTGCCTGTTTGAGGGCAGTTCATGACCATTCCCCTGAGACAGTTTACTTACTGGAGAGTATTGTTCTCTCTTTCACATACCAGTACTGTTTGAATTAGACTTTTGAGGTTGTGAAGAATAAAGACCCACTCAAACTAGCTCAAATGAAAAGAAGGTTTACTGTAAAGGAGGAAGAATCTCCTGTAAAGTCAAGAACAGAAGCCCTGATAATGTGGAGCCTCAGAGAGGTTCATACTGGAAGGCTGACTTTAGCAGCAGGAATTGGGGAGCCTCATTCACTGACATGTCTTCACTATAGTCTGAGCTGTTTCTCCTGAACCCCACCCACTCTCCAATTTTCCCCTCACTTCTTGCCCTGGACTCAGTTGCTTAACACTGGTCTAGTTAACTTTGACTAGGAATGGGTAATCCTGGTTTGAAAAATGACTACATAAGGCCACTGACAGTAGAGGCTCTAGAATTTTCCATATTGGGGCATAGAGGCAGCAACATGGTGGGAGGGAAGAAGGATGCCACTTGATACTGTATTTGCAGAAACATTTACAGAAAATCTTATTTGTCTTTATCAAAGAATGTGAGAGAGAGGGAAGTTGGGCCTTAAACCAACACTGGCAGAAGGGACTACAGATAGGTGGTCTCCCGAAGGAGACGTGCTTGTGGCAGGCCAATATCAAAGTGTATAGTATAGGGACATGAAACATTACTGTTAATTTTTCAGTCATTTTAGATTTGTTTTTCATAAAGTACTGATATCTACACCCATATTTAGACTCTGAGTTCATTCAGAGGTAAGAGGTTCCCATTAGAGGTAGAAAAAATATATAAAACCTGGAGGAAATCAGACCAATGAAATGTCAATTTCTTTATTAAAATGTTTTAAAAATTATTATTACTTTTAATCTACATTCAATTTAGTTAACACATAGTGTAGTATTGGTTTTAGGAGTAGAATTTAGTGATTTCATCACTTACATGTAACACCTAGCACTCATCCCAACAAGTGCCCTCCTTAATGCCCATCACCCATTTAGTCCATTCCCCCACTCTCCTCCCCTCTGGTAACCCTCAGTTTGTTGTCTATATTTAGGAGTTTGCCTCCTTCTCTGTTTTTATTTTATTTTTACTTCCCTTCCCTTCTGTTCATTTGTTTTATTTCTTAAATTCCACATATGATTGAAATCATATGATATTTTTCTCTGACTGACTTATTTCATTTTGCATAATACACTTTAGTTCCAACTATGTTGTTGCAAATGGTAAGATTTCATTCTTTTTGATTGCTGTGTAATAATTCCATTACATGTATGTTTAATATACATATATTATTATCCTTTCATCGGTCAATGTACATTTAAGCTCTTTCCATAATTTGACTCTTGTTGATAGCACTGCTATAAACAGTGGGGTGCCTGTGCCCATTTGAATTACCATTTTTGTATCCTTTGGATTGAAACGTCAATTACTAAACTATAGCCTCACCCCCTCACCACCCTAACCCAAGTCACCATCATTAGTGATTGAAGCAATTATAATAGCATGGCTTTCCTGTTTCTACTTTTTCCCTCTTAAATCTACTCCTCGTATAGCAGCAAGGGTGGTCTTTCTAAAATATTAATCATGTCCTATCACTCACCCCTCTAGTGGCTTCTCATCTCTTTCAGAATATAATCCCAAATCCTCACCATGGCCTCCAAGATTTTACAAGATCTCCCATCTTTCTCATAGGATTTCCTTCTTGGTTACAGCTGCACTTGTCATTCTTCCAGCCAACACACCAACACAATGTGCTCTACTATGGTATAAGCTCCCTGAGGGCAGGAACTGTTTTGACTATTGCTATAAGCTTAACCCCTAAAACAGAGCCTGTCACATAGAAGGTGCATTATAAATATTTGTTGAAAGACATGAACTGAATCATACAAGAATCTCTTTTCAAAGAAAGAGGAGGAGTGAGTGCTAAACGGGCATCCTCTTGAGCTGTAATCAATGAAGACAAGTCATTCTTTCAAAATTTGGGATTTTTCCTTCTCTTTTATATCTTCCACTCCTGGAAACTGTATGATTATGATGCCCTCCTAAAATTCTTGATTTTCTCAAGGAAATCCAAATGTTAACTTTTCGATGCATGTGAATTAATTTTTAAATATTGGAAAACACGTCTAGTGGAAGCATGAGGATTTCAGGAAGTCGTGGAGATACAGTGCTTTCAGCATGTTGGTCTTTCCCCACTCAACCTTTATTCCATTGGTCCTATCTGCTCTTTTTTTCACTTGGAAAAAAAAAAAAACTAAACTAAATGCAAAGGAAAGGAGGATGATTTAAAAACTCAGAGCACAAATAGAATGCTTAAAAGGCTTTTGCTAAGTTCAGTACATATGATTGAGCAAGAAGGCATCTGCCTTCTTTTAGGGACTAAAGAATCAGACAAGGTTAAGAATGCAACTCCAGCTGTAATCTGACAATATGGTTATAAATGGCCATATTTTCATATGATTCCAAGTACGATAGAGAGCAGACCCAAGGATTAGCACAGGTCTGTGGTGGATGCATGCACAGAGCACCAATGTATTTTTTTACATTAGCTCTCAGGTCAATTCAAATAAGCTGGCAACACATTTTATAAAATAAATTCTCTTAGTCATCCTAGAAAATTTTGGTAAGCAGCCAGTGATTACGTTTATTTTATTCTTTTTTTTTTAAATTTCCAATTAGATAGCTTCCAGTGGATATTTGTACCAAAAAATTTTCTGAAAAAGTAAATAGCTCAAAATTGGTATCATTATTTCTGTGCTGTCTGGAGAAGAAATTGCCTTCTGATTTCCATACTTTTTTTGTTGTCGTTTGTTTCTAATTTGGAAGTTTATGTAGTTATCACCAGAAAAGCTGGATTTGGAAAACTCATTAGATGTGTGGATTTCTGTCTCACACAGATGGGTTATGTGATATTTTGATCAAGGAAATGGCTGTGGGGAAATGAAAAGGGGACTGGATACTGAGTGTCAGAATTGGGTCTAATCCTGATGTGTCCCCTTCATGTCCTTTATCACAGCTTTCTGACTCCATGTTTCTCGTGTAAAAACAAGGACAAAAATAAAATTTCTACCTTACATGGTTATTATAAAAATTAAGTAATCCTTGTAGAGGTGACAAGGATGATACCTGACACATTGGAAGATACTTGGGGAAATATTTATTTGCCTCCCCCCCCCCCCCCCCTCATTCATTCACAGCTTGTTACTACATGCTGCTGTACCTTTGATTCTCTAGCTGGCTATTCCAGTGCCTTTTATAGCTCAGATTATAGGGACACATAAATTCATTATTTCATCCATCATCTTCTGTATATTAGGTTCTGAGTAGATTATTTATTATAGTAATAAGTGATTCCTGAAGTGAGCACCCTCTGGGCCTCTTCTGAGACTTCTGTTAGCCTTGTGTATGTATATGTTTTGTGTTATGCCTCACGTTGTTAGTGCTTCCAACACCTCAGTGTCCTTTGTAGCACTTTGTGTAGTGTCTGATCTATGACGTACTTAGTAAAGTTCTGCTGAATTGAATTTTACTAGGTACCCTAAAAGAGGGATATGTTGTTTTAGCAAAGTAAGAAAGCACCATGGGTCTAATGGTTATGCCATAACCATGCTTGCTTCCCCCCATAATATCCAAGATTAGAACCCCGTGTACTTACTGAATCTGGCTGGGCCAGATAGAAGGAGCTTGGGTTTTCATTAATGGCATGGGAACTTGCTTCTGTTGGAGATCTCAGATGGTGATGTACCTGTTATTCCTGATGGGTGATAGTTCTGCATTTCTGACATCTCTCTCCTTTTTTCAGTAGTCAGAGAGGGAAAATGGTATATAGAGAAACCTCAAACCAATCAATTCTGTGATAATTCTTGGCTCTCTATAATGCCAGTTGGCAACTTAAAGCTTCATTTTCCTTCCTGACCTCTACCTAGTGCTTAAGGTAGCAGGCACCAGTTAGGCATGGTGCCTTGGCCATGATGCTATGGTTCAAGCAGGAGGGCTAGGGCTATATGGCCATAACTTTATGACTATTTAGCCTGAGAATTATTTAGTCTCTTAGCAGATATTTTTGGGCACCTACTCTGAGCTAGTTGCATCCTAGACATTGAAGAGAAAGTGGTGAACAGAACAGAGGTCCTATCTTCAAGGACCTCACATTCTAGTGGGGGGATCCAGACAAGAAGCAAAAAAACAAATATCTGAGGTATTTTTAGATGGTGATAAATGTGACATGGGAATTAAAACCAGGGCAGGTGATAACAGGGAGATGGGTAGGCAGTGGTGGAGAGACTAGGGAATGATTGGGTTACAGAAGGCCTCCCTGAGGAGACAGTTTGAGCTAAGACTTAAAGAATGAGAAGGATCCAGTCATGGGGAGAACCAAGGAGAACATTCGGGATAGATGGAAATAGGTGGTACAGAGGTTCTGGGATAAGAAGCCAGCTTGGAGAATTCTCCAACTGAAAGGTGGCCAGTGTGACTAAGACTTTGTGTGTGTGTAGTGGGAAGGGGGAGAAGCCGGGAGAAGGGGAGGATAGCAGGATAGTAACAGGCTTGTTTCTTCCCATTCACAATAACATTCAACTGCTAACATAAACAATCCCAGATATTGTATTTAAAGACATACTTGGGAGTGCCTGGGCTCAGTTGGTTAAGCAGCCAACTCTTGGTTTCAGCTCAGGTCACTATCTCAAGGTTCATGGGTTTGAGCCCCTCATGGGGCTCTGCACTGACAGCAGGGAGCCTGTTTGCAATTCTCTCTCTCTCTCTCTCTCTCTCTCTCTCTCTCTCTATCTCTACCACCCCCATTCTCTCTCTCTCAAAATGAATAGATAAATAAACAAAAATAAAGATATACTGGGAGAGTAAGTTCTCAAAAAATGGCAAGCACATTTGCAAAAACTATTAATCTTCCATTAAGCCTAATGAAATCATTGTTTTACCCCAGACTTCAGCCAGGATGCGCCTTTCTAATTCAATTCTGTACAATTCCTTAGCACTGGTTTCCACAGAAGGCTGGTGCATCCTTCAGAGACCATAAGTCAGTCGGTGGGGCAGACTCTTGTGTCTCAGGGATGTTGCAGCCCAAGGAAGCCTGAAGCTGGGCATCTTTCTCAGCATAGTGTAGAAGTGACTGCCTGCAGTTTTTATGGGCTTTCTCTTTCAGAAATCTTCTTTTGTTCCCACCACGAGGCAAAAACAAGAAAAGAGATCTGTATGAAAGAATCCTCTCCCTTTTCCTTTTGTGGTGATTGTGTATCTTAAGAGAAGGCTGCAGAGGTTCCCGGAGCTGTCTTTTCATGTAAATAGAGCCCTTAAGCCTATTTAGATGTGCGAGGAGAGCCCTTGAGGGTTGGGGAAAAAGACACCTGAGGAGTAGCATCCGTGCACCCCGTTTAATTGATTCAAGTTCAGCTACACACTCTCTCTTGCTTCATAATTAAAAATACTGCAGGTTTGTATTTTGCGCTTCTAATTTTAACTATATGCTGTGCATATTACCATATACACATATTACTGTGCAGTGTTGTAACTACAAAACCATACATGTTTTACTGGGAGGCTTAAGGGATTTTCCAGGGTAATTTTGACTATGTAAATGTTGCCTTACAAGCCGGGTTTAGAATGCAATCCTGATGTAAAATGCAACCCTCTGTGTTCAATATTTTTAAGTCACTGGTTATCCCAGAGCATAGGAGTGGGCATCCCTGAGAGTCACACCTTCAACACCAATAACAGGTATAGGGTTGGTATTGGGCTTTATGTGCAGAAAAGGGATGAAGCCCAAGAAACTTGTGAGATTCCACAGAAAAGAGAGAGGAATGAGGCAATCTGAGGCTGGGGATTCCCAGACCAGGCAGGGAAGAGGGCTTAGGGATAGTTCAGCCCATGAGAAGTTTTCCTTTAGCGAGTGCAGGGCTCCAGCCTTCCAGGCCAAGAGGAGTAACCCCTGCTGGGTGGATAGTCCCTCTTTTCCCTAGAATCCCTTCACCTTGTGATAACACTTACTTGTGCACTGTTCCCTGTGAATGCTGCTGCGTGTGTGTGGGTGTGTGTTTGTGACAGTGTAGACTGAGTAGGAGGGAGAAGCAGTGGTGCAGGAAAGAAGAGCCAGGGACGCATGAGGATCTAGGGTCTGCAATTTTAGGAGCAAGTTCTGCCTTTTATTCTGTGGCTGTGGTATTAGATGGGGGATGTGAGACACTGAGGGGTGGAACAGAGTCAAGGTCAAACTTATGTGCACCTGGCAGCCCCCTCCCTGGCTGCCCACCCTACCACTTTTCCCACCCTGGCCCCACCCCCAAGGCAGTACCTGTTTAATCAGATGCAGAATACTTTTAGATCTGGTAAGGAAGAAACATGAACAACCTATCCCCGCCTACCAGTTAGGCTTTTTACTAAATGCAGTGGAATCTGTACTCACAGACTGCAGCTGTGAGATTTTTACCTGCACCCTCACCCAGCTCCTTGAGGAGGCTGATGGAATTTGCAGTTTGTTCTGCCTAGGTAGAGTCCTAGCCATTCAGTTTTAAGCTAGTCTCTGAACCTTGATTTTCTCATCTGCATCCAAGAGGTAGCACCTACCTTGGTGGTGTGTTGGGAGGCTAGAAAGGTATCAGGATATCTGCAAGCACTTTCCCCAGATTGCAGATTGCTTATAAAACATACTGCCCTTACCAAGAGTTTGAACACAAAACATTCTAATGCATAAATATGACATTTAAGTCAAGATTCTTTGTTGCAAGTGATTAAAACCCAAATCTAACCGGCTTACACACAAAGCAGAATTTCGGGTTTCACAGAAGCCAGGAAATACCTAAGAAGTGGAAAGGAAGCAAAGATGCAAATAGCCACGTAGAAGGGTTGGGACAGAATGGGGACTCACAGGGCAGACAGTCCCAGCAATGTTAATGACATATTTCCAGCCAAAATTTAAATAAGGTGTTTGAACTTCAATCTTATTTTATAATAACATTCATTATGAATACTTAATTCCAATTTTACATCGTAGATTTATTTAATATCGGTTACATATACAGTAAAGATTAGTGTATTTCACAGTGCTTTTTTTTTTCTCTTCTGACACTAGTTCTTATTTGAACACATGAAACTACATTTTACTGTAAGCAAAACAGTATGTCAGGCTTTCAATTCGGAAACCTGAGTCAAATCTGCAAAGTCTTCTGGAGGAGGAAAGTTGTAAGACCTACGTTCTTTCATAACAGACCGAACCCTTCCCCTCATCTGACATTTTCTTGTGGAAAACATCTGGTTTAAATGAGCCCTAATGGCAGCCTTGATCATCAGAAACCAGAACGCAAAAATCATAAACAATGTATAGTAGGTAAAAGGGTTGCCAAAAAGCAACTTGCAAAGAGAAGTCTGCAGCACATTTACTTCATATGTAAATTTTGCCTTTCGGGTGCTTGTCTTCTAATTGACCTACACTTCTCTTCTGGGAACACCCAAGGCCTCCAAAACACAGGGGTGGGCGCTTGTCCCATTTTGCCAAACCTTTGAGATGGGTCAGCAAACATACCCTCCAATTCATGACCTTTCCTGCCTCCACATCAGAATTCACTGAAAACAACAGGTAGAACTTAGGGTAAATTGCTTAGAGTCCGGACGAGGATTGTGTTCATCTAGGACTATGGCTCCTAAATTAGTAGGACAGTTTAGTCTAGCTGTCTTCTGGTATTCAGGGGTGGGGTTGTTATGCAGAGTCCATTTGGGACTCTTAAGGGAAACCTGAATGCCTTAAAAGCTCTTAGTTTTCTAGGAATTCTGTGACTGAGGATGATTTCCAGGCAAGGATGGAACCAGACTGCTGACATATTATTGGTGGTTTATAAGCTTAGTGGTGGAATTTACCAGAGTGGAAAAGAAGAGAAAGTTTTCTGAGTAGATAGCAGCATTTTGGATGGCCAGGGATTTGTGAGAAGATTTTTAGATGAACCAGTAAGAGATAGTGTGGAATATCAGAGATCTTACCAATCTGTGTGAATTACCAGAGGTGCAGGAGGTGTTTTGTAGGAAAGAGAAAGAAAAGGAAGCTAGGCAAGAGAAGAAAGGGAAAGCGGATACAAGTTAGCTTTTGGAACTTTGACTGAGTCCTGATATAGTTACAACACAAGAGGTTGAGACTGGGAATTAGTTCAATCAGAAAAGAGGTTAGTAGAATCTAGATTAGGGGGATTGAAGAGTACTGAATAAGATGTCAGAAGCTTTCAGGATCCAAGGAACATGGATGGTTGGAAGTGAGAGAGGGATTTTTATGTTTAAACATCCTTTACCACTTCTCATCTGCCTTATCTGGAAATTACTAACCTCAAGTTGAAGGTATATGTATACAGGGTGCATAGTATAGTGGGAAAAACATGGGATATAGCATCTAAAGACCTTTATCTCTCTGAACTGTACTTCTGCAATGGCATATAATGCTTACCACAATGTTTGGTGTGAAATAAATGGGATAATCTAGGTCCAATGGATTAGGTGGATACTGGCCAAATAACCAGATGTCTTGGAATGAGTGGAATAGTCTTGGATTTCAGCATCCTAGCCTATATCTAGTTCACTTAACTGACAGGACTTCCTATTACCCTGATATCTGGAGAGCATGGACCCTTAATGAGCTAGAGATCTGGGATAATTTTTCATCAGTGGTTAAAATACAATTCTTTTTGTTTTCAGTTAAAAAAATTTGTTTAATGTTTACTTATTTTTGAGAGAGAGAGAAGGACAGACAGTATATGAGCAGGAGAGAAGAGAGGGAGACACAGAGCCCAAAGTAGTCTCCAAGATCTGAGCTGTCAGCACAGAGCCTGATGCAGGGCACGAACACACCAACTGTAAGATCATGACCTGAGCTAAAGTCGGATGCTTAACTGACTGAGACACCCAGGCGTCCCTTTTAAAAACTGTTTTTAATGTTTATTTATTTTTGAGAGAGAGATAGACAGAGTTGAGTGGGGGAAGGGCAGAGAGAAAAGAGAGGGAGACACAGAATCTAAAGCAGGCTCCAGGCTCTGAGCTGTCGGCACAGAGCCTGATGTGGGGTTTGAGCTCACAAACTGTGAGATCATGACCTGAGCTGAAGTCAGACACTTAACTGACTGAGCCACCGAGGCACCTCAAAATATAATTCTTAAACTAGATTTGGAGGTAGGCTTTTAATAGTAGAATTACTATGTCTTTGGGATAGTGATTAGACCTTAGTAAAGTTTGAGCTCTTAAGATTTATCACTTATTTACAGCTAAGAATGTCACACACACTTGTCAAATTCAATAGTGAGTTTTCAGCAATAATTTCCTTGGGATCTGCTATGTATCAGGTGCTGTGCCAATGGCATGAAGGTGAATGACACATGGACCTTGTTTTTTGTTTTTGTTTTTTTAAGAAACATTATATTTATTTATTTTTTAAAGTAAGCTCTACATTCAACATGGGGCTTGAACTCATAACCCCAAGATCAAGAGTCATAGGTTCCACTGACCGAGCCAGCCACGTGCCCCACACAGGCCTTGTTTGTTTATAAGGTGCTCCTAGACCAGTGGGACATACTGGTATGAAAAATAATTAACTTTGCTATACAAGATAACAAATGCTATTTTATTGGTATGAATCAAATAGCACAGAGGAAGAAAACAGTTTTCTCTGAAAGATCCAGCAAGATCTCATAGACAAAGGAATAGATGTCTAGAGTTTTGAAGGATAAATATTATGCTCAACAAAATATGAATTTTAAATATAGTTGGAAATGCAGTTAGTAAGATGTAGGGCCACCAAATTGGATAAAGTGTGTGTACTGTGACTTATAGGTGATAGATGGATGATCTCATCATGTTCTTTCTTTCTTTCCCTACTTGTGAGAAAGACTTTGTCTAGCAATAGCATTTGCACTATTGGAAATAGGCTTTAGATACGTCCCTCTCTGGAAGGAGGATGGCATTTTGATCTACACAGAGTTGTTAGAGGCAGTGTGGTATGAACGAGGAAAGGGTAGGGTATGAGACAGGGTTCTTACTTCTACTACCTAAAAGCCAAGTGTCTTTTCATAAGTTGCATATATTCATGGTGACTTTGATACCTCCGTGAAATAGAATTAATAATAGTGCCAATCTCACAAGATTGTTGCCTCAAGGGTACTAATAAATGTGAAAGCACTGTGTCAAGTGCTGTGAAAATATGAAAATGTTGTTATTTTATCAAAAACTTCAACAAACCACTTACTTATATATATAGTTCTATGTACTATGCAGAATCATAGAGATAGAGATAGAGGACCCATCTTCTAGGAAAACAGAATCTGGATTCTGTATCAGCTCCAAAGTAGGAGAACTAAGCTTTGAGTTCTCACCAAGTGCTCTTACCCTGAAAAGTAGACTTGTGGGTATACCCCATTGCCTCCATGGACCTGGTAAGAGGACATCTGAAAAAGGGGAAGAATATTGGGCTTTCAGGGAGGACATTACTTTTTTTCCTCTTTGGAAATGTTTGCTCTTTTGGTTTTGAGCTCTGAATGTGAAGGATCTGGCTGATTCTGATCCCCAGAGTAACCCTAATAATAGAAGCACTGTGACAACCACAAATATTAAAAACACACCTCAATTTAGGTAACCAAGGTAAGGTAAGTGCATATGGTATATGAAAAAAAAATTCCGTTATGCAACCCTGGAAACATAATTTAAGGTCATTGCATTCAACGTCAAAGAGATGATGACAAAGAGGACGTGTTTATCACTAGAAGATTTCAATGAAAGGATTAGTCTTCTATACAAAGGCAGTAGAAGGAGAGTCATGAAAATTAATAACTTCTCTTATTTATGTGAAGCAAAATTGGGAGGTTCTGTTAACATCAAAATTTAAAAATTTTAATTTGCATGAAGTATATAGTTTGAGGAGTTTTGGCAAATGTGTGTACCTTGTAACCGTATTTCCATCACCGCAAAAAGTTCCTGAATGTTCCCTTGCAATCAGTCCCCTTCCCTTCCCTAGCCCCAAGCAAACGCTGATTTGCCTTCTGATTTGCTATAGTTTTGCTAAAGTGTAATTTTAATTTACTGATTAATAGAAATAATGATAGTTGGACATCATCAACGTTTAGGATTAGAATCCTACCACCTTTAGAAAGTACAATTTTATTATTTTTAATTTTTAAAAAATGTTTATTTTCAAGAGAGAGTGCAAGTAGGGAAGGAGCAGAGAGAGGGAGATAGAGAATCTGAAGCAGGCTCCACAGTGTCACCACAGAGCCTGATGTGGGGCTTAATCCCATGAATGGTGAGATCATGATCTGAGCCAAAGCTGGACGCTTAACTGACTGAGCCACCCAGGCACCCCTAGAAAGTGTAGTTTTAGCAATTTCTCTGAGCCTTGGTTTTATCATATTAATGAGGATGATAACAACTTTTCTATATACCTCAGAAGGTTCCTATACAAATCCAAAGAGATAATAGATAAGCATTAGGTGTTTAGAATTTGATAGATCATGGGGCGCCTGGGTAGCTCAGTCAGTTAAGCGCCCAACTTCGGCTCAGGTCATGATCTCATGGTTCATGGGTTCGAACCCCGCACTGGGCTCTGTGCTGATAGCTAGCTCAGAGCCTGGAGTCTGTTTCAGATTCTTTGTCTCCCTCTCTCTCTGACTCTCCCCTGCTTATGCTGTCTCTCTCTCTCTCTCAGAAATAAATAAAACATTAAAAAAAAGAATTTGATGGATCATTTGGCAAATATTAATTTTAATCAAAAGGAAGGCATTCCAAGATAGGAGCCATTTCACAGAGGAGTTTCATGCCAGAGATTCTTTGCTGCCCTGGACAGACCCTGAAGGAGAGTCCCCTCCATAGTTACAAAGGAAGTTATCTTTGAAATAATTGACTCATGAACGCAAAAGTCAGTCTCCTGTCTCTCCATCTGATATACCTGAGTTAACATCAGATTAATCACATATATCACTGTGGGTATGAATATGATATAATAAAAATGTTCACAGTGACCGCTGTTGACACAGTGCTTTATCATAGCAAATCAAACAATTTATTCCATGTTCAAGATCCTACTGTCCTGACTCTGAGCTACTTCAGTTTTACAGTTCCCATTTTACACAGCTAAAACCAAATTTTTCAGATGTCACATAATACACCAAAGACTTCCATGTGGCCTATCAGCTACTGTTATAAATCACTGTTGTTTTAAACAAGTGAATTAAATGCCATGTTTATTGAAAATTGTTTTGAGTGGAGACCAGAGACTAATGTATAAAACAAATCCTCTGATCGAGCTAACATTTTTCTATAGTCAGCAAGAAGAAAATTGCATTCCCTGCTAGTCAGAAAAACCAGGCCAATTTTATCTTCCCTCTCTGGGAGATACTTTAGATACTCTATAGACCTACCTGACATATTCAGGTCATGCGTATTTTTCTTGGATGAGCTGTTAGAAGTCATATATATATGCCCATGTGCATGTGTGCGTGCACATACACATACCCCAAGCTGACATTTGTCTCTGTGTATGCATACATGTCATGTGTAAATTGCGCATTTTCAAAAAAGACAAACGATCACCAGCTGGTCACTCTCACTTCCTCCCATGTACATTTTGGAGCTTCCCCATAGGGAAGTGAAACTGATGGTGGGTTGGAAGAGATTGAATTTGCTGAAGTGGATTCAGCCAAGTGGCTGTTTATGGATGACCTTTGTCTTCTTGGGGGTAATAGCAGGCAGAATGTCTGATCCCATCCCATTACAAGTAGAATCATAAACCGCTGGCTTTGTGAGTTCATTAGCCTAAGATGGTGATGAATGAGGAATCCAAAGGCCTGGGTTTGAGCTCTACCTCCAAATATCTACATATGTGTGGAGACAGCTCTGTCTGCCACTACAGAGAATTTCCCTCTTCACTCTTAGCTTCCCTATGAGACTCTCAAATCCTCAATGACACACTGCATCTGTAATTTACACAATATTCACTTTGTCATCTTTTTCTGTTCCTACTCTGCTTTCGGTAGAGATGTAATAAGTACTTGCTGATGGACACAGTGGGACCATATCCTTCTTCGGATGAACTGGAATTCTGTTTCAAAGTGTTTCCAGCTAGAGGGGTGCTTGGGTGGCTTAGTCGGTTAAGCGTCTGACTTTCGCTTAGGTCATGATCTCACGGTTTGTGGGTTCGAGCCCCGTGTCGGGCTCTGTGCTGACAGGCAGTTCAGAGCCTGGAGCCGGTTTCAGAGACTGTGACTCCCTCTCTCTCTCTGACCCTCCCCTGCTCACGCTGTCTCTCTCTCTCCTAGAAATAAATAAAAACATTAAAAAAAAAAGTGTTTCCAGCTAGAAATATTCTTCTTCCATGCCATCGCTACTGATAAGATTCAGCAGAAGTGGTGTGATCAGATACCTTCTTCCCTTGGGTCTCACCCTCTGATCACCCAGAAAATGGGGCTGTGAGCACACTCCCCAGCTCCAGTCTAGACCCTTCCTGGGTAGTCTTCTACTGCACTGTGTTTCTGGGGCCTTGTGTTTCAGTGTCTACACTGCTCCCAAATCTTAGCAGTCTGGAGAAGTAGAGCTTTAGTGGATATTCCCTCCCTTTCTTCCTCTCTTTCTTTATCTCTCCCTTACTTCCTATTTCTCTCTCTGCCCCTTTCTCTCTGTCTGACCTTCCCTCTCTCTCTCCTCCTGTTTTCACTACCCTTCTTTCTTTATCCCTTTCTTTTGCCAAGAGGGACTGAACTCTCATGAATATGTTTTTAAATTTTTTAAGTATTTATATGAGAGAGGGAGAGAGAGTCTGCTAGCAGAAGAGGGGCAGAGAGATGGAGACAGAATCTGAAGCAGGCTCCAGGATCCAAGGTGTCAGCAAGAGCCCAACATGGGGCTTGAACCCACAAGCCGTGAGATCATGACCTGAGCCGAAGTCAGACACTCAACTGCTCAATCCACTGAGCCACCCAAATGCCCCTAAACTCTCATGAGTATTTTAAGTGGGTTTCACAGAACACAAAATCTGTACCTTCACAAGGGGAACCAGCTGTTGGAGTTTTAATTCTTCAGAATAAGCAGATTTTAAAACAACCAGACCACATCAGTCTCCTACCTGAGGATCGCCAGGGGTCTCCCACCACGCTTAGAACCAAACCCAAAGCCTTTGTGCTGGGCCTCCAAAGGCTCAGCCTGGCCCACCTCTCTGACCCCTCTCCTCACTCACTAACCTCTAGCCAGGCTGGTCTTTGGGGTTTTAAAGTTTGTTTCTCTCTCAGGACCTTAAAATTCAACTCTTCTGCCTCAGTGTGTGCCCTGAACTCTGTGTTACCCTAGAGTTGTCTCTCAGATCTCAGCCCAGATGTCCTCTGTCAGACAGGACTTCCCTGACCACCCTATCAGTAGCCCCACACACAATATTTTATTTCCTCATGTTACTTATCATAATCTGAAATTGGCTGCTTCATCTCCTGGTTTCCTTGTATATTGTTGGACTCTGAGTAGTGTGTACACTACTCCACAGGGCACACACAGGCTTTATTTGTCCTGTTCTTTGTTATTCCGGAACTTAGAAGAGTGCCTGTCACCCAGTGGCTGCTCAATAAACATAACATGTGGACTCTCTGAGGGATGGAATCTGACATTATTTACCTCCCTCAGCTTTTCCTTCTCTCTGTCTCTTTTTCTCATTTATTTTGCAGAACCTGCAGCATGAAATACAGGGTGACTTAATGCTAGACCACAGGCCTTCGGTCAGAACCCTGGCTTTACCTGTTCAGTTGATCCAAAGCTGAGGGAGAGGCCAAGATGGCGGAACAGCATGGAAAGGGTTTCTTTTGTTGTTGTTGTTTTGTTTCGTTTTGTTTTGGCGTCACTTGATCCAAAGCTTCTGGTCTCGCACAACTGCCAGTTTGAAACAGCTACTATAGAACCACTCTCTTTTCCTGTTGGTCAATAAGTAAATCAAAACTACAAAGAAATTTCAAATAATCTGTAATACTTTCCTAACATTCACTCTGCTAATACCTTTCAACCTTAGCTTCCATTACTGAATGGCTTCTTCAGTTCCTTTACCCTGTGAGATGCCTTGGGATCTACCCCAAAATGAGAGAGGCCCTGTCAGATCTATATATTGCTGAGCCTTCAGATATGGCCAGGGAAATGTGCTTGTGAAGAGGAAGAGGAAGATGGTTCACCCAGGAACCATTTATAGAGGAGGCCAAGTACCAAGATTGAGTGCCTAGCTTTAGCCATTTCTTATCAGAAAGTCCGGACTAGAAGGATGAGTTCTCAGGATTTTCCTGAAAGAGGAATTCTATTTTTATTTGGATTTTGAGAGATTATCTCTGTAACTTCCCACAGTCAGAGGCTGAACTCCTGGATGACCCTGCCAGTATAATAAGCAGGACGGCCTGGGCCTTGTATACTCATGGAAAGTGCAACATAGCTTGCCTTGTTGGTTTTTCTGGAGATATCACGTTTGGGTTACAGGGGTTCAGCCAGTCTTTGGCTGTCACACAGAGCAGTTTTATGGGAATAGTTGTATAATGCTAACATCTGTAGACTGAGAGCTTGACTGCTGGGAAAGACCATGTATCTTGGGAGCTAATTCTTGGTAAATAAAATTTTCAGCACTTCCCCCGACCCTTGCCTGGGCACAGGCACCCACCTTCCCATTTCTGTCTGTAATGGTGGATGAGCCATGTGCATCTTTTCTTATCACCTTGGCAGTATATATTTTTGGCAAGTTCAGGGGCAAAGCCAAGGCCCTTGGCTTTTTAACTTTTCTGCTTTCTTGGTATTTCCACATGAGATAGAATATTAAAGGATTGGAGAATTTCTCTTTCAAGATTTCTGGTGAGGAGATACAGACTGATAGCCACATGCCTGCTGTCCTCAGTTTCAAGTCTATAGTCCCATTTCTCCTTTTCCATGAAGCCTCTCTGGCCCACTCTGTTTAAAATTGCAACCTGTTCCCACACATTATACCAAATCCCCTTACTCTAATTTGTTTCCCGTAGAAAGTATCATTTTTTGACATACTATGTAACTTACCACTTCTTATATTGATTTCCTGCCTTCCACTGGTAGAATACAGACTCCACAGGGCAACGATTTCTTGCTCTTTTATTCGCATTGTGTGCCTGAGTGCCTGGAACAGTGCTCGGTGCACAATTAAGCCTTTGGTAAATATTCCTTGAATAAATGAGCCAAAGTCCCAGTGAAAGGAGAACCAATATAGTGTAGTGATAAAGAACTTGGGCTTTGGAGGCAAATGATCCTGGATTTAATTCCCAGCTTTGCCACTTAGCAGCTGTGTACCTTTAGAAAGTGAATTAACCTCAGGGCACCTGGGTGGCTCAGTTGGTTGAGCGTCCAACTTCGGCTCGGGTCATGATCTCACGGTTTGTGAGTTCAAGCCCCGTGTCAGGCTCAGAGCCTGAAGCCTACTTCAGATTATGTGTCTCCCTCTCTCTCTCTGTACCTCCCCCACTCACACTCTGTGTCTCTCTATCAAAGATAAATGTTAAAAAACTGTTTTTCATTTATGAAAGCAAATTAACCTCTCTGAGCCTCAGTTTTCTCATCTGTAAAATAGGGATTATAGCATTGATCTTCCTGTATAGCATGGTGACCAGGAGGCAAGACTTTGCATCCCAGTAGATCTAGAGTCTGGTCTTCAGCATCAAGTTCTGGCTCTCCATTACCTTTTGCTGTGTTTGTGAACTCTGTAAACTCACTTTCTTTACCTATAAAATGGGTATAATACTATGGCCTGACTAATAGGACAGTGGTCAGGATTAAAGAGGGGTAATCTATGAGTAGGGCTTAGCAGACTGACCAGCTCATAGTAAGGGATCCATTAACTTGAATATTTTGAGAACAGTGATGATAATTTTGAAGTTAGCCTCATTGCTCATACAGAGCAACTGCTCAATAAATAGGACTTTTGAAAAAAGAACAATATTAGGACTTTAGGAACCTCCTAAATTAATGTCAGCATTTTTCTTGAATTCTCTCTTTTCCAGGGGAGGTAAAGTAAATACCTGTTATTCCTGTGAGATATTTATTTGAACTTGAAAATGGAATAATGAACAATTTTTATGTGACATATTCCTTCCTTTGTTCCATAATGAGATAGTTCCGTTATGATTTCAGGGGTTATTTTTGAGTTTTGGAAGACTGAGTTACCACAGGGGCTCTGCCCTACCAGGTGATCATTGGGAAGACTTTATGTAACTTGGGTGTTTAGTCAGCTTGTTCAGAGCTAATGAAATTGGCTCTAGAAGCTGTGGTTTGGGGATATTGTGATATCTCAGGGTTTCCATTGGCTACCACTTCCTTCTGTAAGAGATGTCTCTTCCCTCTTCTGCTCATTTGCTATGTGAGTCTCGGGAAGACACTTCACCTCAACCAGAGCCTCTAACTGAATGGCCCAGGTGTGAATCCATGCTCTGTTTTGCTGTGCCCTGGTCAAGTTCTTCAACTTCACTGTACTTATCTCTACCTTTGTAAATAGGTAGGTAGGTAGGTACACAGACAGATAGACAGACAGAAATAAATAAAAAAAGAATTGTCCTACACTATAGGGTAGTGAGGGTATTGTGAGGATCGAATGAGCTATTACATGTAAAGAATACTTTAAAAGTACTCAGTGATGTTTATTATGTCATTTACTAAAAAAATAAAATAATCTGGTACTATAATATTTTAAGTTTATGAACACTTTCGATATTTTGAAAGCTTCTGTCTGTAGTGTCCTGTGGGGTCCTGAAAGCACATGGTGAAGAATATCATTGCTTGAAAAGAGCCACCAGGTGTCCATTGCGTCTTCCTAGAGGTGATCAAATGCAGTTGCCTCTCAATTATTTCATGTAAGGAGGGAAATGATAGGGACCAACAGGGTTGTTGTGAGGGTACTCAGGGGAAGGGTACTTGTGGGGAAGACCCTGAGGTCGGGGCAGCCCCCTGGGAGGAAGCTGCTAGCCCAGTCAGGAAGGTCTCATGACGTGGATTTTATTTATTTTTTTTATTTATTTATTTTTAATGTTTTATTTATCTCTAGGAGAGAGAGAGAGAGAGAGACAGTGTGAGCAGGGGAGGGTCAGAGAGAGAGGGAGTCACAGACTGGAACAGGCTCCAGGCTCTGAGCTGGCTGTCAGCACAGAGCCCGACGCGGGGCTCGAACCCACGAACCGCGAGATCATGACCTAAGCGAAAGTCGGCCGCTTAATCGACTAAGCCACCCAGGCGCCCCTCATGACGTGGATTTTAACTGGTGATCTGGCTTGGGCCAAATTTCAGCCTAGAGCTTATCATGTTCAGGTGGACCTGACTCTCTTCATGGTCCCAAAACTTCCAGGCCAGAGTGAGCTATAAATTGTTAATTTGAAAGTAATAAAGAAAGCTGTTCTATGCACTGGATACTCATGCTGGTCTAACTAGCACATTTCCCTTTCAAATCAAGTTAATGTGAAAGCAAATTATTGGAAGGTTACTTGGTTAAGTATGGAGTCGATAATAAGGGATGATAATAAGTGATTTGAATGTTGACAGTTGGGTGTTAGCCTGCTGCCTCTGTGTTCACAGCCCAGATCTACCTGCCAGGTGGTCCTTGTGCTCACCTGAGTCACACAGGGTCCCCTGGCAGCCCTAGTTGGGTTTTTAAATCCACACGGGCATCATTTGCCTCTTTGCATATCCTTTATTTTAGTTTTTTGGCTCACTTCCTCCTCACATGCTTCTGGTGCATTTTTTTTAATTTAAATTTTATTTTTCATCAAAGTAAAACATGTATATTGTTTTATAAATCTAATAATACTTTATAAATCTAATAAGCAAAAAAAACCAGCATTTCCCTGTCCCCAGTGCTTCTCCCCTTTGATTCTTACTCTCTGGGAGCAACCATTTTCAAACTGCTAAGTAGTTGATTCTGTTAGTTACCCCCTATTTCTTTTTTTTTTTTTATGTTTTATTGTATTTTTGAGAGAGAGAGAGGGAGACACAGAATCCGAAGCAGGTTCCAGGCTCTGAGCTGTCAGCACAGAGCCCAACATGGGGCTCAAATTGATGCGCTGCGAGAAGGTGACCTGAGCTGAAGTCAGATGCTTTAACCGAATGAGCCACCCAGGCACCCCTACCTCCCTACTTCTAAATGATATACTTGAATTGCTATTTGTTGATGTTTTTACTGAAGGTGATTCTATGGAAGATGACGATCGAGTCCCCATTCTCCCTTTCAATTTTACTTTTCCCTTCTTTCCAGTATGGTCTTAATATTTATTTAGTTAAAACCATATTTAGCATTTATGTTATTGTGCCAATGTAAGTATTCATGGAGAACTACAAAATGTACCTTGGTTATGTTACTTCCTTTCTTTCTCCTTCCTTCATCCCTCCCTCCCTCTCTCCCTCCTTTCCTCCCTTCCTTCCTTGTGTTTTTTAATTTCCCTTTGGGACATACTTCTCCACCCATTGTCCATCTTTAAATTAAAAAGGGCATTTGAAACCATAACTGCCATACCTTCACCACACCTAGCAAAATTAACAAGTCATTAATATTATTCAATACTTGGCCTCTATTCAAATTTCCCTGATTGCCTCAAAGATGTTCTTTTACAATTGGTTAATTTGAATAAGGACCTAAATAAAGTCCACAGATTGTATTTGATTGTTCTATTCCCTAACATTCTTTTATTCTGTAATAGCACCCCCTCCACCCCACTTCTGTTTGTGACGTTGATTTGTTGGAGAAATCGGATGTAGAGTGCCACACAGTCTAGATTTGGTGGATGGTTTCCTCATGGTGTCATTTGAATTGTTCTTCTGTATCCTGTAAATGAGGGGTTATTAGATTAGGGCTTAGATTTTTTTAAGTAAAAATATTCTATAGGTGGTGCTGTTTACTTCTTACTTTCTCATGTCATAAGACAATAATGTCTTGTTGTACCACCTTTAATGGTGATTAGGTTGACTAGTAGGTTCAGATGATGATATCTGATCATCCCTATCAATGTTTCACGTAATCCATTGATGATCATTACCTAGATCCATCATTTTATGGGGTATATATTCTGTCCTTTCATTGCACAATTCAGTTCTGAGCCAGTAAATGCTGATTATCTAGTTCAACTCCACTTTAACCCCAAGTACTACCAACTTGCTGACTGAATTTACATGAAAGTAATATGCTGGTATGTTATACTGATTAATGTTTATATGTGAACCTCTAGTTAAGCTTTGCTGTTGACTTAGAAAACAGAAACAGAAAAGTGGAAAGCTTTCTTGTCAGGTTGAAAAGTAACTGGCAGGAAAAAAAATAGATTTTTAAGAAGTGGAACAAATTAGAAAACTCTGCTTTAGTTTCTAATGCCTCCTTTCTCCAGGGTGGGAGAACTCTGCAGTCTAAAGGGGTCTTTTCTGCCTGTGAGGAAATTAGAGGGAAGCTAACAGAATGGACATAGGACACACAGTCATTTGAGGACTTTTTAGTTGCTGTTGTGTTTTAGTTGTTACTCCCCTAGTTGCTAAGAAGTTTTCATAAAGATTTTTCCCTAAACCCTACTTCATACGAATTAGAGCTTTTCCTTTCCTCTGTATCAGGACTGATACTTTTTGATGCATTTTAGCAGAATTTAGTTTCTGAATACAATATGAAACATACACATGTTCATGCACACACTGGTGACTCTCTCAATTGACATTATTATTATTACTACAAGAACTTGTCCTGTAGGAGCCAAGTTCAGTGGCAGGATGGAACTCTGGAGGCATCTTCCGCCTCCTTCCTGCAAGGTCCTAGTGTTTCTTGGTGGGGAGCCTTTTTCCATGCTTCTTAAAGACCTCTTTGGATTAAAAATGAATTCCTGGTGTAAATACCTGGTCTGTTATTGATACAGATTGGTTACCTTTCTAGTGCCTTCCAGTATTCCAGAATTTAAGGGCCTCCTCTAAAATACTCTGTAATTCGAATTCGCTTAATATCAGGGCCTCTTCTGCCATTTATAAAAACCTTCCACATAAATTTCAGTGACTAAATTGCACCCTCCTTTCAAGGCCTCAGATCAAATGACATTTTCCCTGGGTCCCCCAGTGAGTAGCCATCTCTTCCCATCTTCTAGACTCCAGTGGCTCCCTCTTTTCATCCTCCTTATGACCAGCATTGTTTGCTCCCTTTCTTTATAGTTTGTTTCCATACTCATGTTACTTCTCTCTTATAACAGAAAAATATCAGTCTTATCTTTGCTTTGTTTTGACCATACCTAGTATGTAATAAGTATTTTATCAGCATTTTAAGTTGTAATAATTGAATAAAATGACTTNATGACCTAAGCGAAAGTCGGACGCTTAACCGACTAAGCCACCCAGGTGCCCCTCAGTTATCCAGCTTCTATTTCAGTTATGCTTCAAATATCTACAGGGGACTCTTGTCAGTCCGATGTAGAGCCAGATATTCTATTTCAGAAGAGGGAGGGAAAGAATGTGTAAAGGAATTAACATGGAATTTAGAGTCAGAAGACTAGATTCAACACCCACCTCACTCCAGAGTCACTGCTTTAGAGTAGTTGATATGTTACTGGGCGCCCTCCCTGGTGGCATGAAGATCTGTAGCAAAAGTCAGGTAAGACTCAATTTAAGATTTAGTTCATTAGGAAGAGGGAAAGGGAGAAAAGACTGTGGATTTATGAGTAGTGGTTAATGGTTCAGGGATGGAGTCTTGGGCTCTCAAAGCCCTTCAAGGTGGTGCTGGCTGGGGAAAGGAGATCCAGGAGGGATTCCGCTCTATAGCTGTGTTGGGATGGATGGGTGTACAAAACCCATGGGGTGCTCACAACAGAAAGAAGATGGTGGGAGTTGGGAAGGGGAGGCATAAATATACACTTTACTCTTTAACCCCTTGCAGTCTTTCCCCAAACCTACCAGTCCCAGATATAGCTTTCTCTCACTTCTTACTTCCACTGTCTTCTCTTAGTAACTACTTGGCTGAATTAATAAATGGGGACTTCTAATAAACTTCTAATGAACCATAACCAGCGCTTGAATACTTTCACATTAGTAACAGAGGACCACCTTCAGGGAGAGCATAGAGATTCTAACACTACTGAAAGTCACCTCTGTAGAGAGAGGAAATAAAACCAACATCCCAATGCTTTGGGCATCACAACTTTGCAAATGGCTCCTCCTTGTTTCAAAAAGACATTGAAACCCAGCTTTCTCATGGAAGTTATTCCTTTACCGTCAGCCTGCCTCTCTTTGGGAGGTGCACTCTCCTTCAGGAGAGAGGAGTGTAAAGAACATGGGATCTGGAATCAGTAGACCTGAGTTTGGGTCCATTTATGTGCCATAGTAAACTTTAGTCTACTCACTTTTCCTCTCTGATGTGGAAAGAGATGTAATACCTTTTCATTAGATGATAAGGAGGCTCAGATGAGATTTTGTATTTGTATATGTACATGTGTGTATATAGCCCCTTCATTTTCCTAAAGCAACATAATGAATGCTTCTCTATTACCAAGTTATTTCAAAAGCTACATCTTGCCATGGGGAGAACTGGAGCCATGTTGTGGTCTAATGGGTCTTCTGCTTACTAGTGTGAGCAGTTTCCTCCACCAATTGGCACCTTGCTTTCCTCTCTTGTGAAATGATCAAGAATATCAGTTGTCCAGAAAAGGAAGTTATTTGAGGTAGACAGTGTGCAAGGTAGACATAGGACTGGTGAGTTACAATGACGCTGTCTCCACTACTACCTATTTCATGTCTTCCAGCAGGATTTATAATACCACAGTAGTTTTCCGGGTGCCGTGCTTGAACATGGCATGTCTGGTTGAAAGAAGAGATTTTAGAGTCACATAGATGTGGCTGCTTGCTGCAAGCTATGCAAGTTACAGAATAACTCTATCCCAAAAGTAGAAGAATAATGTCACCTACCACCTAGGGCTGCAATAAGGATGAAAGGAAGCTATATAAATAAGGTGTTGAGAGTACTGTTTGGCACCCACTGGGTACTCAGTAAGTATTAGTTTTCTTCCCCTGGTCTGTGTTTGGCTCTAAAGAATTTAACTTCATCAAATCACATTTATTAAAAATTCCAAATAACTCATGGTACTACATAGGTGCTTTAATCTTAGGGTGCTAAGGGACTGTCAGGTTGGGATAAAGGGCCAGTTCTGTTTGTTTCACAATTAACAATAGTGGTATCTCATCTCCCTGCCCTGGTCTTGAGCTTGCTGAGTCACTGTTCCAGCCCCTTAGCCCCATGATCTCTGGCTGTGTCCATGGAATACAGCAAAGCCCACAAGAAACCAGCACTAATAAATGGCAGATCATTTTGAGGGATTTTTGTTTGCGTTCCTATGTTTGGTCCCCTGGTGAGATAGGAAACCTTTAATAAGACTTTTCCTAAATGATGCTGCATGTGAAATGTGGATCCCCCCCCCGCCCCCGTTCTCCTAACAAATGACCATTTCATGAGGTTTCCTTTCATTTTTTTTCTTCTTCTTTCCTGCTTCTCAGTACATTCCACAAAGAGCTTATTCCTCTGCTGGTTACTGATTGATGGTTCTACTCTGTGTGCCCTTTAATTTTGCAATAAACCAACAAGGAGTTCAGACCACAAACTTAAAGAGAATTGACTTATTTATTTGACTGGATTCACTGGAGCAGCAGGCAGATTTAGTCATTTCAGTGTGGTCCTGGGGAGGGCAGGAGGAGTCCATGAGCAGGAACGCTGTGCTGTAAATAACCAGACAGAGAAGAGCTTCCTTGTTCTCGCGTTCCAAAGCAGCTGGGCATTCGTTTTGCAGTGGTGATCCCTGTCCAGGCCTGGATGGGAGCAGGAAGTTCTCCACAAGACTCGCCCACAGCTCCAGAATTCTGAATTCATTAGGACTTCAGATATGCAGAAATGGAAAACCACCACCCATAGGTCCCATGTTCCTTTTTTTTTTTTTTTTTCAAAGGGAATCATGATGATGCCCCTTAAATGACTGCAGGCATGGCTGCAAACCTACCCGGGTCACCAGTCCTTCCAGGCCTAGCCTCTTGGCTAGATGATGTCAAGGACCAAGAAGAAACCTCTGCCCTCAGCCACCTGCATCCCTGCTGGGTTTTCACCATAAGCCCAGGGCCTCCACCACAGTGCACCAGCACTAGTACTTTTCATGAATCAATTACCAAACATGTGAAGAGGCAACTGATTCACCATTGTGTGGTGTAGCCAGTCTGCAAAGAAATGCAAACATCATTTCAAGTGGGAAAGCAAGAACACACTTCTTGAATGGTCACGTGGATCCTGAGTAAACTACAGATAGTCCTTTTAGGGTATTTAAAAACATAGATACCGTTATCATTTATATTTAAGGATTGCAGCATACCCAGTGCTGCTCTTCGTGAGTTGAAGCAGAGCCGGAAAGATAACTGCCCGAATGGAATTTGTCCCAGCTGTGAGCTCCTCGCCCAGTTCCTAGTGTTGTTTGTGGCTCTCCCTCATTTAACCAGCTAGCTGCCTGTTTTTTTTTCTGCTCTCATGTGGCAACCTTTCTTCTGAAACTCTTGTCATCACATTTTAGCAGAAGTGAAAATATTAGCAGGGAGGTTCACGGCCAAGACAGAAATAGAATCCAGGAGCCTGTGTCTTTTATTTTGCCATACCTGCTGGAGCATGTTTCCTCCCCGGACTGAAGACTCAGTGTTTCCAACTCTCTACCAAACAGCATTCTAACAGCCGGCTGGTTTCTTCTTGCTGCTGAAAGTTTGTCTTGTTCTTAAACACTTTGTACAGTTTTCCTTTAATGTGATTTTGCATTAAATAGCATGGCACTTAGTCTGATACCAGAAAATGCCATGTGCTGAAGAAATTGATCAACAAGTGTCCATGAGACTGTGAGTTTTCATGTCAAGAACATTTTGTTTGGAAGAATCGGCATACATGAGAGGTCCAGACAGACCTGGTGTGAATCTGGCTCTTCTGTGTGCTAGCTATGGAGTCTCAAAAAATTGCTCAACGTCTCTGAAACTAAGTTTCCTCATGTTCAAAACTAGGATGATAATGTTTGCCTCATTGAGGTGTGAGGACAAAATGAACTAATGTATGTAAAGCACTTGGTACAGAGTTGGATCCAAAGGAAGTAGACATTAGTTCCTCCCTCCTCCCTTCCCACTTTTAGAATGGGGACAGGGAGGTAAAATCATGTGAAATCTCAGAACATTTACACCGTAGGTAGAGAGGTAAGAATAACCTATGTGACATAGGGAAAATATCCTCATACTGAATTACTTGGTACTGATTCTAAAATGGGAGCATTAGGAACTGAGAAATCAGTTAGCTGCAGCTAGCTGATCGTTGGGAAAGACTTCCTGGAGGAGGTGGGATTTGGAAAGATGGAAGCCTGAAGGACATTTTAGCCTTGGGCACTTGGCCATGGGGATGAGAGCCGGAGTGAGTGAACCACAAGAAACAGTGAGATAGAATGAGAATGTCACAAACCTCAGTGTTCCCACTGGAAAAACTGACGTGGGTAGATTAATAAGTAAAAAGCTAATAGCTGTTAGGCACCTGCTAGGTATTAGGCGCTGTCTTAAGTGCTTTCTGTGCTAACTCATTTATCCTTACAACATGTCCAATTGTCATCTCACTACACCGTTGAAGAAAGTGAGGCACAGAGAGATTAAGTAATCTACCTGAAATGCTACAGCTGGGTGGTCGTGGAGCTGAGACAGACACCCGGGGAGGTCTGACTCCAGAGCCCACCCTTCTAACCTACAACAGCTGCTTCAGCTGCTGCCCAGCTTCCCTCAGGAGGTAGTGAGGATCAACTAAGACCACTCTGTGAACATCCTCTGAAACATATGAAGCGTCAGGGGCATCAGGGTGGCTCAGTCAGTTAAGCTTCACACTCTTGATTTTGGCTTAGGTCGTGATCTCATGGTTCATGGGATGGAGCCCCACATCGGGCTCTTCACTGGCAGTGTGGAACCTGCTTGGGATTCTCTCTCTCTCTCTGCCCTTCCTCTGCTTTCTCCATAAANATAAATAAATAAATAAATAAATAAATAAATAAATAAATAAATAAATAAATAAATTTTTTAAAAATTTTAAAAGAAATAAAGTGTCATACACACATAAAATGCTGTCATTATTCTTGTTAATGACATTAGATGAGAGGTCAACCTCAAGATAGGCAATGGAAAAATGAGGAAAGAAAAATTATAGGATAGCACTCTTCTGCAGTTATATTTAGCAGCTTATATCCCTCACCAGCCCCCCTAGCAACTCAGAGGCCTGACACAACCTTATACTTCCTCTAGGACAGCACTCTGGGGGGCCATTCCCAAGCCACCAGGGTACACATTGGAGATTCTGAAAACCTATTTGTCATCTGGCATTGGGGCTTGTGCCTTGAGTGTGATTTGCCCTTGGCCAGGACATCACTTTATGGGCCTGTAGCACATGATTGGGAGTTGGCTTGTTAGTGACTGTGATCAAAGATCTCCACTCCAAGGGCATTGCCACGGAAGGAGGCCCGTCCTCACTCACTATGTAAATATTTAGCCATTTTAATATATTTGTTCTGTGCCCATTCTTCTTCTGTCTCTCTTATGTTGACTCTGTTTAATTGTAGGTTATTATTGTTTGTGTATGTTGATGTCATTTATTTGAGTATGGATATAAACGGATAGCTTCAGCTCCCAACTCCCTGCCCCCCTTATAAAAAACACACCTTATACAATATTCCTTCTATGAGGATATCCAATAAATAGTTTTTGTTCAAAGGTATATCTGATGAGGGTACTGTCTTGGATATTTGTTCCTAGGCAGATGTTTTGACCTCCTTTTGAACAGGTTGTGAATGACCTTTGCTCTCAATTTATGCTACAGATTCACTTTGGAGATAGAATAGATCTCCAATACATGAATGCGGTGCACCCAGTTACTGAGTTTGGAGAGCCCTTGGAATGTCATTTGCCTTAGTGGTATAGAAATACAGAAGTCAGATTAGTGTTGGCTCATTCTCCTTTGGAGGCTTCTCAAAGGTGGAGTGAAATCAGAGGCCCCTCTGGACTTCAGCTCCTCCCTACTATAAGCGACTATAAGTATGGCTGGGGCCGGAGAATAGCAGAGTAGGTGTTTATCAGGTTGGACTCCCCCAAGAGCTGTATTTTCAGACCCCTGGGAGCAAGTGACTCAACAGAACTATTTTCTTGATCTCAAATGAGTCTAAGGAGGGGAAATCAGTCAATAGCAGCCGCCTGTGATGGATTGATCACAAAGCTGTGTCTTTCTAACCCTCCTTGCAAATCAAAGGGAGGGGAATCCCCAGAGCCCAGGCATACACGTGAATAGAAAGCACCATCAAGTAACAAAAACACCTAAAAAGGTCAGCAGAAACTCAGGGGGCTGTTGGAAATTCACCTCCCCTGCCTTTCTGTGGCGCTCAGTGGGCGGTAAGGGAGTGGGCGAGGACAACCAAACCAACCACGCAAAAGCGACTTGGCCACAAGAAATATATGGTACAGTGAAGGCTGGTAGGAAGGTTTCTTCCACATCTGTGAACCTCAGAGTCATCCAGCAATTGGCTTGTTGGTTTCCAAGCCCCAGCTGGCCAGAGGCCCATTTGATCCCAGGCTAACGACAAAACTGCACACAGTTGGTGAACACACCTTTAGAAGCCTCTGTAACACACTGTTGCAGTTCACCAATGGCACATGTTATTTCCTGCAACAAGCCCAAGATCGCTGACAGGATGTCACCAAGGTTGGGCTGCAGGTGGAAACAGCACACCAGGCTGCTGCTTGTGGCCTCATTACAACTGTCACCCCATTTGAGACCCGGAACCAGCATGTGTTAACCTCAGCCCCACCAGAGCCAGCGGAACAGCATGTCAACAGTGGAACCAGAGCTTTTTACGCCTACACGGCAGCCACCAGCCCAGGGTTTCCATTGCATCCCCTTGCATGTGTACCCCTGGAGTGGAGAAGTAGGCCAAAGAGAAAGCCATCCTCCAGTGCTACCGTTTTCTTGGATGTTTATTTTGACCAAATGGCAGACACAGTTTTACTTCAATGCATTTCCTCCGAACTCGGTGGTCTAGACGATGAGACAGAAGCAGTATCATTATCAATCTCTGTGTGATTGCGTGTTTGTGCAAAGCTGTGGAGATACATTTCTCATCATCTACATGGTCTCATACTGAGCCAATATCTTCGTCAGGGACTCTCCTACTAAACAGTGTTTCTTGAGCATCGCCTGTGAATTGCACAGTGAACCGTACAACGGAGATTTTCCTCCAGGTCCATCATAAGAGATGTGAATATTTATCAAGATTTGAAAGTATTCTCACCATAAATACAAAATTATTTGAAGTTGTGTCCCTCATTCTTTCTTTTTTTTTTTTCCTTCTCTCTTCCTCAGCCACTGCCAATTGGTTCTGTATAAAATGGATTTCTTAAGGGTGGATGATGAGAAACAATGACAAGGTGGAATTTTAAGTATAACACTCATCCTAACGCAAATTGAAATGTATAACATTGTGGGGTCACCTGTGTGGCTCAGTTGGTTAAGCGTCTGACTCTGGATTTTGGCTCAGGTCATGATCTTGCAATTCATGAGTTTGAACCTGTAGGGCTCCACACTGATGGCATGGAGCCTACTTGGGATTCTCTTTATTTTGGTCTCTCTCTGCTCCTCCCCTACTTGTGCACACGTGCTCTCTAAATAAATAAATAAAACTTAAAATAAATTTAAGAATGTATAACATTTTTCATAGTAGCCTGCTACCTTTAAAGCCATTATATATTTCTTTTCTTGACATCTTTTATGGCCGCAACACTTTTTAGGTACTGAGAGGTTAGGAGCATTTTCCAGAATTACACAGCAGGCTGGCAACGGAGCCCAAAATAAAAGGCAGGCTGCCTGACTCCCAAAACAGTGTTTTCTTTGAGCCCAATTGAAGTTTGGTCCTTTTGCCACAAATATTTTGAAAGGAAAATCCCCCACAGCCTTTTACATCTTCCCAGAAACCAATTGTCATGCAGACCTTCGAACAGGCTGGAATACTAAAACCTTATCAGTTCTTTATTCTAGAACTGACCGTTGATATTCTCCGGGCTGAAGCTAAAGCAAAAAAGGATTATTTTTTCATAATGGAATGATTTATAATTTTCCAGAGCTTGGCAAAATTAAGCCAGGGAATAGTAAAACCAGATCTGTGACGCTCAAATTCCAGCAGTATTTGGTCTGACTTTTCCTCTCAACAAACACGGGATATCCCTTTTCAATGCTGGAAGCGACAGGAAGGAGTTGGGATGGGGAGCTGTCAGGGGAGAAGCATGAGACTGCGAGTGTGGACCTCTAGGCCTGCTCTGGTGGGCACTTACCCTGTACCTGCACTGCACCCAGAGCCCCCCACCACCCCTCCTGCCCTCCCACACTTTCCTGCCCCCACCCCGTTTCCCCCTTACTCCCAGCTTCTAGGCAGCAGATGGGGTGGGGTAGACACCGTCATGGTTGGGAAGCAAGAGGAGAGTTTGGTGAAAACCACTCCAGGGCCTTTCTCTCAAGCCTTGGTGATGAAAGGACTCAGTGAACCTTAACAATTTCTCACAGGAAAATTCCAGCCTCTGTCTTCTTAAAAGTGGGACATTCAGCAACCCTTACTAGAGCCAGGATTAAACCCCAGAATTTCTGACTTATCCAAGGCCTATAGTTTAGATAGAAAGGCTCGATCACTGTCCTATCTGGCAATTAGGATCATTTTAGATACCAAAAATAACATTTTGAAAAAGTGTACCTTGGGCTGAGAGGCCATTTTCAATACAAAAAGAAGAAAAACTTAAACTATGCCTTCAGAACCTCTGAAAAGCAGAGTGCGGTCACTTTGGGAGTGCTAGGTTTGGCGACAGGTAGGCAGTTTGTGAGCACAGACAGCCCACAGCCTCTCTCTCTTTTGCTCGGATGATGCCCTTTCTCTGAATGGCCAGGCTATCTGGTGCATTGCCTGTTCGCCTAAACAAATAGGAATATTAGGACAATCGCTGCACCTAGCCCCACAGGTCCAATTAAAGTGATTTTGAAACTTGTCTGGATCTCTGTGTTAGATTGTAGCAGGTTTCTGACAGAGAGTAGGTGGGAGGAAGTGGGTGTTTTTATGGGCATAGAAATACCCCTGAGATGCCTCACGACTCCTCCAGCCCAGCCTCCCCCTTAAACTCTTGCCCACAGACCTGGGTTCCATGAAGAACTTTAGATTCCAGGCCTTCTATGGGGCTTGGAAAAGACAGGCCACATGCATCTGGGGCCACTGAAAACCATGAAGAAGATAGACAGAATTCCGCTCAGATCACCTCAGATGTTTGACTCTTTGGTAGAAGCTGAAGCTATTTACCTATTTCCCTGATGGTTATTTCGTAGCATCTGAATCCAAAAGGACTCTTGTCACAAGATTGGGCTTGTTACAGCATAGGACTGATAACCTTGTAATTTATGGACACTAAAAATAATGAACAAAGGAATCTAAGGTCTGGAGAAGTCACCTGTTCTCGGGTCGAGCTGAGCATTCTCTCTCCTCTCCTCTTCCCGTCGCTGCCTTAGGAGAGAAAGTGGACGGGAGGCCTGCACGCCCCTCTTCTTACCTGTGCTATTGATCTCAGGCAGGTGACTCTAGTTCACCTTGTAGAAAGTGGGGCTTACAAATGTTGCCTCTCCCCCCACAGAAATTTGAATGAGGGCATATGCCATATACGTAGCTCCTTTAAAAAATCTGACTTGTAAATACTGAGTTATTGTTTTGTTGACCATGAGCATTTCTTCTGCTAACCACACAGGGCCAGATCTTCCATTCCCACCTAGTCTGTCCCCGACTGACCATAAATCCTTTTTTCCATCACCTTCCAAGAGTCAAATAAAAGGGGCTTTAGATCTGACAGTTCTCCACACTGATTTTTCCAGGGCTGCCCCATTTTCTCTTCTCTCCCCCAATTTCCAGTACTCACCATGGGCTAGAATATACTAAGTGGCTACTCCTGGAGACCTCAGCAGAAATATTCCTAATATTTCACTGTATGGTGGATCAGACTAAACACACAGTGGTCCCTAAGGTAGAATGGATTCTGGAGCAGGAATAGGGGGTGTGAGAAGGGTGTGGGGGTGAAATAAAACATTAAAAAAAAAAATAAAAAGGAAAGTACCAGTCAGCAAAATATAACAACAATGATGAAGACTAACATTGAAGCATTCACCTTTGGTTAGGCACTAATGAGGACCTTATATGCATTATCCAGTGTAATGAAACCCTGTGAGTTTGGTATTCTCATACCAGAGAGGTTATGAGACTTGCCCAATGTCATACGGCTAGTAAGTGGTAGAACTCAGGATCTGAACTCCGGTCTGACTCTCAAGCACGAATCCTAACTACTGTGCAAACTGCTCTCGCACAAATGTAGTCCCAAGCTTCAGAAGCCCCAAGCTTTCCAATGGAGCAAAGCGGCACGAAAGCCCTTCTGAAGTGTCAGAACAAATTTTCAGAAACCAGATAGTGTTAAGACTCTGTTTATACCTTGTAGTAATATTTTATAAGTTATTTTAAGGGTGTAGTTTTCAAGTCTCCAGATTGCCTCCAAGGACAATACGTCTATAGGCTTCTGCCCAAGTCGTGATTATTTGTAATTGGTGCTATTTGAAAATGTTTCCATTCTATCATTTTGCTGAACACGGGTTTAGAAAACCACAACAGTTTAGTAAGATGGTGTGATTAGTAAACCCCTGAGTTTGGTTGCTATGTATTCTTGAGTGATTTCGCTTTGTGATGCATGATAAAAAAGGAGAGGATTTTTGGCAAAACCCCATAGGAGCTGATCCTCTTGCCATTAGAGAGTGAAATGTTTTCTTCTCCATCTAGTCTTCCATTGGGAGTGTAAATTGGCGTGAGAACCCCTGCAATTTGGTTTTTGGTTCTGCAGAATATAACTTTATTAGTTCCGTATAACAAACCCATCATCTGAGGACAAGTTTCCATTATAGTGGAATGATAATGAAATTAAGGGGGAAAATGATCTGAATATTTTGGTAAATGGCTTATCTTTTAACTTACAAGTTTCTAGAAAAGATATATGGTGCCTTTACCTCTTTATTTCCCCCTGTGTAGATGGTTACATGCCTTGGAAGGTAGGTATTCAATACATTTTTTTTTGTATTACTATTACCATATCATTAGAGAGTTCTTTCATTTTCACCAAGCCATCTTATAGAAGAATTCTCTAAAAAAATAGAGCTTACCTATTTTGATCTCTCAGAAGCTTCACATTTTAAAACTAGGGCAGACAGATACAGTGTTTTGCTCATTGGTAAATAAAGCACATAGTGTTTTCAGAGTAATGCCAGTATCTTATTGCCCTGCCTTTAAATAATTGCTCTTTTTCTTACTGATATTTTAACATAAATTCTTAGCAATTGAATAAAACTTAAGAAGGACTAAGGATTGGTAGAAATGATCAGGTACCGAAGTATATCCTAATGTAGAAAATTGTGATTTAGTGTTCTCCTATTAGATCCAATCGTCTGGAGCATGTGGCATTTACTAACTTATTAACCTATAGAACGTAACAATACATGGCCTTCATTTATTGAATATTTACTATGTGCCAGACATTATATGTTAGGTGCCTCACATTGGTTATCTCACTTAACTCTGGGAACAAATCTATAAGATAGGTGTGATTTTACCTATGAACAAATGAAGCTCAAAAGTTTAAGTAGCTTTCCCAAGGTGTACAGAGTCAGAATTTGAACCCAGTTTTATTAAACTCCAGAGCACATGCCCTATATTATAAAGAGAGAAATGGACATCATTTTATTCATACTCCTAAAAATGAACATTTGTCCTTGAAAGAGCAAGCTGTGGTTTGACTATTTTATATAGTCATTGTATAGCCCTTATAATTGAAGACATATCGTATATGATTCACCGCAGTCCAGATGAAAAGAGGCAATACAGAAGAATATGAAGACAAGGTTAGCAAATACTTAGCAGAAGGCTGCACTATCGGACCATCACTGCCGAGTAGCTAGAGACCAATGAGCCTAGTTGACACAACAAAGAACTTGGAAAGGTCATTTTTGCTAATAGAGTACTTCATTTCTTTGCCTGACCTTGCCTCATGCTCCCTTCTCAGCTCTCAATTAAACTGCCATTGGTATAGGATTTATAACATGTCTCTGGTTCATTCAAGAGACAGTGACAGAGGTGTGGCTGAGAAGCTGGACAATAAAGAATAGAGACAGTTTCCATTTCTGTTCAAATTAGGGTGGCAACCCTCGGGACAGACCAAGGCAGTCCAACGAGATGCTTATCCCAGATACTAAATGCCTAATACCCTTTTCAGAAGGGAGATTTTCTCTGAATAACCAAGATGCTCACAGTTTTTACACATGATGAAAACACCCAAACCTGGAGGAACGATTGTAGTGTTAATCTTGTTGCAATTTTTCAGAAGAGAATCTGTATTTTATTCTTCCTTCAGGTTTCTAAACAATATAGTAAATTCTATAAATGAAGATTTTTAAGGACAAGAATGGTTTCTTGACTGAATCAAGTGCCACTGTGTGGCAGTGGATCATATGAATTTTAAATGTCATGAACCTATATTTTGCATACATAGGATTATATTAATTTGTGTTTTAAATACACAATGAGATTGGAAGTTTTTTGTTGGCATTCAACGAATTTCAAGGAACAGTGTTGTTCCTTTATAGATGAATCTTATTACAGTTTCACAAATTTGGAAATAAAACTCTGACCTTGAGTTAATAAGGAAGAAGCTATAAGCATCCAAATTTTAAATTACTGCTTTTATTTAGCACTAGCAATGTCTTGGGTTGTGGATATAATCCTAAAAATTGAAGTTTGATAAAATGTGTTCATATGCATCTTGATTCTTTCTGGGTAGTCTAGCTAATATGACAACACCTCTGTCCCAATTTACTCAGCATTGAGAAAAAATTGATTGGTGGTTTAAGCTCTAAAAGAAGCCTATTTCCCGTTTTCTGTGTTTTGACTGACCTGCAGGTTTTTCTAGATATTCTGGCTTAAAGATAAAACTGATGGAAGTCAGAGCTGGAGTTTTCCTACCTATGTGCTTATCAGTCCTCCCCTGAACCAGTCTGTCTTGAGAGCTCTAATAATTAATTTGCTCTCTTTCTTCTCTCTTCCCCCACCTTCTCCATGTCTGTTCACAGGTTATCTTGACGAATCAAATTACAACGCATCTAAGCGGAGCCCTAGCTTCCCAGGCAGACCTGGTGTCTCCAGCTGATGATTTGTCCCTGTCTGAAGGTAAGGGATGTGTCCTAGAGGGGCTGAAATTTGACACTGACAGTATAGCCCCACGGCCTCTCCTCTTTGCCTCTCTGCCCCATGTTGCACTGGGAGATTGGGCTAACAGGCCCTGAGCAGTGAACCAGCCAGAGCCTGGCGATTTAACTTAGCCAACTTTTCTGGCATCTGATCCCTTATATTTGGAATCTCTTGCCTGTCTCTAGAGGCCAGCTTCCCTTTTCATCTGAGTGAATCACTCTCATAGCCATCCATCACCTCTACCTTAAGCCTTGTCACAGCTCCATAGGGTGCTTTGGGTCCCTAGTATGAGGGCTGGCAAACTGCGAAGTGATTTGGTTTTTCAGACTGATGCTCACAGGTTAGCTTTACTGGTGGTCTCATAGCAATTTAGCCTTTTGTTTGTGCTGGGTGCTCTGGGACTGACTGAAAGTGTACACCAGCATCATGTGCTGGAGATGTGGCATTCCCAACCGGCTTTACAGAAAGATTAAGAAAAACTCTCCACGTTGGTAAATCTGCAAAATTTTCTCCACCCTCCCATGCTAGCAAAGGTCAGGCAGGCCATGGTTTATGTAGCAAGGGGAATTACACCACTGAGCCAGTGGGTGGTTTCTAGTTTTATTGAAAGTTCTTATGTGACATTTCTGAGCTCTGCTAGTTCTGGGCTGGATAAAAGTGCATTAGCTGTGACAGATCCCTCTGTGCTTCCATTTTCTGAGAAGTATTCATGAGGGAGCAGGTGGGACTGGCAGGCCTAGTGAGGCTCCTGGCTGCCCAGGTGGTCTTCCATGGATTGGCCGCAGTTTACCATCTCAAGAATTGGAAGGACCACAGCCCTCGCTTCTCGGTGGTTTTCAGAGGGAAAACTAATTACTTAGGGGCACCTGGGTGGCTCAGTCAGTTAAGCATCCGACTCTTGATCTCGGCTCAGGTCATGATATCATGGTTTGTGAGATCAAACTCCAAGTTGGGCTCTGTGTGGTTGGATAGGAGCTTGCTTGGGATTCTCTGTCTCCCTCTCTCTCTCTCTCCTTCCACCCCCCCCCATCTCTCTCAAAATAAATAAATAAACATTAAAAAAACTAATTACTTATTTTTTTTAAATTGTAAAATGCTCCGTGTCCCCTATTTCCACATTCAGCGACATGTCATCTCTCCCTCCTCACCTGAACTGAAAATCCAAATCCTTTACTCTTCCTCCCTCCCCGCACTCCTTTCATCCAGTCTTCTTGGTTCTTCTTTCCAAATATATTTTTTCCCCTGTCCCCTGTTCTTTGTAATTTTTTTAAAAAATGTTTACGGATATTATACATTTTTTTAAGTAGGCTCCATGCCCAGTGTGGGGCTTGAACTCATGACCCTGTGATCAAGAGTTGCACGCTCTACTGACTGAGACAGCCAGGCGCCTCTTCTTTGTAATTCGTATTGTGATCTGTTGACTTATTAAACTCAGAGTTGGATTATTTTTATAGATTCCAAAGCGGCCTCCCAACTCCAGCTTCTCTTCCGTTTCCATTCTGCTACCACCAAATTAAACTCCGAATCTGGCTTCCTTTTACCATGTCACTCTCCGACTCAGAAATCTTGGAATTGTTTTAGCTCATTTCCTGAGAATAGGCTAAAATCAATAAGCCACTTTTAAAATATTCAGGAATTTGTGGTTTGTTAGCTTGAAATCACCCAGGGTGGAAGGATTTACGCCATGGGAATCAGCACGTGCTAAAAATCAGGATTTTTTTTTGCTTTTCTTTGCTTTTGTGTGGATCAGTTTCCAAAATACCACTAGAGACAGTTAATGCTTCCTTACCCCTCACAGTCTGCCCTTTTCTTCCTGTTTCCCCTGATTCTTGCCAATGCCTTGGGTGAACTGTTATACCAACCATGCTGACTTTTTGCTCACCACTCCCCACTCCTGCTTCCATGTCACTGCAGAGACGGCTCGTCCCATCTAGAATAGCATTTCCCTTTTTCACTTCTACTGCTTCCTTTCTTCCCAAATCCCCTGACCCCTTCAAGATTTATTTAAAGGCCACCACTTCCACTAACTCCCTTGTTTGTTCCAGACTGCGCTGGTCTCACTCCTTCTTCCTCCTCTGTGCTGTGGCCCTTCTACTTGCTTTCCTTTCTAAAGAAAAGGACTGGGAAAACTAATTTAACTTTTCATGGTTTCCTGACTAGATTGGAAGATTAAAAAAATTTTTTTATGTTTATTTATTTTTGAGAGATAGACAGACAGACAGACCCAGCATGAGCAGGGGAGGGGCAGAAAGAGAGGGAGACACAGGATCTGAAGCAGGCTCCAGGCTCTGAGCTGTCAGCACAGAACCCAACATGGAGCTGGAACCCACAAACCATGAGATCATGACCTGAGCTGAAGTCAGGCATTTATCAATTGAACCACCCAGGTGCCCCTAGATTGGAATTTTTAAAGGGCACACACTATCTTGTATTCTTTTTGTATCCATGTTGTGCCTGAGTGACTAACAAAGTTCTAAGCTTATAATAGGCAGTAAATAAATGCTGAATGGATACCAGAGTAAATACTTCGTAAACAGTAACCATGAGACCCACACAAAGCACCTGATTATTTCACACACACACAGGCACATGCACACGCGTGCACGCACACACACATTCATTTATTCAGCCTTGAGGAGAAAAAAATGTCTTGTTTCCTTATTTAAAAACCAGCAGTGGGGGCCTTGGTGGCTCTGTCAGTTAAATGTTGGACTCTTGATTTTGGCTCAGGTTGTGATCTCACAGTTCGTGAGTTTGAGCCTCATTTTGGGCTCCATGCTGATGGTTCAGAGCAGGCTTGGGATTCTCTCTCTCTCTGTCTTTCTGCCTCTCAAAATACATAAATAAACTTTAAAAAAAAAACAGATAAGTAATAGTACTTTGCTTTCTCTTGGCTTCCTAGTTTATCTTAAGCAAAGAAGAGGAGCAAAACAGATACAAAGGAAATTGTTTTGGGGCTCCAGTGTAACTGCTTCCAGAAAATGGTAAAGGTGTGTTCAGGGCAAGGGGAAACTTACGTGCTCATCCTTTGACAACTTTTTAAAATTATGAAATCCTAGGGATAATGGAAATAATTGATTTTTCTAGATCTTTCCTTTGTATAGCTAAGCAGGTAAAGAGGCTATAGAAATATTTTTTTTCCTGAAGTCTATAATGATGTTCCTTACCAGTGAACTAAAACGGACAATTTTCCTAGAACACTTATACCTATTCAAATACATTGCAATGGCTGTTAATGCCACTGTGGTTAATATGTATAAATTACTTTTTTATTTCCAGCATTTCATGTATCAACTTTGACACTGTGTTATTAGCTCTGTTATCCTGGGCAGGTCTTTTTGATGACTTGGGGCCTCATTTTTTTTTTCCTATTAAATGACAGGCTGGATAGATACAAGATTGCTGAAGTCTTTTCTAGCTCTACTGTTGTGAGATCATGATGTGGGTCTGAAGATCAGGAGTATTCACTCCTTGATGGGGTTTTAAAATTCTGATTTATGGAGTGGGAAGAATGGCCTTGTATTTTCCTACATTAAGCATAGTAGGAAAGACCTTCAGGAATCTTAGCATTGCTCCTTTGGCATACCTATAAGACCCTCCTCTCCCCGTATTGCTCTCTCCTTCTGACTCTGAACAATTCCTGTCTTGTCTGTCTGGCTCTTGCTCTCTCCGCCTCTCTCCCACACAGACCTGTACACAAGAAGACGTGTGTGCAAGCCAGTGAGAGCAAGAAACACACTGATGGGGTAAGCTCAAGGTCCACCCTGTCCTGTAATAGATTTCAGTTGCAGAGCAGAGGGCACGGCTTAAACAGTGCTCCCTTGAAAACGGTTGTGGGGTGAGAACAAGCAGCCAAGAGCAGCCAGCAATAAAATGATCTGAGTTGACCTAAGGGAAATACCCAGCAGGGGCCAATTCAGGGAAATGAAGTCCCTTCTGCTCTGATGCAGAGCAGGGAATATAAGTGACCTGGCCCAACTGAGAGATCTCTTCCACCCCAGCGGATCCTGTACTATTAATATCTGCCAGCTGCAGGCCCAGAGCATCCCCCTGCTGAGATCAAAAGAGCCCCTATCTTAGCTGGAACAAGGTCATCTTCACAGAGTTGTAAAAGCAAGCCCTGGCTGGCTGCAAGGACCTCTATGGGGGAGGAGAAGTCAGGAGATGGGGAGGTGCTCTCTCACGCTCCTTTAATCTCGGCTGACCAGCTGTTGCCCTCCCAGTGTTTGTAAAGTTGAGAGTTCTTTGTTTTTGTGTTGCTAGTTTTTTTTTTTCCTTATTAAGTTTGTAGCTGACTTGTTGCTTGGATCATGTGGAACCATGTTCACTGCTTGGGTCCATGGTATGATTTTCTTCATTGGGGTTTTATTCCGCTGTTGAATCATCCAGCTCCCAGGTAGGAGAGCCGAAGAAGAGAGAAGTGGACCCCAGAGGTCAAGGACTTTCTCTGCATTGCTCCTGCCCCATAGCTTTGTGCCTTGAGAAAGAAAGAGAGGGCAAACTGAATCTTCCCTATTTTGCTAGAATAACTTCTCATGGGTGCAGTGTGCTTGTCAATTTTCAGCCCACCTTTCAAAAGCATTATTTCATTCTGTCGGGAGAATGGAACCTTCAAGACTTATGCAAATTGACCAAAAATCACTGCCCTATGAACCTAAGGGCAGAAATCCAGATTTCTGGTTTTATAATCTACATTGTTCTCAACCAGGCGCTGTGAATCAAAGTATTTTCCACCTTAGTTTTTTGTTTTGTTGACAGAAACTCAGGCAACTAGATTATTACGAAGTTGAGTGACTGGTTATTGACTAGGTTATTGTGATTGTTCTATGGCCAAGGACATGTTTCTTAGATGCCCTTGCCAGTTCTTCCTGGTGGTCATTGAAAATACTAAGGGCAACTGGATCTCAGTCATAGGGAATATCCCTTTTCCCCATAATCATCAGTAGAGAAAGGATATAACAGTCCAGTTGGCCCAAGACGCCGTGCCCTATTCTAAAGCCACCTGGGATTTGGGCAGAAGGCCTGGGCTCCTGTCCACACAAACATCGTTGGTAGGTGAGGTTGAGATTGATGTATAGTGACAGTGGCTCCCATACAAGATTGAATCTCTGCTCAACCTACACCACTGGCTTTCTCTCCTCTGATGACTTAATGGGATAGCAGTCAATTCAGTGTGATGACACAGCCCATTCCAGGAGCCCCAGACGGCTTCATGGAAAAGAAGACAGTGTGAGGCTGCCATCCTGGCATTTCCAGCATCTGGCATGGTAGTATCCTCTTATCTGCATTAATAGTTTTTGACAGATAATAGCACTCAAAAACTAAAAATTAAAGGTGCATGGAAGAGTAAAGGAAAGAACATAAGAGAAAAAGCGGTACTTACTAGAACCAAGACTGGTTTCTAGTTTTAGTATTGGAAGCCTTTCTATTCCAGTTGAGTCTTAATGGCTGATTTCATGTGCAAGAGAAAGTATTTTGGGGCTCATACTCCTCAAGCAACCATCCCTGCAAAAAGTTGGAGTCCCTTTGAAAGATTATATGCTAGTGCATGGCTTGTGTCTCTTTTAAAATAAATTCAACAAGCCAGACCAGCTTAGAATGGTTGGGGCGAATCAGGGACTCATGGTTGTGAAAGAAGCAGACTTCAAAGCGTGGTATGAATTTTCAAGTTTTATTTCCACTCTTGCTTTCCAGCTGGATCTGCTCTGGATTTACTGCAGGATGTTTGAAAATGTGGCTCCCTGCTAATCTCAGACAGTTGCTATGATCAATGGTTTCTTTCATTTCCGATAAAAAACACTGGTGTTTCTGCTTAAATTGTGTGTACTTTCAGCTTTATTATTATAGTTGTAATTTATTGTCCAGCATTACCCAAATTTGTAATCCATTAACCACAGACTTTGGGGTGGGTTGGTCAAGTTAGCAGAGCTCTCTCCATACATTAGCTCCAACGCCCTCCACAGCCCGATCCCAAACTAAGAATGTGCACTGTTTTGGGTAGGACCATGTACAAATGAGTATGGGTGGAGCAGCTTTAAAAATCCACTTCTCAGGGGTATGGTGCAGGTTGGTGTAATTATTGCTTTGAAAACATAAAGTGTCACCACGTGACTATGAGGTTGACATTAACAACCGTGATCAGCATTTTTAACATTAACACATCTATATAGCATTTTAAAATGTCTTAAAATGATGAATCACTTAAACCACCTCAAGCAACTGAAGCATGAAGGAGAGAAGGGAATCGCTCAAAGGCCACACAATAAGCGAGTGGTGGTGGTGCTGGTGCCAGGAACAGAAGTTAGAGCCTCTCCTATGAAATCCTAGATTTGGATACTGTTGCCTCTTAAGAGTAAGTTTTGGATAAAAATGGTTAAGCGTCCTAGTGACCTTTCGATTTTTTATCCCCAAGCCACAGGACATATATCAACACACACAACCTCACGTGCTTCCATTCACAAGGGACACACCTCCCCAGCCTCACCCTCCCTGGTATTCAAGGATCCATGGCACTTGATGTGTATTCCTTCCAACAACTGTTCAGATGCTACGAGAGGTCTAATTTATAGAAAAAGATTAAAAGCACTAAAATTCTGTGGTGTTTAGCTAAAGAAAGCCTACTTATTATTAGGTGAGATAGGGGCAGCTAGAGGTGAGAGAGGATGGACACAGCCTACAAAGGTCTGACAAGCTGTAAATCTCAAAAGGGAGAGGAACTTGTGAAAAGTGTCCGGCAGGGAGACCAGGGAGTGATAGGACCAGGGCAGAGGGGCCAATAGGAGGAAGGGACCATTGAAGTAGTCACCAGGAAGTGCTTCTTGGTCAGGAGCTCTGTTTTGCTAGCAATAGTTTGCCAAAGAGAGACACACTGGAAGCATGAGGTACATTATGGTCAAATGAGATGAGCATCTGACAGCTTTCTTGGGAGACAGTCTCGAAGGTGGTTCATGGGAAGGCTGGGCTAGATATTTTGAAAACATTTTCCTCTTATCCTCAGATTTCTTCACTACTTAGGATTTACTGGCTAATTTCCCAGATCTGCACATGTTCCTGTTAATATCTCAGCGTCGTGGAGGCAGAAGGGGCAAGAACACCAAAGCCAGTTTTGCCAGTTGTTTCAACTACAGAGATGATGGGGCCAAAAGCCTAAGAACGGGATGCTGGGGGGAGGGGTGATCCCAGAGAGTTTCAAATTGGAAGGATTTTCTGAGGTCAGATTCGTGTTTACCATCATGAAAGAGAATTCTATACCAAATATGAGAGACCTCTAGGTCAGAGATCATAAAGAAAGGAAGAATGGCTGGTTTCTAGGAGTAGTGCCCAGACAATAACTTAGTTTGCATTGTAATGTGGCATGAAAAACTTTCAGAATGCATTTGTGATGTTTACTAGGATGCGGGGAGGATTATAACAGGGTCTGGTAAGGTGATCTAGCCCAAGGACAGTCCACTGAGCTCTGACCTAGGTTCAGATCTCTCTGAGGACTTTGCTTTTCTTCATTTTTCTGATAAGCCACTCAATAAATACTGGTTGGATTAAGCTGCATTTCATTGGGTCATACTGACATTTCCTATGCAATAGCTGCATTCCTGCATATATTAGCATAATTTTAGAGCTATGGCCCCTCCAAAAACAACTTTTTGGCTCAATGGAGAGACTTTCAAGTGCCTTCCAACCTGATGATTCTGTGAGGTGTAGAGCCCCTGCTGTACGCACTATGTTAATGTTATAGGAAATTCAGAAATGAGCAAGATATGGCCTTTGCCCACAAGATAATTAAAGTGTAGTTTGAGAATAGTTCTAAAAGAGAACATTACTAGGTAGAACGTGCGTGATGCTTTCAGACAAGAGGGTGTGTGTGAAAGCCTCCAGGATTTAGGAAGAAGAATACATCTCTTTCAGCAGAGGGGAATCTGAAAGGTCTAGGGAGGAAAACATAAGAGATAGCCCTTGAGGGATAGAAAGGATTTCAATAGGCAAAGGAGAGTAAAGATCAGGAAATGCTATGAACTAAGGCATGAAGTTCAAAATTGACCACGTCCTACCCTTATCTCCTGTTTCTCTCTGCCTATCTGTTCTAGCCCCATGGTGCACTCTCTTGTTTCTCAAAGTCACCAGTGTTTGTGCCTCTGCGCTTTTGCATTTGCTGTTCCCACTGACTGGAGTACTTGTCCATATCCCCTCCTTGGCCTCCTTTCTCACTACATTCAGTGTTGCTCAAGGGTCATCTTCTCAGAGAAGTCTTGCTTCACCTCTCTGTCTAAGATGCAACCCCTAGCCCCATCCCATCCTCTTCTGTCTCCCAAGTCCGCTTTATTTTTCTTCATTACCCATACCATTGCCTGACCTCATATTATAAATTAATCTATGGGTTTATTGTCTGCCTCCTTTGCTTTCATATAATGGCCTCAAGGGCCGGACTTTGTCTTGATTACTCCTGTATTCTACAGTTCCTGGAGAGTACTCGGTAACTCTGGGATCTGTGTTGTAGGAAAATGCAGGATATGCTGGAAAGAGGGCAAAGAAGCTTCATTTGCTTATGGTGGTCACTTGTAATGAATCTAGAAATTGATTGGGGCCAGACTTTGAATGCCAGACTGAATTCAGATTTTATGCTAAAATTATTATAATTATGCACTCTCAAGGTTATCTAGATGAGATGTGTAGGATGTTTAGGGATAGGGAGATTGGAAGTAGAGAGACAATGAACTCATCAAATATCTAGGGAAATGGAGCACCCATTGTGTACCAGCAGCTATACTTCATTCTGAGAATACAGAGAAGAAAGAATGACATTCTAGATAGAGGGTATATTGTTACCAAAGATACGATGGGAAGAACATGGTCATTTGAAGAACTGCAATAATTCCTTATGACTGGGAATATGGGAGAGGGGTGGATGTAGGAGAGATCCAAGGGATGAGACTTGAGAATTAGACAGTGTGGATCATGGACATCTGGCATGTCACACTGGGGAGTTTATGATTTTTCCTGAAGCCCCTGTGAGAAGAATGTGAGGATAATCCATTGGCAACACGTCATTTCCTTGATCAACATGATTGATGAGGCTTATTTGAGTGGCTAGGAATGTTTCTCTTTCCTCCTTCCAGTTCTATGTGCATCCCTTCCAAAGCCACATGCTCAGTCAAAGAAGATGGATGATCTTCTCAGATAGAATAGGGCTGTTCTTTAGTCAAGGATATGGAGTGGTTGTGTTTCCACACCAGAACCTCTATTCCAGTGGTTCTCAAACTTTCACATGGATCAAAATCTCCAGGGGTGGGGGTGGGGTGATAATAATATATATACATTGTTGGGTTCCCACTCCCAGAGCTTCATTCAGTCAGGGGAAGGGCCAGATAATTTGCATTTCTAACAGATTCTGAGATGTTATTGATACTCCTGGTTTGGGGACCATACTTTGAGAACCATTCTTTATTCATCGAATCTCTTATCTGTTAGACACCAAGAATACCGAGATGAATGTGACTCCATCTGAGCTCTCAAGAAGACTAGTTAAAGAACTTTGTCCAATGGAGCAGCTATCATTATAAGTTTGCTAATAAACACAGAGGTATGTGTACCTCTGTCAATCCCATCAGTCACATCCATTCTCAGAATCTTCTTCTTGATCAATTTTTTGCTATTCCTTGCCTATTGCTAGTCCATGCTTTTGAGCCAATATATTGTTAGAAAAAAATAATAACATTTGGCAACATTTTTTCTAGTCTAGATAACCATCTGATTCCTCTTAAATTTTCTTTATATCTACAGTCAGCCCTAGAGTTTCTCTTCAGAGATGCTGTAGATCTCTTCTGTTTATCTGGAATCTACTATCTATTCTAAATAATTATAAGGCCTAAACTTACTTGTGTTTAAGTCATCTCCTGTTCAGGGACATGTGACCAGCATAATAGCACAAACTATATTCTTGGTCAGCTGTCATTTACCACTGCTTAAGACAAGATGAGCCCGAGAAGCCAAGATGGCAGCTGGATAACTGAAATATTTGTAGTGGAGAACTGTATAAGTTCAATCCTTTCCAGAATTTATGTATCCTGGAACAAAATTACTCCTTACCCTCAGAGGAGAGGGTCTGAGTTTTATGGGTTAAATGCAGATGTGTGTGTGTGTGTGTGTGTGTGTGTGTGTGTGTGTGTGTGTGTGTTGGGGGAGGGGATTCTGTCTTCCACTGGAAAACAGTGAGGTCTTTCTAGATTCTGATGTTGATTTTCTTAACTATGTTTCTAAACTAATAGACTCACATAAACATCTAAGAGAATCTAAGGGTTTTTTTTNGCGTGAGCAGGGGAGGGTCAGAGAGAGAGGGAGACACAGAATCTGAAACAGGCTCCAGGCTCTGAGCTAGCTGAGAGCACAGAGCCCGATGCGGGGCTCGAACCCGCAAACCGCGAGATCGTGACCTAAGCAAAAGTCAGACGCTTAACCGACTAAACCACCCAGGCGCCCCATGTTTGTTTTTAAATACAATATATAGATAAATGAGGCTAGAAGCAAACTACGTTAAGTGTTTCTAAGTGACAAAGAGAACATGCCCCCTGAGGTAGAATAAATAATTGAAATATTTAAAAGTAGAGCCCAGAAAACAAACCTCAGTGAATAAGTGGTGGTTAAAGCTTAAGGGGTAGATAGGCCCAACCAGAAAGACCCTCCTTGATCCTTTAGGGATCAAACTGGAATGAAGGAAAATAGCTTGTACTTTTACATGATGATACAAAAGTCAGGTAAATCAGCAAAAAAAAAAAAAAAAAAATCTTGTCTTGTGGTCATTAGAAGGTAAACTCCTTGAAGGTAGGAATCTTACCCACCTGTCTCTTTTGTTTGCCACTCGATCATCAGAGCCTACAATAGTGCCTGGTAATAGTAGCTCCTCAATAAATATTTGATGAATGAATGAGGCATCTACAGCTACAAAGTAGAGGCAATCAAAGGATTAGTTGAAGCTTTGGATGTGTACTTACCTTAAAGAAGCATGAAACTGCTATTGTGATTTTTCTCACTGGACATAACGTATATACTTTAAAATTCCTCTAATGTGTGTTCAACTTTAACTATGTACCCGCACTGAATGTGTGTGATAAATAGCATTAGGCAATGCAGGAGAGTATCAGAAGGGAAAGAACGGGAGCCTAATAACTCTGCTTTTGAAGGGGAAATTTCCCACTTTGACATAAGAGTAGTGACTGAAGTAGTTTAGTCTGATATACAATAAGGATGTATGTTAGGGGCCTACTGTCTACTAGGTCCTGTGCTAGGCAGATGCTAAGGGCACAGAGACAAAGGCTCTTTAGACAGCTCACAGTCAGGAGAGGGAAGGTGTGATGGATGAATAAGCAAAATGTGCTATGATGGCTGTAGGTGTAGCTATTGCTGGGGAAAGCACGTAGGAGCCCTGGGTTGGGGATTGGGAGCTCCCTAGGAAGGCTTTCCAGTGAGGAGACACTTGAGCTGGATCTCGAAGGATCAGTAGCAGTCCCCAAGATGAGAAAGAGGATGGGAAAGTGCTCCAGGCTGAGAGAAAAGCCCATGTAATGGTCTAGAAGCAGGTGCCCTGGGGGGCCCGATGGGAGAAGTGCTGCGGCTGGCATGGAAGAGTGGCATGAGGTCTGTCTGTCGAGATCGGCAGTGGCCATTTTGTGAAAGGTGTTACTCATCACCCCAGTCACTTTGAATTCTTTCCTGAGGGTGATATGGAGCTATTGAAACAGGGAAGAGACAGGATTATTTTGTGGTCCAAAGAGATTCCTCAGGCAGCGATGTACAGGTTAGAGGGAATGGGGATGAAACTAGAGTGCTTGGATTTTGAGCTCTTTGAGGGGAATCACTTTTGGGTGGGAATAGCCTAAAATTTCTCGAGGTAATGGGAACTCCATAACAAGCTTTAACCATTCTAACATCTGGGTGGCCAGATCTGGTTTTGATTTCTCACCTCATCAACCCGGGAGAGATTTCTTTGGTACATCAGGCTTCTGAGTAGCATCAGGTGAGCCTTCCATTTATCAAGGCATATTAGAGTTAGAGACGGCTTCTCTGTAATTCTTTGCTAGGTGGTGAGAGAAAATGGCAAAGTATTTAAATGGCACTATGGGAATTAATCAATCTTTTGTGCCCTTTTTGCTAGTGATAATAACATTGATGTTTCTAATATGTGTCAAACTAAATACGAAAAATCCCAACTGCTTTGTGGGGTTCAATTATTACCTCTATTTTAGAAACAAAGGTACTGAAGCATAGAGCATTTCCACAAACTTCTGATGGTTAGCTAACTAGTGATTAGCTTGGATTCAAACCCAGAGAGTCTGGCTCCAGAGTCTGTGCTCTTGACCAGTATATTATACTCAGTTCTACAAGATGCTAATACAACTCCCCCATTGAGTTTCTGAGCCTGTATTTCTGCCTGCCATTGCCGGGAGTTGAGTGTCCCATGCTAAGTAGTATGGTAATTGTGGCAACTCACCAAGTGCTATGCTGAGTATCTTTGTAGGCACCCTGAAGTCTTTACAGACAGACATTAGAGAAGAGATGTTTTGAACATTAGATAAAGCACTGCATTTGGAATTAGGAGACCTGTGTTCATCAGCCAGCTCTGCCATAAGCCATCTGTGTTATTTTGAGCAAGTCACTTCACTTTGCTGGGCCTCCAATCCCTAGGCCACATATTGCATTAGGTGATGCCTTTGTGAAGTCTCCTTCTTTGAGGGGCAAATTAATATTTCTTTTTCAAGTTTCAGACATACTTCTCTGTTTCTCCTTTAAAGATGAACAAAGCAAACTCCAAGCTGGACCAAACCCTGTATAATCATTTTGGCACATCTCTTTGTCACTGTCACTATTACATTGGTTATGTAGAACAGCAATCTTCACATTATTTTTGAATCCACAACCCATGGTTTTTGGGCACATGACCCCAAAGTATGTAAAACTGCTATCTCTAAAATATAGAGGTACTATACTATTAGGTTCTATAAATCACACCGGAAATAGAGGTTTAAAAAAATGAAATAGGTTCTAATATATTCTTCCCACATCCCAATGAGTCATCATATTTATGCCTGTCACTGATGTCATGGGGACAGTTCAAATATATTCCTCCTTCTTTTTCATAGCAACACTCTTTTTTTTTAAATTTTTTAAATGTTTACTTTTTTTGAGACACAGAGAGACAGAGTGCAGGCAGGGGAGGGGCAGAGAGAGAGGGAGACAGAGTCTGAAACAGGCTCCAAGCTCCGAGCTGTCAGCACGGAGCCCGGCATGGGGCTGGAACCCACAAACCTCAAGATTATGACCTGAGCCGAAGTCAGACACTTAACCGACTGAACCACCCAGGCACCCCTCCTTGCAAAGCTCTTTACTGTTCCAAAAAGAATGAGACTCAACCCAAAACTTGAGCACTGGCTCCATTCTTTCAGTTGTTCATTCATTCATCTAGGAAGCATCTAGGTGTTCAGGGGTAAGCTTGTTAGGTGTTCAGGGGTAACAAAAGTAAGATCAGGCTTGGCCTCTACCCTCTAGAACATAAAGGCTAATTCTAATTTTTGTCGGCCTTATCTTGGAATCCTAGAATTCCTGGGTAAGGTAATGGAGCCAAACCTTACATCTAAACAGGTTGTGTGTGTTGTACTACAATGGATGGGACAGGAAAAAATAAGAAGGAAAGGCCAAAAAAGAGCCCCCCCCCCCCACAAGACAGTTAAAGTCACACTGAGCATAGCACTTAGTGAGTTGCCAGGATGAGGGGGGCAGATTGTAGATGTGTGGGGTACTCATGGAGAGGAGAGACCATCAGTACCTTTCGGTGGCTTGGGCCACCATCTTAGGATATTAGGACATGATGAAAGTGGAATCACAATGTATGCAGGGCTCTATATTATCAGCCGACAGACAACCTCCATCACTCATGAAACTACAGGCTGTAAATTAGCCACATGTTTCACTGAGAACTCGCCAGGCTGGCCAAGGTAGCTCTGTGCAACTTAGCACCTGTGGTGGGTGACTGTTTTCTTTGGCCAGCTGTTTCATGAGCACCAAATCAGATAAACTGCTTGGTTCCTATGCTCACTCCAGACACAAACAATTAAACACATCCTGCTGGAATAGTCCTGTCAGGGAACCTGGCTTTCCTGTGCTGATCATCTGCTTTTCCTGCCCCTCAGGGTCAGAGTTTGGAGAAGCTGTTGAGGCAACCTTGAGAAAACTGTTAACCTTTAAAAGGGGTTTAGCTATTCATCATGAAATACATTCAAAAATGGTTTGCAGCTAAAGTCTTACCATGTATGGCAGTTTTCAGTGATTATCAATATCATGATTTCATTAATTTTGTCCTCTATTCAGGGCTCGTTTAGAGAAGCTGGACATTGCAATTAATGGATCCTTTTCTGGTTTTGTAACCAAGTTTCATTTTCAAGTTGAGGTAATCACTTTGCGCTTCTTAGATAGTTTATTCATCTGTGAACTGAGGTAAAGTTGCCCATGCCTCCAGTGAAAATCACAAGTCAAATCTCATGTAGTTGGGTTTCCAAGTTTGTGAGAAACCACTTTTCTTCAGGAAAATGCACATGAGACTAGCATGACTAATTCTAGAACAATCCCAAGCTGAACAGCTCTCTGGAGGAGTCCTCTGCAATTGATATGCATGCCCCAGGAAGGCCCCTGCCCAGCTAGCATCGGGAATGACGATGGGCATGGTGCAAGTGTCATCTTGATCATTTCCCCTACTCACAAACGTTCTTGAAGTTCTAAGTGTACACGGAATTTGTGATGAGCAAGTATTTGGGAAGTCTTCGAAAACATGTAAGTTCATAATGCTATCTCTTTGGAAAGACATACATCCTTAGGGGTAAGGTTCCAGGGGAAGGGCCTGGTGGAGAAAGAGCAGGAGTATATGTTAATCACTGGAGAGCAGCTTAGAGTGCGCAAGGCAATGTATTGCACCATCGAGAAAGGAATCTAGAAAGGTGAGGAGACCCGTGAGAAAGAAAGTGACTTCTGTTGACAAGTCACTGTTCAGACTCCGTGAGGATGAGAAAGGAAAGCCAAAAACCTACATGACAGCTTCTTTTGGGTTGGAAAAAAATATTGATTTTTTTTTCCTAGCTGGAATTTGACAGGGTCAGTTCACGTCTGGGTTTTCGGCACTTAATACAGGGCCCTTTTGTCTTGGGAGGCGGCTGGACTGGTTTTTCCTGCAGGCAGGTGCACAGAGGGCGTTTATTGTAGCCTGAAACACAAACACCAAGCCCCTAGTCCCTGATCCACACACTCTCCAGTGTGGCTCAAGGAAATAAAGTGAACAATGTCTCTTGCAACAGGCGAGCACTGTAAATGCCACTCCTGAATGAAATATTTCTTAAAACTTTGTATCCGTAACTCGATCATCTCTTAAAACTTAATTATATGTCGGGGGAAAAGGAAGCTATTGGCTCCTCCAGCTGTCCAGGTTGAACAAGAGCGCACAATGGAGCATATCCGATTCTCGGCCTTACTTAGGTAATCAGATTAATATCTCCTGAATTGAATTTACCCTTTTGATATGGAGTCTTTCAGCTGCCTTGTTTCACATCTCAAATTCTGACAAAGCTGTGCGGCCTTTGAGTAATTTCCCTGAAATCTATATGCGGGAAGCCTGTTCTCTTTCGAGCACTTTTTGGGACTTGTACCAATTAAATCTGTTTCTGGCACACTTTTAATGGCATACTTTCCCCTGAGTCAACAACTGCTCCAAAATCTGAGGTCATTTGTTTAATTTAAAAGCAAAGGTTATGAAACAACCATTTCAGGCTTCACCAGCCAAGCTCCTGTGGCTTTGAAAGGGGTGATGAGACAGGGGAAGGGCTAATAAACTGGATTTCTTACACACAAAATAAATTAATTACCGTGTTTCTGTTAAATCAGTATCAAACCAGGTTTGTCCACACCCTCTCTGCCAACCTTGCTGTCCCTTTCTCTTCAAACACACCCCCTTCTTCTGGGGCTTTAATCCTCATGACTGAAGTTCACCCCCTTGCTGTTGTTCTCGCAAAACAAACATCTGGACTGGATTTTTGTCAGCTGGAGTTGAGAGAGAACTGTAAATGATGCAGTGATTTTTTTTCATCCTTATTAAATTTATTTATAGCCAGACTGAGGCCAGGAAACATGTTTTTAAATGGCTAGAGCCCTTGATTGGAGGTTCTCAAGGAACATACAGTAGATGTCATTTTCCCCCTTGCCATTTTCTAAATAATACAAGGATAAAATTACATAATTCCCCATTTGGGTGGTTGTTGTTGTGTTTTTTTGTTTTTTTGTTTTTTTTTTTCCCTGAAGGGCCCTTCATTAGGACATTTTGTACGTCAGAATTCTTCCATTGTATTAGCTTAACCGATACGCCTTTCTTTCCATCAGTGAGAGAAAAGGGAATTTAACTCGTGGGGTATTTCTGAATAATTACAGTGATAGAGAGTGAGTGCTGGTCATGTGACACATGAATCAATGGCGTGGGTCTTTTCTTCTGCCAAAAGAACACAACTTGGATCCAATTCCTACCTTTCCACTTCACAACTTCTAAAATCTTAAAGCTGCAAATCTTAAAGAATCCCATTTATTTTCTCATTATTTAAGATAATAAAAGGCTCCACAAGGGGCTTAGGAAATAATTTATAAAATACTTTGCTATACCCTTAGACCTTATTAAATCACAATGCCTTGGGGTTTATATAATTATTTAAGAAACAAAAACGTTCTAAAGGAGGCTGAGTCCGATGATGATTTTTTTTTTTTTGAGATCCCATCCACTTCTATGATTTGAGATGATTCTTTGATTTTCTTTCACTGTCATTAAAAAAAAGAAGAAGAAGGCTGTTTGGGAATGAGGTTTGTTATCCACAGGCATTTTTTTCTCCAGAGAAGAGGCTGTTCTGCTTCCTGCCACCCAAGCCAGTCATTCCTCAGCCTGAACAATAGAGTTTAATGTTCTCCATCTTGCTAAGCATTAGTCTCTGTTGTTATGAAAGTGAATTGAAACCAAATGCACTTTCTATTGGAAAAACTGCCATTGATCTCAGCTCATAGACAATACTGAGTGAGAGGGTTCTTATAAAACAGAAGGGAAAATCCTTGCTGTTGTATCATAACACCAGTTATTTCCCTCCCAGGCCTCTGAACATATCTTTGATGCTGCATCACTCAATTTTATTTCATTCCTGCCACTCGAAGACTGGTGTTCCATATTTAGTTCTTAGAAGTGTTCACAGATTCTTTAGAGAATTATCTTGCTAATGGACTGGGAAAGCTATTCTTACAGCAAGACCCTTCATTAACTAAGAGGACATAAAAGATAGCTCGTGTTCTCCACCAAGAAAGGCAGCTCTGTTCCATCTGTCTGATGGGGAGTGTTTGAGACAGAGTGGCCTCATCACATGTGGGTTTCTGCTGCCCACTTTCCAGTTATTAAAAAAGAAGCCGACTCAGTGGCACTGGTCCTGGCAACGAAATGAGCACGGAGAGGTCATCACTCATCACTGGCCTCACGATGCAGGGGTCCGTGCATCAGAAAATGGCAGGCCCAAGAGGAAAGAGTGTTTGTTTTTGAGTTGGGAGAAAGGAGAATCACAGAGGTTGAAAGAGGTAAAAGGCAAAGACCAAGCCAGCCAGACGTTAAACAACATTGCATCTTCCAAGAGCCAAATAGTTCCTGCTAGATGTAGCTTTCATTATGTTTGGAGATGAAAATCAGAGGGTAGAGGAAGGTACCTGGTGAACAGCTACGGCAGTCCGCTCCATGCTAGGGCCATGGAGTTCTAGGTCTGCACTTAGAATCTTCCAACAACAATAATAATAAAGATTGTAATAAATGACTTTTATTAATTAAAGTCATTAACTGACTTTTATTAAATGACTTTTATTAAATCTCCCTAAAGAATGCAACGTAAAACGTGGCAACTTATGTATGGTAGAGTCAGGATCTCTGCCTGAGATTTTGTGAGAGAGCTGGCACAGAGCCTATCGTGTTAGACAACAAACAGTTCCTCTAACCAAAAGAAATGAACAGTCATGGGAAATGGTTCTTCTAGATGTGATGCTCAGGGAAATTGAATAGGTTGTGATGACATTATATAAGGAATATTCTTAGACATGCCAGGATGTTGTATGAAATCAATTTGACTGGCTATCATGGGAAACAAATTATTTTTTTGTAAGATGTTATTTTATTTCTTTTTTCTTTTTATTTACTTATTTATTTTGAGAGAGAGTGTCTGCACATGAGCCACAGAAGGGCAGAGAGAGAGGGAGAGAGAAAATCCCAAACAGGCTCTGTGCTGTCAGCGCAGAGGCTGACATGGGGCTTGATCCAACAAACCGTGAGATCATGACCTGAGCTGAAACCAGGAGTCAGATGCTCAACCGACTGAGCTACCCAGGTGCTCCTATTAGGTGTTATTTTATTCTGCTGTATTTTGTGTTAGTTTGACACCATTGTCAGGCATCGACATTTTTCATTTATATTCCTATTTTCTGTAATTCAAGGCTTTAAAACTTACTAAGTTTTGAATCAGCTGGTTGCCTCATAGAGACTGCTGGGGAGACTTGTAAACCTCATGAGGTTGCCCACATCTGTCCTGTGTAAATCTCTTTGTCCTCTGACATCTTCAGTTGGGCAGAAGGAAGATCAGACATCCTGATCACTCTAGGATGGAAAGGATCACACCAAAATGTTGTGGGCTGTTTTTCTCTCAGGCATCCAAAAACAATTTCCTCTTATCACCTGATGAATTTTTACATGTTTTGCATTTTCATCCTCTGTGCTTAGGCTTTTTATGAAGCCACAAAGCCTGTAAATCACATGAAACATCTGAGCACAACATATTGGACAACTCCATGCTACTGTCAGAACTATTACGGGTCTGAGTGCTTGAGGTAGGCCCAGCTGGGCTGAATGTGAGGGGAAAGAGGGCAGTCTTTTAAATAAGCAGATGATGGCCTTCCTCCCTAAGGAAAGCTAGTTTGTCTAAAACAAAAGAAACTACAAAGCGGTGGGCGGCCTTGCTTATTTGAACCAGGTTCCAGCCTTTTCTTTCGCTTTTTTGCACCTAACTCCTTGGTGAGCCACTTCATTTCCTCTCTCACAAACTTTTCCAAGACACCACAGTCATGGTGCAGCCTCTTCTGTGAAGAAAGTTTGGGCCATGTTGTTCCCCCGTCCGGGAGCTCCTGTCGATCATCACTGTGTCAGAGATGTACCCCATTAGTGGTACATTTCTTCCAGTCCCTTGTGCCTCCTCATCTCCCATTTGTCCAGCCCTGTACACCTCATCTTGGTATGCGTCACATTCATTCCCTCCAGAAGGTTTCTGTATGTGGAGGAATGCAGAGGGGAGTGTTGGTGGCACGTCCACTTTGTTAACTGCAGCCCAAGACATAATCTAGTAGAAAAGGAAAAGCAAGACAAGATCAACAAAACCAGTTTTAACAGACTACCCGTAGGCAGCTTTGTCTGGAGAGAAAATAATTACCAAAAAAATGATACTTGAGTAGGACATTTGGGAAGCAATGACTATTTAACTTAATTAATTTATTTTTTAATTTTTCAAATGTTTGTTTATTTTTGAGAGAGAGAGAGAGAGAGAGAGAGAACAGCAGGGGAGGGGCAGAGAGAGAGATGGAGACACAGAATCTGAAGGAGGCTCCAAGCTGTCCACACAGAGCCTGATGCAGGGCTCAATCTCACAGACCACGAGATCATGACCTGAGCTGAAGTTGGATGCCCAACTGACTGGCCCACCCAGATGCCCCTACTTATTTATTCATTTTTAAAGTTTATTTATTTTGAGAGAGAGAGAGAGAGCATGAGTGGGGGGTTAGAGAGAGAGAGGGAAAGAGAGAATCCCAAGCAGGTTCTGTACTGTCAGTGCAGAGCCCTTTAAGAGGCTCAGTCTCATGAACTGTGAACTCATGACCTGAGCCCAAATCAAGAGTCAGACGCTCAACCAGCTGAGCCACCCAGGCACCCCCATGATTATTTTTAAGGCTCAAAGTTCTAATATATGTGTATGCCTTTCCCCCCTCATCTCTTGCAAATAGATAATGGTTTACGTCAAGAGAAAATTCAGGAAAAAAAAGCCTTTTTTAGTTCCAGGAAATCTGGCCAATGTGTTCTGCAGCCAGTGATAAATGACAATGCCACCAACAGTGACCTAGGACATCCTGAATTCTTGCTGTGATGAAGAGCTTGCATTCTCTTTTCAAAGGGTATCCTGTTCCTATTGCAATCCTCATGCTATCTCAGAGCTCAAGATCATCTTTTCCCCTTCTGTAATTGTATTTAAAATAGCACCAGGGCTGTTTAGAAGACACTACACAGTTGATGTCATGGGGGTGGGGTGCAAGGGTAGGATGAAAAAAGAAGATAAATGGATATTGGCCCCAAACATCTTAGAATTCAGCAAAGTGCCCCAGTGAAACTCAGCTGTTATTTTAACTCGTGTTGTATAAATCAAGTATTATTTGGTCCATTTGTAGGGAGTACTGTTCATCCACAAAAGCCCCAGTCCATACAGACAGTAGCCCCATGGAGGAGAAATGTGTTTTAAAAAAACACAAGCGCTGGTGAACAGTGTTGTACCCAAGGGTAAGTTATACACAGAGCAGCCCCTTCTCATGAGGAAGACAGAGTCATGTAGTCCAGCACTGGCACTGCTGAAATGAGTGGGAAGAGCAGAATGCAATTTCTTGGGGCCTCTCGGTTCTTGGTAGCCCTGCTAGCGTGAAGCAGAATGTAGAACCGATCCACTGTTCTGCTTTTCTACTGTCTTCCAGTTTAAAACACATTGCAAACTAAAGTCTAACAGAAGAAGGCTCTTGCTTTACCTTTGTCCCATCCAGCCATCAAGGCAAAGTTGGTGGAAAAGTTAAGTTTTCAGAGATAGTGCAGACCCTTCAGACTTAAACCTGTTGTCATCTGACCTCTTTTTCTCCTGAACAAAGGCAGTTAGAACTCCAGGAAAAAAAGGAAAAGCCCAACCTTAGAAACCAGTTAAATAGTCCTCAAAGCCCAATAGGTCTCCCAATTGACTAAAAATCATAGAGTCATATACTTACACTGAGTGAATTTATATTATGTAAATTATACCCCAGTACATTAATTGTAAAAACAATTAACGTCAATGACTCAACAATAGGGGAATCATCTTCTCTTTCATTTTGCTCTCCTGGGTTTACCCCGCTAATAGATAGTGTGGCTATCCCTTCCTTCCTCAGTTCCTTCCGCAGTGTATAGATTTTGCCGGCAGAATCATCAAGCTTTTACAGTTTCTCTCTTTCACGGTCTTATTCTGTTTCATTCATTCAGCAATGGCAGAAGCTTTCTATCTGAAGAATCCGTGGAAGATAAAATATTGCTAAGAGGAATTTGGATAGTAGTGAAAATATTAGGAAAGAAATGGAGGGAGGGAGGGGCCATTATTAACAAATTAGCCTAGTTATAAGAATTAAGCTTGGAAGAGAAGAATTAAGCCATTTGGGTTATCTATGCAAAATACTTTTGTTGTGCTAACCACAGAAAAAGCCCTTGCTTGGGGTGTCTTGAGTCAGAATCTGGGGTGGTTCCAAGCTCTATGATGGCTGATTTCCGGTGGTGTGCATCAACCGCCAAAAGGCTATAACTTTCAAAGTTCAGAGGGAAAGGGAATGATAGGAGTTTTGAGGTCTTTGCTGGTTTCTTATTCAAAACATGACTTCAGTTCTAAGCAGCCTATTACAATCGTGATTGCTTATACCTGGTGAATTCTAATCTTCTGTATGGGAACCACACTGCATGTGTATGGGGCCCTCCCATCTGCCTCCTTTGTGAATATCTTCTTCTTTCAGTGCCTCCACACTTGGGCCCCAAAGAGGGGTACAGCAGCTGAATGTCATGCTCTTGGGCCTTGGTCCAGACATGCATCTTTCTGGAAGGATGACTGAATCCCATTCTTAAGTCTAAAGTTCCTCTTGATTAGCGGCTCCTTTTGTTTGTTGTTTTTAACGGCATCTCTGTCTTTCGTGGGTAGCTTACAGGGATGTGTTTGAGAGCTCCTTCCAGCTGGGAGGTTGCCCAACTCCCACCAGCTGAGTCGGGGGATCGCTTCCCTTTAGTTCCGCTGCTGCCTGTGGACGACAAGCACTGTGCTTCCAGCCCTGGCCACAGTGGCCCTTGTCTGCTGTGCAAACTTGGCTCTATTCTCTGGGTTTTTATTCTCCAGCCATCTGGGCATTTTGAGCACCCCTCTTATCTTAGTACCTTGGCACTCAGGACCACGTGTCGTCCTATCATAGAGATGGGAACAAAGGAATCCTTCACTTTTGGCCTACAGTTCCCCAGGAACCATCATAGGCTGAATGACAGTCAAGGAGATTGTGGGGTGGGGATAGGTCTGGAATGATGTAAATGGTTTTGCTGATAGAAGGCATACGTGTGACAATAGCTAGGACTGTTTAGGGCCAGGATTCATAGCTACTGGTTTCCTCCTTTTTCTGTTGGCAATTTTGAAGTCAGGGAGCAATAAGCATAAAGACCCCTGTGGTCTCTGAATGCTATAGCCTCTCCATGCCAGATAGCCTAAGCCTAGGGGCTAGCAAGTGATGTGTGCCAGAGGAGTCAATCACAAGCTTCTAAAATTCCTCCTCCACCTCCTCAACTGCTGATTTGGGGAGAGTTTGATCGGAGTCATTCACTCTTCAGAGAAGTGTCTGGAAAGATTAGTCCAAGAGTGCTGACAGCAAGTTCCCTGTAATCATTCTGCCGAGAGAAAAAGAAGCATTTGCTCAAAGGACAGCTCACTGCCAGTTTACTGCTACTCCACTGTGTCCTCTCTTGTCCCCACCCCCAGCCCTCTGACCCCTGTGTACTCCTTCAGGCCCCTCACCCTGTGCAGACCTCTCTTGGAAGTGGTCATTGAGGCACTGGCCAGCCAAAGGAAATGCAGCCAAATGGTGTTAAGTCACTTCCGTTTAGACCTTAGTAGTTGGGTGTGGCTGCAGCTTCTTGAAAGGCAGACCTAAAATGCTTGCCTCTTTTCAGAGAATCTGATTTCACATTTGGCTGCTGACCACATGGTTACTGGCATTCATTCATGTATTGGAAGCCCAAAGCTTCCACATGCTTAACTCTACAGAGCAGTGTAATATTAACAAGACACGTCTTGATTATGGAGCCAAAAAGGTGATGCAACCTCATTTCACACCAAAGTGGGTGGGTATATTTATTTATGTTTTAATGGTTGAGGCAGCAGAGACAGAGGAAAGGTTGGAAATTCATTCAGGATCAGCCAGTGTGTCCCAGTTTTGATCATTTGGTCTCTATGACGGGCGGTGATCACTTTCCTGTGGAGCACATAACCACTATAACTGGAACCATGGGTTCTAAATATGACTCCCTCTCCCCACCTACTAGCACCACCATCCAGGTGCGAGAACGCACTTGGTTTTCTGCAGAACAGCAGCGAAAGACATTTTGTGTGGGTTCCACCAGAAGGCCTTCCAATCTTTGTCTCTTTTTAGGTGTGCATCTCAACCAAGAAGATAAAGCTTTTTTTTTTTTTTTTAATGTTTTTTATTTATTTCTGAGAGAGAGAGACAGTGTGAGCAGGGTAGGGTCAGCGAGAGAGGGAGACACAGAATCGGAAACAGCCTCCAGGCTCTGAACTAGCTGTCAGCACAGAGCCCTACGTGGGGCTCGAACCCACCATGAGATCATGACCTGAGCCGAAGTTGGACGCTTAACCGACTGAGCCACCCAGGCGCCCCAGAAGATAACTCTTGTTATGCAAAATTAACTGTCTCTGGTTTTCCAACTTTCTTCCCATGAATTGCCCACTGTCAGTCCCTTGTCCTCTGTCTGGCAAACTCAGAAGAGACAATGGAGTACAGACTGATCGTTGCTCTCAATGCACATGAACGATGCGCTGACCTTTTATGTCTTGGTAAATGAGTGTAGGAGGAACACATATTCTCTGGCACATGCTGGCTCTACCACGTGGTTTAAAGTACATGGCCATTTTATTTCACATTAGGAAGAGAAACTTGGAGCAGCTTGGCAGCAGATCTGTGGTCGGGTAATTAATCTAAAACTATAGCTTTCTTCCACATAGGAGATTAAATACCCATCTTGGTCAGATCAAAGCGAGCCTCTTGGACTATCTGATCTTTGCAAAAGGCCCCATGTTGGGCCAGCACCACAGTCTTTACAGAGCCTGCTCCGTGTGTGTGTGTGTGTGTGTGTGTGTGTAAAAACTATTTTATTGTGTTTAAATAATTTGGTCTCCCTGCTTTTGTAGCTCTTTAGACCCAAAGTAAAACTTTAGTTTTACTTATAGAGACTTTTACCAATTTTCTACTACTAAAACAAGTCACTGTCTCCTAGAGTTTAAAGAAAAGTGACTATTTACTGGGGCTTTTCTGAATGAGAACAGCAGTACTACTCTTTGGGGAGCATTACAATAAATAATATCTTCAAACTAATAGGACATTTTCTTTAGGGCATTAATGAACAGAGTTTCTATAATTTCTCATTCAGAGACAGTTTAGATACTGGTGTAATTGTAAAATGAAAGGAACCAAAATATTAAGTTCAACATAAATGCATTACAAGAAAGAATGCAGACATTTGTGTGATCTGCATTGCCAAGGGGCTGCCTAGAGCTAGTGTATTCTGTGAGTTCTTCGTTTCACCTACCCATGGGGGTCTGAGCAGTGTATGATTTGGGCCAGGCTGCCGCAAGCCCACGGTCAGGTTGGACTGGACAAATTACCAAATGTCATATGTACCAGCCTGGCACTAATTATGTGCTGGTCAAGGAAGTGTTTTTCCAATCACGGGGAGCCACTAGTGAAAATCCATTGGTGCTTTGATGGTGGCCTTTGTAGATACGTCTATAATTTGAAACCATTCCTATGGCAGGCCCTTGAAGAGGTCTTACTTCAGCCAACATGCAACATTAGGCAGAAGAAAAGGAGGCCTTTCTGGCTGATTTGACCTGTGGGTGGGCCCTCTTCCACATGTTTCCAATTAGGGATGCAAGAGAGAGTAGATATTCCATAGCGACTCTCCTTTCCTTCTCGGCTATGAGATAGAACAACAGCGCCTTTGTGGTGACCTCTGCAGAGCTATTTACATTTGCTGACCTGACTGGGCACTTCTGCTGGCGTGGATGCACCTCCTGGCTAACAAGGAACAGCCTTGCTATCTGTTAGTAGGGTAGACCCTGGAGGGCAAAATGAAAAATAAGATGTTTTCCCTGTTGTTGAGTCATTGAAGTTAATTTTTTTAACAGATGTATTGGGGTCTAATTTACATAATATACATTCAGTCACTGTTAATTCACTCAATGACTTTTAGTCAATTTAGAGAGCTAGATCACCATCACCATAATCCAGTTTTACAACTTTATTTTGGACTTAGTTTGAAATACAAAATAATCATAATTGGAAGGCAGGTCATGCTAAAGTGCAAAATCAATTTTTGAGGCTCTCTTGGGCTAGGAAAGAGGGCCACCTGACCAGTCCTTTGAGACAATGAAGTCTCAAGTTTCTCAAAGTACGTGAAGACTTGAGAATAGCATTTGTATTTAGGAAGTTTTTCCATATTTTTGCTCATGGAATAGTATGACTTACTTGAAAGAACAGAGAAACTGTTTGCTCTAGAACCTACTTCATATTAACAGCAATGAGTGTTTCTTGATTACAAAGAGAAGGTGCAGAAGATGGAAATTTGTGGATCCTTCCCTCAAAGAGCTTATAGCCCACTTTGAACATCTCATCAAAGATTTATTTACATGCCCTCTCATTTTCAGATATTATATCAGGCACTGCAGACACACAGATAAGTGACACAAGGGCTCTGCCTTGAGAGTTTAGAGTCCAGTGGCTCCCAGGTAATATGAATAATTTCAATATGATGTCATAAGTTCTGTGATAGAAGTGCTGTGTAGTATCAGAAAGGTCATCAAAGATTTCCTTTCTCTAGATGTTACTAACAAATCAAGGACATGGTTAATAATTGTATCAATCCTGCTGACAAAAATCTAGTACCTTTCCTTTGCTCCATTTGAACCAGGTTCTGTGAGATATGGTCCATACCTGCAAGGAGCTTTTGTGGGGGAATTGGTGGGGGAATCTAGTCTTCAGTACTTCCAATTTTATGTAGTAACTGCATACAAATAGACAAAGTAAAATACACTAGGAATTTGGAGGCGAAAGAGAGACCCATTTCAAGAAGTCTTTTTAGAAGGAGTAGCCCTCAGTCTACTTCCTAAGCTCAAATAGCTCACAAGCTGAATTTTGGCAAATAGGCAGGATTTCAGCAGGCAGGGCCAACCTTTGGGAAGTGGTTCAGAAGAAAGATGTGAGCAAAGGCTCAGAGGCAGGAAAGCTTGGGATGTGTTCTGAGAACAATGAGTAATCCAAGATGGATTGATCCATATGTCACATAGTAGAAACCATTTCTATGTATCTTTGTCGGAAACTGGGAGATGAAGTGAATCACAAATTCTGACTTCCCTTGATTGTATCAAGGGAGGCTTCCCAGAGAAGCAGTTCATTTCACTCTCTCCCCTATGTACATACGAATCATGCCAAGATGATATGATTAGCTTCCTTCTCCAGTTTCTTCTATGATTCACCATGTAGCCACCACCTACTGGGCCACCATCAAAGCACCAATGGATTTTCACTACTGGTTACCCATGACTTAAAAAGCACTACTTTGACCAGCACATTTTTGTGCCAGGTTGGTGAGCTGGAACCAGTTTCATTTATTTGACCAGGTCAACCTGGCCAAAAGGCCTGTTGTGCCCTGGCTCAGAAGTTTAATATAATACTTTCAAGATGATTTAAAAAAACAAGTCCTTGAAACATTGGCTGCTAACCTTTGAAGGGGTAATTGCTGTACCTGAGTAGACTGAGCAAATGGATTGGAGGTTTGAGAAGAAAAAGAAAAAAAATGGTACCATTTGCTTCAAATTCCCAGGACTCCACAGGGTAAACCTGTCTCTAAATTTAGGTTGCTGAGGACCTTGAACCTGGGGTTGTTTGGGGATATTTTGGAAAGTAAGGAATATTGTTGGCGTTCAATCAGGAAGGAAAGAACTCGGTTTTGATATAACCAAGGAAGAGGGAGTTTTGCATTTGTTTGTTTGCATGGGCGGTTCACCTACTGTGTGGCCTTGTTCACAACATGGCCAACCTCTCTCTCTCTGAGGTCATTGTGAATAGCCAGGCTGCAGCTGTAGCTAGAGACAATGGCCAGCACTGCTGGGCATTGCCCTTTAAGCCCCAAAGGTTAATTTCATAGTATTTTGTGGCATCAAAACTGCCAAAGAAAATGCTGCTTCATTTGGGGAAATATAATTTCTGTATGTGTGGCATTTTTTTCATAAAGAATAAAAAGGAGAGATTTTTGGAAGGACATCACTTAATCCTATTGGCCTTGCTAGACAAGCTTAAAAAGCAAGAGGTCAGTGCTCTTACAAGTGTCACGTCTCAAATGTCTGTCTACCAAAAACTGCTTACGTGCCATCAGAGGGAAAGTCCCCTCCCATTGTTATTTTTTTGCTCTAGACTGAGATATTTAAAAAAAAAATCCGAGTGGGTAAATGGTATTATAAAAAAAAAAAAAAATCTGTAAATTTAGTACTGTGTTTGCTGAGAAGTAAAAGCCCTAGAAACTGTGGGACTTTTTTTCTTATCTTCAGGTATTTTCCAGTGCAGTACTAATTATGGACAGGCGGTGACTTTGCTTTGCTACTCTGCAGGTTAGAAAGGGTAGCTTCTCACTGATGAAGGTTGCCAGATAAAATGTGGGATGGTCAGTTAAATTTGCACTTTGAATAAACAACAAATGATTTTTTTAGTATAAGTACATTGTGAACATTGTACTGGGACACATTTACACTAAATAAGGTTCATTAGTTGTCAGAAATTTAAACTTAACTGGGCATCCTGTAGTTTTAGTTACTAACTCTGGGGACCCTAACTTAACTTGTATAATAAAAAAAGCTGCCCAAGAATCCTGGAAGTTTTTAGGATGACTGAAGGTCGCTATCAGTTTTGAACCCAAACAGAACAATCTATGAGATAAAACTGAAAATAGAATCAGATCTATTCCTATCAGAAGGGGGTCTTTTCCCTTGTCTCTTTGTCTATGTGCGGCTAGCCCTAAGGATCCCTTTCTATTGGGAGTGACTCTCCTAGCTCTATTGTAATTCAAAGGCATACTTTGTAAATCACCTGGATGACTTCTTTGTTCTGGCTCTAATTCAGAAGATTAGGGTGGAACTGGGGCTCTCTTTTAAATGTGAAGTACTTGACCTCCTCAGGGTAGCTTTGGACCCTTTCAAATTCTTGCTTCTATAAAATTCCTCTCTGGCCTAGTGAAGTGGGCTCTGACTCGGCATGTGTCTGAGAATAAGAATAGCCATCATTTACTGAGTGCCTAATACGCACCACTGCCTTACCTTCACTCCCTGTAGGAGTTCATGTTGCCTAACAACCTTAGGAGACAGGTACTGTTATCTTTATTTCACAAATGAAGAAATGAAGGCCCAGAGAGATTAGAACATGCTGTAGTTCACAGAGCCATGGAAAGGCAGACTTGGGATTGGCATTCAGTTCTCTCTGACTCCAAAACCCCTTTGCTAAATCTCTGGGCTACCACACATGGTACCCTTCAATCCCCACTCTCCCACTCCCTCGCAGGCTCCCAGTTTGACTTGATATTGGAGTCATCTCTTTCTCTCCTTATTCCTTACTAGCTGGAACTGATAGAGAACTTTCCATCTGAAATTGGCCCTAAGCATTATTCATGTGTGTCATACCGCATTGCAATAAACAATGGAAATTTGGGTATGGGGAAATGTTAACTCTGGATGTTTCCTATTTTATGTGAAAATGATTAAACCAATGGGGGGGGGGAAGCCCAGGAACTTTATTACAACCTTTAAAAATGTGTCCTCATTTTAATATCTTTAAAGAGCCTGAAGAGACTTTCAAGCATTAGACTGTAAATAGCTAACAGCTCCAAGATGAGCTTACATAGGAACACATGATTGCTCCAAAATGGCCATCTGTCTAAATTCTGCAGTGCTGCTGTAGCACCCAGCCAACTGTTGTGACAAAAGCAGAGACTCCTCTTCCCTCCTAGACCCCCCTCCCCCCTCCCGAGTTTCCTCTTGGTAAAGAAGTAGCAAAAATGTACTACCCGTCACCATTTTCTTTTTGAACCAACACTTGCTCCTCCTGGTCCACTTCTTATACAAAATGATTTGTCAGCGTTTTGTGCTCATCAAGTAAAAAGTTTTACTTGTTCCAGCTGTGAAAGTTCATGAAGTTCGCCATTCCCTTCCCATCATCTTCTGTGGCCACAGTTGTTAAGTGTAAAATATCTCCATGGGAGTGGTCTACTAAACATCCCAATGGCATTTCTCAAACTGTGTGTGTTGGACCCAAGGGTCTGGAAGAATTTCTTTCATAGGGTCACACTGGAACACTGCCCCTGGTGAAAAGTTATCCCACCCTCTCTCCTCGGACTTCCAGCACGCCTCTCCTCTTCCTTCCCCCTGTCCTAGTGTAGCAGGTCTCCTCCTTTCTTGTCCTGTGCTCTCTCTTGATCTGGCTCCACATCCCCATCACACTACGTTTCTCCTACTCCCTGTTTCCTTTCACCACCCACTCCTCAAAGTTTTGAAAGTCAAATCTTTCTAATTCTAAAAGGAAAGTTAAAATTAAAAATTGGTAAACTAGGAAAATGGTAGAGATGGGGGCTCAGTGCTAGAATCTTCCTCAGCCCTACACATCTGAGAAAAATAATCTCATTCTCTTCCCTGAGAGGAAGACAGCCACAGCCACAACCCCCTCCTCACATTCTTCTGCCCCTTTTGGAACCCCTCTCCCCACTTCTAACTTAGTCAATGTATATACTTGGTAAACATTTTTTTATCTCCCTCCTTTTGGGTGATGGAAATGCTGGTGCCAACAGGGCTTTCAGGAACAATTCAGTAAGTGATAGTCTTAGAAGATCTCAGAAGAGGCTCTGGGAAGACATTACTGATTAATCTCTGCCCTTGGTATTTCATTGCCTCTGAGAGCCTCAGCAAACAGAAGCATTAGGTCCATAATCTGTTCTTCTTTGGGAATAAGAGAGGCAGCACAGGTGTAGACCTTGAACACGTCACTTAAACTCTGTATTTGTGCTTCCCCATCCGTAAAAAGGGCAAAATAATCATTCTGACTTTATAGCATTGCTGTGAGGATTCAACAAGTTAAAATTTATAAATCACTTAGAGCAGTCCTTAGAATATAGTAAGCATTATATTAAATAAGTAAATATAAGGAAGCAAAAAAAAAAATCATAAGGTCCTTCTTTTGATCCATGCCTGAATAACTATTTTCAACTTCTGTGTGACACCTTAAAGGTCCAAAATAAATCCAAGCGGCAGTTTGCAAGGACTGCATGATAGCACCCTTCGTAATTTCACTCAAGGACTTTAACAATCTGGTCTTAGTATACTTCTTCTCACCTGTGTTTTGGCCAGACTGCTTATTTCCCATTCCAACTCATTCAGATTTCCTTCCCCTCTCCTCCCCTCTCCTCCCCTTCCTTCCCCTGCATCCACTCTCTTGCTACCTTTACCTCATATTGGCTGTCAGTGTGTATGGATACTGGCTATCCATTTAAGTGCAAAGCCTTTTTTTTTTTCCTCTTCTCCTTCATAAGCTTCTTTTGGAGGGTGATGGGCACATTTATGATGGTTGTGTATTATTCTTCATGTCTTGTGAATAACCAAAACTCTATCAATGTGTTTAGATTGGGTCATTTGAGCTTTTGCAGACTGGAAAATTGTTGGCTTGGAGCAAAGCAGAACCTAATAGAATCTTGTCCCTAGGCCTCATGTATGTGTTCTATTGAAAGCCCAATGTCTTGGGGTGCCTGGGTGGCTCAGTCGGTTAAACGTCTGACTGGCTCAGGTCGTGATCTTGCAGTCCATGGGTTCGAGCCCTGCATTGGGCTCTGTGCTGACAGCTCAGAGCCTGGAACCTGTTTTAGATTCTGTGTCTCCCTCTCTCTCTGCCCCTCCCCAGCTCGTGCTCTTTCTCTCTCTGTCTCAAATATAAATAAATATTTTAAAAAAAATTTTTAAAAAGAAAGCCCAATGTCTCTCTCTTTGTGTTAGGTTGATGGCAGTCCTTAGTACAGACCTGGGCAGACAAAGCCACTGTGAAGTTTAGGGTGTGTGCTGGGGGGTAGACCTGTGCTGGGATTCCAATGTGGGCCGAAGGGAGATATGCCTGCAGGCAAAAGGCTGAAGACATCAGCTTTGCACAATTACCAGGAACACTTTTATTTTTTAATTTTTTTAATGTTTATTTTTATTTATATTGTGAGAGAGAGGGAGATTGTGAGCAAGGGAAGGGCAGAGAGAGAGAGGGAGAGAGAGAATCCCAAGCAGGCTCCATGCTGTCAGCACAGAGCCTGACACAGGGTTCAAACCCACGAACAATGAGATCATGACCTAAGCCAAAATCCAGAGCCCGATGCTTAACTGACTTAGCCCCCCATGCATCTCCAGGAACTCTTTTAACTAGAACCTTGAGAAAGGGTTAAAAAGGGACTATTAAACCACACTTTTTTATTATACAAAAGGCCGCCCCTGGAAGTGTTCCAACTTTGCAGGCCTAGTGAGTAAAAGACTAAACACAGGGTCGGAAAAAACTCAGCAGCACCACAGAAAGGGGCACAGGGTGAAGCAAGACGGAGCAACTGGCATATCCATTAGTGGCACTGTTTAAAATAAGGCAGTGGTGTGTGCTGTTATTCACATCCTGGGCAATTTTTGGTGGATGGATAAATAAAATTACATGGGAAAAACTGTTTTGTGTAAGGAAATTCTGCCCACATACGGTAGTATGTATGTGCACACATAAATTTTATAAATCTATTTACATGAACCCACGTGCCCATGTCACTTTCACATGTTTGAGATACAATTGGCAGAGACAGTGGAAGACTAAAAAAATACTAAGTGTTTTTTCCCCCGCTGTGGGTGGTGTTTGATGTCTGGAGATGTATGGTTTTAGTAACCTTGACCAGTAGATGTGACAACTATGCGAATTTCTGAAAGGGAAGCAAGAATACAGAGAGGAAGACCATCTCTTGTTTCTCAGGGTTAGTGTTCCCAGCAGCGCTCTGACCAGAGGCTGTGCTGCCTCCGAGGAGAGCTCAGGTTCGAGATGAGTAGTCCTTCCTGACCCAAATACTGGAATACCCAGGGACACCACAGGATCCGGGAGTGGGAGCAGACAGGAGGGGGAAATATTCCAGGAGATTGACATTTGCTAAGGGATTGGCCAGTCAGTCAATGAGGAATGGCTGAGCATTACTGCCTGTGCAGCCGAGGGCAGGGTCCCCCAGATGCCCAAAGAGGCAGACATGCCTTCATTTGTGTCTTCATTCTGCGGCACCCCTTTACTGAGTGTTGTCATGTGCCAGATACTGACTTGTGACCTCACTGGGCCTGGCATCCGAGGCCTTGGACCAAAGGATGGCATTCCTTAGAGTACCGGGGGGCCTGTGAGAGAGCAGGGTATGGTACAAGCAACAAAGCCCTGGAGAAACCGAGCCCTGCATCAGAGGAAGTGATGCACAAATGCTGTGCACTCAGAGAGAGGAAGCAAGAGAAGGGACAGTGTTCTCAGAGGTCGAGCTTGACCTCTTCAACCGTGACATTCAGATACTAGGAGAACATGCAGGGATTTGGAGACCGTGCTGACCGGTTCGTGCCATTGCGAGGCCTCAGAAGCTGCAGGGACAGCAGGGAGCAGCAGGAAAAGCAGGTGAGAGAGAGGGCCAGCACAGGCGCCTGCAATCACCAGTGGCCAGAAGAGTTTACTAACCTCCTAGAGGATCATAAATAAAACCACACCCATTCGTTTTACAAGTGCCCAGCATATCAGCAAATTGTATGTAGTTTACTCACAGGGCCGTTTTGGTGGGTCTCACATGATCTCTTGTTTTATGTTCTGAAGTCTACTCAGAGGGTGTTAGGGATGGACCCTCTGAACCCAGGTAGATGGAACAAACTATATGCCCCCAATCTGTGTATCTGGGCAGGGAATACTCTTGATGAAACTTCCAGGCCTCATCTTCCAGACTCATCCTCTGTTATCAGGGACATCACAGAGTTTTTGTAGTAAATTGCAAAGCTGTTTGTCTTTCCCAATATATTATGTGCTATTTCAGGGTAGGTATATCCCGCCCTGTTCGTCTCTAGTGCTTGGCACAGAGCCTGGCACACAGCAAGCCCCAGAACCAGGACTGCCCATTTTGGAGGTGCTGGTCTCCCACATTCCCAAGCTGTCCCTGGGCTCACTTTGCACACGCTCCCTTCTGCACTTTTCTGCTTTCAGGTGGTATCTTCTAATGATACAAAAGACTCCTTAAAGTTTTTTCCTTGTGTATCATGTAAATAATATGTTTAAGATACAGACTTCTGTGTTTCGTGTTATAGATTTTTTTTGAGAGTGAGAGAGAGGGCACAAGTGAGCAAGGGCAGAGCGAAAGAGAGGGAGAATCCCATGAGCGGCAGAGAAAGAGAAAGAGAGAAGCAGGCCTCACCTGGGGCTCCTGTTTTACCCGAAATGGGACACTGGCTCACCCGATGTGGGACTTGAACTCATGAACTGTGAGATCATGACCTGAGCTTCTGAAGTCAGATACTTAACCACTGAGCCACCCAAGTGTCCTCATGTTATAGACTAATGTTGAACATACATTCTCCTTCCAGGGTATGACTCTATTATTATTATTATTATTACTACTACTACTACTACCAGTTTCACATTTTCATTCCTACCAATAATTTTTCAAATTGTTCAAGTTTCCTTTCCTCTTGAAGTTCATATCACCCTTTATGCTGCTTTAGACCCATCTACTGGGTGCTTCACCTCACTCTTGCTTATGCCCTATCCCGGTTAATCCCTGTGCCATACAGCATTATTAATACAAAGGAGATGTTAAACCTACCCCCTCTCCTAGCGTTTCCTCCTTCTCCAGGTGAAACTGTCGCTGCCTCCCCCACAGCATCTAGCACAGTGACTTAGCCTCCAGTAGATGCTCAACAAACATGCGCTAATAACTAGGTGAAGTGGTTAGGAGGTGGAATAGTTAGGAGCAGGTATTAGCTCATTAGGGAGCAATAGCAGACGTGAGCAGATGCTCAAGCATTTGGGGGGCTACATGGGTTCTAATCCTGGCGTCCTCACTAACGACTTTTATGACTTTGAATGATTTGCTTAAACCTCCCTGCATCTCAGCTTCTTATCTTTAAGATGAGGATAATATTAGCAACTACATAAGAAACATGCTGTGAGGCTCAAGGAGTTAGGATGTGTGCAGCACTCTGCACAGCACCGGGGCCCATAGGGACTGCTGTCGTCACCACCACCAACCATAGATGTTCATTATCAGAAGGTGGAGTTTGGAGAAAGAAAGTTGCTGTGGGTTATAGTCTTGTGAAGTCTCGTGAAGAATGCATCTTCTCGGATTCCTCGTGGAGTCCTTGTGTCTTGCCCTTTTCCTACAAAGGAAACATATCTGCTTCAGGACTATGGAGCGTCTTAACTAAGAGTATTTTTATTTATTATTCATTATTATTATTTTTATTTACTTTTTGTCCTTGACCTGAATCTGCTGGGTGTGTCAGATTCTCAAAAGGGTGACATCCATGGCCCAAAATAGGTTAAGAACCACTGAGGGAGCCATTGATGATATTCTGTTAAGAAGGCTGAGAGGAGCTGTGTGTGTGGTAGAAATGTACACCCCGGATACACAAGTGTGACCACCCACAGCGCTTCCCATCCCACTGCCCCTCAGAAGGCAACATTCTGACTCATCCTGGTGTTTTCAGGGGCCCCTACAAAGTGCCAGGCACTGTGTTAGCTCTGAGACCAGAAACATGACTAAGACACAGCCCCTTCTGTTGGGGTGCTTGGGGTTAAAGAAATTCCTTGTCATCTTTTATTAATCACTAATTGAGTAATTTTATTACTCATTAATAAGTAAGGCTTAGCTCTCCAATTATACTTACTGTGTGTTAGCACTGTCCCGGACGCTATCACCACAGTGCTATTTGCCTGACCACTACCCAAGAGAAAGAAAGGGTGCCAGGCTATCAGGATGAGATTGGGATTTTTGAGGATAGTGGGGAGGAAGCAGCAGGTTTGTGTCAACGTGATGAAAGCCAAGCAACCCTCATTCCCGTCCACTCTGTATCTATGTCTAGATCGTGAGTACAGGACAGAAGGCTTTTCTGGTCATAAACCTCCTTATGCCTAGTCTTGGCCTGCATTCAACTCTATTAAAAATAATAGTAAATGTTAGGACTAGAAATAAAAGGAGGCACAGGTTACTCATTAGAACTTTTTCTGCAACCTTTTCTTCAGCTGAGGACATTACATATTGTATCAGCCAGGATTCCATCAGGAAAGAGATGGCATTTTAATTAGGATCATTCAGAAGACCTGAATAATAAAGGGAGTACTTGGAGTGGAGTGGATGGGTGCCGGGACTAACCACAAGGGCTTGTGCAGTGTTCTGGGGCTAATAATCATTGGCTCCATTAGTACCCCGAGACTGAAAGGGCATGAGGATGGGCCGGGCTCTGGAGACAGGAGGACTGATGGGCAGGATCTGAGACCTTCCACCAAGAGGCACAGGGAACCCACAGTCCAAGGCCACTGTACCCCCTCCAGTGCCTGGCTGGTGCTTCCCCGTGGCCAAACCCAGGAAAGGGTCCTGTTGATATGGTCCACACGGGCCAGGTTCCAAAGCAGACAGCAGGGTGGAGAAGGATGGAGAGTAAATCTGAGTGACCCATATATACCTGACAGACACAGTTTCATGTTTGATTATAGAGGTAAGGGTATGTGTTTCAATTTTATCTGTTTTGGCAAGCTAAATTTTTAATAGGTTATGAAATATTTCTGCCGTAGTTACTACACCATCAATTTGATGATCTCAGTTATTTTTCTCAGTGTCTTATCAGTTTTGCCCATGGAGGATAAGGGTCGTAGGCGGAGAGTTATGTATAAATTAGCCTATTTTCTTCCAGAGCGCACGGAGAATAAAAATGCTATTCTTCAGATATTCTTCTTTTTACAGAGGGAGTTGTTTCATTTCCCTTCCTCTTTTCTTCTTCACTGCTTTCTCCTCCTGTGCTTAGGCCAAGAGTATATTACATTTGGAGACTTCTAGCACGGTGCTTCCCAAACCTTTCTTAGCCAAAGACTCTTTTGGGAATCCAACAAAACTTCCTGGTTCCCTTTAGCTTTTCATACCAAGGCCCATATTACTCAACAAGGCTATTTTTATTACTTACAAATATTTTATAATTAACTTAAGATGCAATAAGGAACCAAAGATAAACAGGCTCTAATTCTTTCAAGTTCTAACCGCTATAAGTGGATATTAATCTTTTAGGAGGTATGATTAAAACATAGTACAAAATAGTCATAAATTAAATATCAAGTCATAATTGTGAAGGAATACCTGTGGCTACAGAAAGGCTGAATCAACTGGCATTGAAAAGTTAATCACTGTGCCATAGGAAACACGATTATGGCCCCTTTCATCACAGCATCTGGAAGTCACAGTGCAGACTCGGTGTTATTCACTGATGTGATCTTACTGTGATGATATTCAGCACGAAACACTTTGAATCACTTTCAAAAGGTAGGTGATTCCTAGAATACCTATCCTACCTTTGCCCAATGCCCCAGAGAAGCGTCCCACTTCTCTATGGGGCCCTTTGTCCCCTCCTTTCTTCCATATACCTTGTATATCTTTTTTTTGTTTTGTTTTTTAAGAGAGGCAAACCAGGAAATTGACTCTTTTTTCTTTTAAGTTTGTCTGTTTATTTATTTATTTATTTTAATGATTGAAAGGACAAGTACCCCCACTCATTTTTTTCTTATTCTCAAATTAGCTAACATATAGTGTATGGACTCTTTTTTTAATGTTTATTTATTTATTTTGAGAGAGAGAGAGAGAGCAGGGAAGGGGTGGAGGGACGGAGAGACAGATAATCCCAAACAGGCTCCACACTGTCACTGCAGAGCCTGATGTGGGGCTCAAACTCACAAACTGTGAGATCATGACCTGAGCAGAAACCAAGAGCCAGAAGCTTAACTGACTGAGCTACCCAGGTGCCCCACACCTCATATATCTTAATTAAGCCTTATATCTGTGGTCATCTTAGTTTACTGAGCTGCCCTAAAGTCACTGCAAAATTTTGATCAGAACTTCACTGAATCAGGGATCAAGGAAATGCAAAGGGAATTCTCATTATAGGCTTTAAGTATATGCTGTTTCTTAGATCCATGGGAGAGATTTCTCTAATTCTTGGGTTGCCCTTTCTGAAATTATACAGAAAGAATGGTATCTTCTCAAACCATTTCCCTTTACTACCCACCCCCATCCCAACCCACCAAGCATTTTCTTTTGTACACTGCTAGGCAATGCTTCTGTTGTCCTTAAGTGTTTGAGGTCTTGTACTGATAATGGGTTGGGCTGCTACCCAGTGGATTCATTTGTTAAGCCTGTACTGATCCCATACTGTGTGTCATAGACCATGCCATTTGTGGACTCCCTGAAAGCTGGGAGGAGACACTGAGGGCCTAGAAGTAGAGGACTGCTGTGTTCCACTCCGCCCCCCCGACCTGCCCCTGACAAGCTTTTTCTTTTCCCTTCTTTTGGAAACAGCACCTCAATTTTCCCACCTTAATCTCCATCTTTGTGGTTCATATGAGGCTGATGCCACCCTCTAGCTCTAAAGGTTGGCTCTGAACCTGGATCAGACCAAGCAGAGTTTCAGTGATTGGTTTAAGAATAAATATATGAGCCAAGCTAAGGATGTGAGAATCCACCACAAGTTTGGCTGGAACTACCAGGAAAGAGGAGCCCCCTCTGTCTGCTAGGGTCACTAAACTGGTAGAATGTAAGCCTGTTGTCACTATTTAGGGGGATCCTGCTTAAGATTGCTAGCACACTGAAAGCAGAGCTGAACTGTGACGGAAGATAGATGCCATCATCATTTGAACACTTGGATCCAGCCACGTTGGTAATGTGCCCTATTAATAGGCCCTATCTTTTGTTTTGCCAACTTGGGCTGGCACTCTGTCACTTATAGCCTGAACTCTTGAGTAAGATATCTAACCCTCTCTAGAACCTGCAGCCCCAGGGAGGCCACAAGCTACTACAAAGGTATTATAGTCAACTTAAGCCACAAGTCCCAGAACACTACAGAGTATCTTTGCTTGACTTTGGTTCTATAAAGCATGATGACATACATTTGGAATTCAGGAATTCCAGGAGGAGACTTGGAACTTATAACAAGGTATATTACCAGCTGTGTGTGACATCTGTGATTAAATATGTTAGAACCCTAGGTTAGATTTTATCTTAGTGGGGGAAATCATTCTGAATGATTTGAGGATTTTTCACTTTTAAACAAGTTAGTGTTAAAAATATTTTTTGATAACATAAAGAGGTCAAAGAATTGTGTGTGTGTGTGTGTGTGTGTGTGTGTGTGTGTAGTTTTCAAGCACACTTTAAAATCTAACGTGCTATGGGAGGCTATGTTAACAGGAGCCTGGCGTGAAAAACTGCGTCATCATATTTAACATTAATGAAACATCAGTAGCAAAGCTCTCATTCAGCCAGTATGCTCAGCCTGGGCTTCTGTTCTTGGAGAGGATGTGGAAAGCAATTCAAATGATTAAAAGCAAGGAAAATCAGATCTCTGAAGAACGATGAAAGTGGGCTATTTAACCAAATGAAGGTTGAAGAGAGAAAATAAATGGTATTTAAATATAGGAAGAGTTCTTGTAAAGAAAAAGGTGGCAGATGTTTTCCTCCTACACTGAATATATTGAGAAAAAATTACTCAGACATTTCATTTGAGCAAAAGAAGGATTTTTTTTTTCAAATGCACAGGATTCTTGTACTGGGTGAGAGTTGGACTAGGTGACCTTTAAGATTCCTCTTCACTAAGATTCTGTTTATTAGATTGCGGATTTGCTTATCGAAAGAATTTTGAAACCACCTGCTACATATTTTAAACTGTAAGATGAACAAACACTGGCTGGTTTGGTTTAGGTATGGTTCTCCCCAGAAGTTACTTCCAACACTCATAACATGCCTGTGAAGAAGCAAATATTGTGTGTGGACAAATAGCATCAGAGAAGTAAAAAACATTAGCAAAATAATGATAAAACCTAGGATTTCTATTTTCTGCTCCTTCATTTGGTGCTGTTAGGCAGAAAATCATAATTAGTTTCTGCATTAACTATATAAATGAGACTAATAATGTGATAATTTAGCATCTGTGTCAGTATTTTTGGAGGAGTAGAATTAAGTGTATGGGCTCCATTGAGTCAGGAGCATTTAATGTTGATTCTGGTAAGTCTCTGGCTTATTGCCTGCTATAACTTGACCAGACTAATTTGGGATCCAGAGACTTCAAACCAAGACTCAGGAAAATAGATTTTACTTAGGGAAACAATTCTGGTTTTATACATGGAAAAGCTATTCTGAAGAAGAATAGCTTTGGTATTATTACTGCTTTGATGGGCCCAGACTTGTTTAAAAGTTAAGATTTTTTAAAAAATTAAAGGCCACACGTTGCTCTACTTTCTTCTCTACTACTTGGGCCATTATATCAAGTTCTACTACGTGGCGACTCAGGCTGCTTTGTATAAGCATGAGCTGTAGTTTTCATGCATCCCCACATCTACTAATTAGCTCCACAATTGGGTTCTACAATTTCCTTGGCCACATTGCTTCATGCTGCAGTTTCCATATATTGCACACCAGTAGTCATTTCCCCTTCGTGGAGCCCACATGCGCACTTACAAGTAATTGATCCAGGCGGCTTTCCAACCTTTAAGTGAATCTGCTAATAAACTGAGGTTGGCTGACTTCTCAATCAGTTATTTTAACTAATTTCAGATGATAATTTCTAGAGCTGTACTTTTCAACATACACAGAGTAACAGGGAAGATGGATGAATAGCAGGTCCACAAATCAGTTGTTGAAAGTATTAGGAGAAGAGTTTGCTGAAAAGAGTGATTTTGATACAAAGGGACCTTGGCAACATCCCACCCAAACTCCTGTCCCAATTGAATTGTGCAAGGAAAATCAACTGAGAAACAAAACCAAATAAGCAAACAAAGCAAACACCTCTAAACACCAAAAATTTAACCTCCAAAAAGAGTGAGTGTTTAAGTTTTAAAAACTGATTTAGACCCAAGAAGCTGGTTTCTAAGTTTATTTCCACACTTGCCCTCTGACCTCTGTCTCGTTGAAAGTTTCAGGGTATCAGATTCTCTCCCATAATTTCCTTTCAACAGAACTTACTGTATTACCCACCCATCCCCCAAACCTAAATGGCTAGAACAGCTGGCTCTTTCACTCCTGGTATACACAGACAGACACAAAGGAGATATACACACACATATATGTATAATATACATCTCTGCATATATAAACACACACTTTGGTCATTTATTTTTTTAACAGAATAAAGGTCATTAATCAAAATACAATTCATTTTAACAGTCAGGGCTTGACACAAGATCATTATTTCAAGAAAACCTAAAGAGACTAAGCTTCCTTTCATAGTATTGTTTTCTTTCTAAACCTCTGTAGGGTGCATGGCTCTTCTCCACTGAGAAAGTTAGGGACAGTGCCATGGAGCAGCCTGATGGCCTCCAAGTTAAAAGACCCAAGTTCTCTTGGGGAAAAAGTTCATGCCACATATCTCTCACCTCACAGGAAGAGAAGATTTTACATCTGTTGTATTCCCAACAACTGTTGAAAACAACAGATGTAAAAAGGCTGTCTGTAGTTAGCCCCAGGGCAAAGAATACAAAATTATATCCCCATTTCTCAGAAGAAAAAATTCAGGTGCAGAGAAATGCAGCTAAATACCTTTTTCCTATTCCACTGCAGTTAGTTTCATCTTCCCTTTTCCTAAATGTTTTGTACACTAAGAAGAAACATTTTCAATTCATCTTATCTATGTGAAAACTTTCTTTAGAGATCTCGAGAGAGGTTCTTCCCATGAGGGATAATGGAACGACCACAGTGTTTGTCTCCTTCCTAATGACTAGGACATGGAGGTATAGGGTAGCAGAGTGGCCAGGACAAAATGGCTGGGCAAATGAAAAAAACCCTCAAGAGCCCTGTCCACAGCCTGCCCACCCAGAGAGTGAGTAAGAATGACTTTACTCTTCCTACTGTTGAATGTAGGCTCTGTTACAAGCCTACCAGCCAATCTGGTAGCCCTTTGACCCAATCAGGGCCAACCAGGGTCTCCCAAACTAGTGTGTAACCTCTGACCCTCTAGTCTTAAGAAGTTAGGCCTATTCATATTTTATGAATAAATAAGAAAACAACAACCCAATAGAAAATTGGACAAAGGCTATAAACTGTTTTTAGAAATTTGAGTCTCCAACTTTACAAGTCATTAAGGAAATATTAATACAAAATGAGATACCTCTCCTACCCATCAGTTTGGGCAAAACAAACAAACACCCCACCAAAACCAAAACCAAAACCAAATTAAAAACTCCTAAATGTCAGTGAGCATGTGAGGGAACAAGAACTCATGTAACTAATGAGAGTACACTGGTACAGTCACTTCAAAGCGTAATCTGGTAGCATCTAGTTAAACATGAAAATATACAAACATTGGAGTCCAATAAATACAGTTCTAGATGTGTGCCTTAGAGGTACTCTATGCTTCACAGATAAGATTATGTATCAAAAATATCCCATATTTATATTTATTAAAAAAGACTAAAAGGACTAATACCAAATTCTTGACAATGGTTGTCACCAGGAGAAGGGAATGCAGTTGTGGTACTTCAACCTGATGTATTTTTTAATGTACAAGACAAAAAGTAAACAAAACTGAAGAAAATGTAGAAACAGGGTTTGTTACAGTTTTCTCTGTATTTAACTTTTTTTCTAAGTTAAAAAAGATGGTCGTCCATACCTCTGACTGGTACAGTCAGCATACTTTAGTCCTGGGGTCACTTTCTGATTTACATCTTTCCAGTCCCGAAGCATGTGGGCTTTCCTTTATGATACCAACAGATTTCACCACGACTCATTTACCTGCCTGGAGCTGGTTACAAGCTCAGGGAAGGTGGTGTCGATAAGACCCAACAATGCAGGGAATTATAGAAGAGGCCTAGAATCGTTCCCTTTTTTCCCTAGCATTTCAGAGAGCTGGAAAATTGCCTCAGGGATCATCTAATAGAATTATCTTATTTAAATGAGGAAACCGTGGCCTTGAGAGGCTTGCTCAAATTCACCTGCTAACTAGAGTAAGGACCAGAAAGCGGGACTGCTCATTTTCCAGTAACAAAAGCACTGTCTTATGGACATTAATGAAAATTCTACAGAACCTTCACTGTGGACAACCAGGCATTGACCACAGGCTTGTATTATGGAAATAGCCATGAGGCCAATAATACTTTAAGACAGTAGGAGGGAAGTGAGAAATCTGTGTGGTCACTGCATTCTGTAAGGCAGTATAACACTGAGGTTAAGTGGTTTTTGAGAAGTCACACTTTCCTGGTGTATATCCTGGCTCTTTCACTTCCAGCTATTTTACCTTGGCTGATATTAACTTCTCTGTGCCACTTTAAAAGTGAGAATAATAAGATAACCTATTTGAGGTAACTGGGTGGCTCAGTTGGTTAAGCATCTGACTTTGGCTAAGGTCACCATCTCACAGTTTATGAGTTTGAGCTCCCCCCACTGGGCTTTGTGCTGACAGCTCAGAGCCTGGAGCCTGCTTCTGTGTCTCCCTCTCTCTTTGCCCGTCTCCTGCTTGTGTGCTGTCTGTCTGTCTGTCTGTCTGTCTGTCTCTCTCTCTCTCTCTCTCTCTCTCTCTCAAAAAATGAATAAATATTGAAAAAATTAAAAAATAAGATAACCTATTTCAGGGGTCATAATGAGTTAAAAAGAGTTAGTAATGTACTATGTAAGAATGGTGTCTGGTATATGTGTTCAACAAATGTTAGCTATTATTATTACATCAGTTTTAGAGTAAACTATTGAAGAAACTGAATATTTAATTATGGTTCTGCCATCTTTTGCTATAAACCACATACCTGCCTCTCAGAGCTGTCATTCATTAGTATCTTCCTTTGTATTTGACTTGGATAAGTCTTAGTTTTACGGTTAAGAAAGCAGAATTTTATAAAGTAAGATTATTTATTTGTCCAGAATGATGTTGTAAATGTGTGATGGTGGTTATAGTTTCTTTTCATTATATATTCATCCAACACTTACTTTTCCCTTTTGGAGAAAAAAGCCCATGGGGCTACACATGGGGCCCTAAGCAATGGAGTTGAGCAATGGAGTTGATCATAGTAGGCAACTCTTCCTGTCAGGGGTCTTACTGTCCAACACCCAGATTGTTATCATGATGTCAATGGATAACATGGTATCAATCAACTTCCAGCAAGTTCTTGAAGTTTGTCAAGAAGGAAATACCCCCAAATTCCTGCAGTCATTTTGATAGAAGTGCCTCGAACATTAACATAAGATGATGACAAAATTCTACTTGCTGCCAAATTAGTATCTATTATATGGAGCAGGCTTCTAACTCATACATTAGATTCTCTTTCCCCGTTATCAATTTATTGAAACTTCTACTGTTGTATATTAATCCTGATGTGACTTTCAGACATCAAACCATTCACTGGTAGAGAATTCATTTCCAGGGTTTGCAGGAGAGGTAACCATATCTTTATTTGTTCCCAGTGTTTCTTTTTCATCTAGAAAAAGAAAAGATCCACTGTCTCAACCTGAGATAAATGCCTTTGTCAAAGTAATAAGAGGGTGATTTCACTTGCAGTTTTACTTACTAATTTATTCCGTAATTTGGGTGTTAATCTTGCAGTCAGATGAATACAATCAACTTTTGGACTCCATTTCTTCCTGTTCAGGGAAGAATTCCTATACCAAATTCCCACTTAATTGCCTCTCTTGTACACACCCATCTTATTTTCATTTGTGCCTAGCTTAGCCCATTGCAACCTATAATTGTCGAGCTAAATGGTGTTTGTTTTTTGTTTTTAGGATTTGATGCTTTCACGTACCAAAATGGTTTAAAGTTGCAGTGGATAGTTTATTGATAACATAAATCAAACTTGAAACACTCTGAACCCTTGGAAATTTAGCCTTTTTCATGACAGATTACTGAAATTGACCAGTTTGTTCAGTGTGGTAGTAAAATCCTAAGATTAGCAATTTATTATATTCAGCGTTGTGGAAGTGGTATGTACTCCCTATGATTATTTCTTCCCTTTATGCCATTGTTATCTTGCTTCATAATGTCCTTTTTTCTTTGATGGCTAACTTTCTGCATTTATTCCATAGTTGTCATTCCATGAGCCATAGGTCTCAGGTTGAGTTTTTAAAAATTTAACCTGCCTAGGCTCTCTGTCCCAGTCCTACTGAGTCAGAATCCCCCGAGGCAGGATGAGGGTATTTGTGCTTTTGAAAAACCTCTTCAGCAAGCATTCTGATACTGAACCACAATTGAGAACCACTGTTTTATTACCCAGGTTGGAAATCTTTTGTGAATAATTGAAACCCTCTCAAATTGTCATAACAAAAAAGAGAAATTTACCATAAGGAAGGAAGAGAATCCTGCAACACCCAAGGGCATAAGATCCACTTGGACTTCATAAGAGAGCCAAGCCCAGAAATGGAGGACTGACCAGGACCCAGGCAGTATCCCCATATCCCCACGCATATCCCTCTGTCTGCCTATCTCCTTCCAGAACCTTGTGGATTCAGAGCTCTGCCTCTCTCCATATATCTACTTTCTTCTTTGTCTCTTTCTCTACTGATCATTTTCACTGCTTAGTGAGCACTTGGCCAGACATGGTACCTTCTCAGTACCCAAATTTATGGATCCTCAGTTCAGCTGACCAGTCCAGGCTGACTAGCATCTCTCAATCTAAATTTCTATAAGAAGACCTGATTGGCTTAGCATAGGTGATACATCTGTCTGCCCTTACACCAATCAGATAGCATTGTTCAAACATGGCTGCCAAGGGCCCACCCATGTGTGAGTGAGTTCAGATTGGAGGCTGTTCAGATGTCTCAAAGTATTTCTTTATACTTGCTATATTCTTATTCACCACCCTACCTTGGCACTGATACCAAATAACTTTATTTCTGATTTCAGCCTCATTCCCCAAATTTTCACATTTAAGGAAAGTGAGAAGCAACAATTTACATGTTAGGATGATTTAATCTTGTAGATGCCACTAAAGCCAAACACTGAATATACTGTACTCTGTGTCTAGTTCTCCCTCTTATAAATATACATAAGTTTAAATGTTGAAAAAATCAGAGCCTTGGCAAATCTGCTTCTCCCAAGTAGTAAAAGTTGAAAAGTAGTAGAGTAAGATAGCGGCTGAATCACACCTAATCTATGATGCGTGTAATTTTAATTGTCAACATAAAGCATGTTTAAAGGAATTGAGGTGGTTTATCACCGACAATGCTGAGATGTGACTTTATAATGATCTTTTACAGAAAAGTCTTCCACTTTATCTTTGTCTACATAAGGGTTAAAAAAAAAAGGGAGGAAATGCTTTAGGAGAAATATAACAGTGACTGGCACAAGGTTAGTATTTAACAGTATTTTACCGATAGTGTTTACTTAGAAGTATTTATTAGAAATAACTTCCAGGTGATTTGAAACATTAGAATGAGTTACCGAGGAAAGTAGATAAGCTTTTATATTTGCTCTCTTTATCACCTTGCCACTATCCTGCATATCTGGGCTAGCCTAAGACACCCCTGATATTTGACTTTCTAAGAGATCAGAATTTGGTAAGGGAGGTAAAATACAAAAGCAATGGGTGACACTGCCACCTTTGGTGTTCAGATACTTCTACATGTTCTAACTTGTCCCATTTCATTTTTATAAGGTAAGAAGAGGAAAATAGGGTTCACTGTCTTTATTTTACTGATTTGTTAACAGTTAGAGGGCCAATCATTCCTGCAATTTAAAATTCTAAATTTGCTGGTATTTTCTCCTTCAGAGAAGGTGGAAAAATGACCATTTCCACTTATGGATGGTGTCTTAATCTTGCAGACGCCACTAAGATGAACTGGGCAGAGAGAACGTTAAGATAAAGCACACTGTTACTGACTAAGGTAGAACTGAAAATGAATTTTGTCTCTTTAAAGGGCAACAAGAACCAAGGTGACTGTATTTCAGTAAACTGTAATGCAAAAAAAATCCAAAACAAAACAAAAACCAAAAAACCAACATGATGGATTAAAATTAATCATAGAAACATGTATTAGTGAAGGCTAAGCTATAAGTATGATATCACTGGAAAAATAAAACTCAAAGTGATAGTTGATAAATGATACTGTATGAGAGTAGCTTCATCATTAAATGATGCTATCATTTATAAACTAATTTGTCAGTTCCTAGGACATAATTTAGAGCATTAAAGCAGTAAGAGTCTTCATAAAGTTTTATGGAATCTCAACCTGAATGTTTTAGGTAAAAGATACAATATAACTACTCTATAAGTAATGTTTCCAAGTAATTTGTAAGCTTATGATAAATATTTTATTATTGGGGTCTTCAGTGCAGGTAACAGATCTAGTGGAATTGATTGACTAAGGTGATTGAGAAGTCTGAGGGGTGGCCATAACTGGGTTTCCAACAATGTATCATTGTTTCCAGTGCTGTTTCCATGTCTCTGCTCTGCTTTCCTCCTGTTGATTTTAATCTCAGCAGGTTTTGCTACATGGTGACAAAGCAGCTTCCCTGGCCCTCATCACTTAGGACCTCAAAAGACATGGGGTCCTTTCCATCTGACCCACAGGATTACTTGCCTGCCCCTGTGGCAGAAAAACAAGAGTGCCAAAGGTAGGGCTGGGGCACTTCTCCAAAGGAAGGGAAGGCTTTTGTTACTAGAAAAGGGGGATGGGGTGTTGTATAGGCAGAAAGAACAGCTTTCCACCCATACATTACACAGTGCATGTGAGGCACTTTTACATCCTTGGCAAAAAAAAAACAAAACAAACAACAAAAAAACAAAACAAAAACAAAAACCCTCACTAATGGAAAAGAAATGACAGCTTCAAATATTGTAGCTAGTGAAGGAAAAAATTTCCAAGTGTTTTTAAATATTCTCTCTAGTCCCCAGAGTTACAACTAATTATTACTTCCTCTTTTCTTTCCACGTATTTTTGCTTACTTCTCTACTCTGTCGCTTGGTTATTCTCCTTCTACAGATCTAGCTTCCTGAAATAGGGTGTGAACATTTGAAGACAGGACTTTTGTCTCTATCTCCATCTCCAGTGCCTAGTCTGGTACCTGGGACACAGAAGCCAGTTGATGCTTATTGAATGGAATTGGATTCTATCATATGCACTGCTTACATTAGGAAAAGAATGATTTTTTTATTAAAATTTTTTTTGATGTTTATTCATTTTAGAGACACAGAGAGCGACAGAGCACAAGTGGGGGAGGGGCAGAGAGAGAGGGAGACTTAGAATCTGAAGCAGGCTCCAAGCTCTCTGTCAGCACAGAGCCCAGACACGGGGCTCAAACTCACTGACCACGAGATCATGACCTGAGCTGAAGTCAGATGCCCAACCAACTGAGTCCCCCAGGCTCCCCGGAAAAGAATAATTTTTAAAAGTTTACTAGACAAGGACATTAGAGAGAAGGTCCTTCTCCATGAGGAAGGGTTTCCCCTGAGCAACTCTTGGCTTTTCTGCTTTCTCGTCACTCCTTCTCAGAGACTGTGGAGTGGTGCATCTGATTGGTGAGTCTGGGATGGGGAAAGAACTTCTCACATTCAGGTATAGTGTTCCACCACCCACAGAGGCATGGGGGCCACTGCCCAATCTAGTTTGGGGGAAGCCCACTGTTGCTGTGCCCCCAAGCCACATCTTCTACTTCCTCTGTTTCTTTTGATGGGCTCAGAATTCAGGTGGGAAAGGTGTATAATTTAATGTTCCCCTCGATCTTCATAAAAATGTTTAGAAAGATCCTGTATTTGTCTTTGAATATGTACAGAGCATGGATTTAAAAACTAAATCTCTTGGCATTTTGTATATTATTAATTTTATTCCATCTTTTTCCAAAAGAGATTTAAGATGGCTTCATCTTCGACGTGGTAATCTAATCTATGACATTCAAAAGCCACAAGGGCAGAAAAGGAATTTTCCAAGACGTCCTGAAGCACAACTTCATTTGATATGGTTTCCTAGCCTAGATTGTAATCAGGAAGTCACTGATTCCTTTTATTGTTGCTTTTACTCAGAAAAGATCTTACTCCTCCTCCTTAGTCTTTCTCGTGGTAAATAGCCTCACCAGTTACCCCATTACCAAACCCCAGTCCTAGGAATCAAGGTAGATTTCCTTTCCTCTCTGCTGCCTCTTCTCCCTCATCTATTCCATGATCAAGATTTCCTTCCTCAGTTACCTCTCACATCCCACCCTGCNCCCCAGCTCTGTAGTTCTCATTCCTAATTCTGTACTGTGGCCAAAGTGTTCTTTCCAACGCAACAGCATGATTGTGTTACTGTTGTATTTGAAATCCCTTCATGTCTTTTTACTGCCTCTAGGAGTTAGTCCAAACTCCTTAGCATACATACAGGGACCTCAAAGGCCTAGCAGCTTCTGAGTTCTCCAGCCCTATCTCTCCAAATAGTTTCTCTCTCAGCCTCATTTCTCCATCACCTGCCTCCCCCACAAAACACATACACTAGAGCTATTGTGAAGTACTCAGAGTACCTCTTAGGAGCCAGGCTTCTTCACATTTTTGGGTTCTATTGCTACTCTTACGCCTGTAATTTGCCTGTTCCAGCCTTCCCTTTCCCCCAAACTTGACTCAGCTTTCAAGGCTCAAGCAAAGTGCACCTTATCTCTGAAGACAGCTCACCCTTAGGAAGAATCAAGCTGTCTCTTCTTTGTGTCTCTACTTCTGTGCCTCGTTGTCCTCAACACATTTCTTTTTTTCCATGAATTGTTTACAATACTGTTTGCCTCCAGGAGATTGAAAGGTCCTAAGTGCTAAGTCCAAATTGTGCCCCTTCTGTTGTCTCTGACACATAACATTTTGCCTGACACTCAAGCAACATCCCATAGATGTTTGTTGACTAAATGCATGTTTACATGCGTGAACGAACAGCAGTGTGGGCATTTCTGTTAGCAGTATTGCCTGTTTCCTACAACTTTGAGGATATAGAATTAGCTACTCCCACACAATGGTTAGGGGGCCCTGTATTGCTAGATTGGGCTTTAAGAGGCAGCCTTGTGAACAAGAGCAGGCTCTGCTTTATAGTAATTTCAGCTGCTGATGTTAGCAGCCTCTGTTCCTTGTTGAGTTGAAGAGGGCAGTTGGTCACTTTGGTCTTTATCTTATAAACGCCCACACAGAAGGATTGCATGGGAGCCCCAGTAGAGGATATCTGTGTGATTGAGAGAGGATTTTAAAGCTTTAGAGAGCCTCATCTTTCTGGGGTAGTTTAACTATTATCTCCCCAGAGCACAGACAAAAATCACTGAATTGGCTCAATAGTCCATCCAGGCTTTGCCAACCAACAGGGCAAGACAGATGTTAAGAAGCAAAGATTGCTGGCAGAGTCAGCAAGTATTTACTAAGTGACCATTGCACGGCCCATGCTGTGGAAGAGCAGGGAAAAGGATGTTCCTTGAAGAGTTTACAGTCCAAAGTTATTAAGGTCACTGAAACGAATATACCTTAGGTGATAGGTTCTGATGACAAATGTAGACTACTTGTATTTTTTTAATTATATAAAATACTCTGCAAAGCACCATTTTCTTACAGTTTATAAAGGCTGAAAAATGAAGAGTCCAGGGTGTGCTCAAGGTCTAAGTCCAGATTGCAGGTTGGTGCCCACTGGATCACAGTCATACAACATTTTCAAATTCAGGAAATTTTTAATAAGAATTAAGATTTCTTACTTGTGGTTTCTGCCTGGCTCTTAAATCCATTTGACTTTGTGATCTCAGGTCTAAATGATTCACACATGACTTAGTGGTTTGGGGAAAACTGTACAAAGGCTTTCAACTTTGGATAAGTGGATTCTCATATAAACACAAAGAATACTTAACTAATTTGTGAGTTCCTAGGCATAATACAGAGGTTTGTTTAAAAACAGACCAAGAAAAATGAAGATTAATATTGCCTTTGTTTCATGGGTTAGATCTGAGACTGACAAACCTTTCTGTAAAGGGCCACATAATAAATATTTTAGGCTTTGCTTTGCAGGTCATATGGTATTTGCTGCAGCTCATCTGCCACTGTACTGTGAAAGCAGCCATAGCCAATAGAAGAACAAATGAGCATGGCTGTGTTCCAATAAAATTTATTTATGAACACTGAAATTTGAATTTCATATAATTTTCATGTCACAAAATTTTTTTGTGTCTTCCCCCCCCCCCCACTATTATTTTAAAATGTGAAAACTTCTTAGCTCAAGGGCCATTCCAAAAATAGGAGGCAGGCTTCCTTTGGCTTGGAGGCCAAATGGACATTGGATGATTGTCATTATAAAATCTTGGTCTCGGGCTTTTTAGACCTGACTAGCTCAAAGGGACCAAACTAGGGTGTTCTGCCCTCTGTATAGTGCAAGAGAGTTCTCCTTTCCTCACTTTTTCATATTCAGAGGGGGCTGGGTTGATGTCCTACTTGAACGTGGAAGTGCCGAGTTGCTCACCTTGTATTTCCCAAAGCCTCAGGGGCCAGTCTACATTTCAGACAGCCCAGGTGATGAGTGAGCCTTGTGTTTTCCATGAGGAACTCTATCCCTAAGCATCTGTATTCCAGCTATACTTATGCATGGAAAAGGCTAAAATCTATTAATATCCTAGCTAGAAAGAAAACTATAAAATTACACATATATGCAAGCTTGTGTGTATTCTGCAGTTCAAAGTGTAGTCAGCAAAAAAAGCATGCATGCTATTGCACTGGGAGGAAATCGGTGTCTTTGAAATCAAATACCCTCCCATTGGCATATCCAGGCTTGAAACCCTGCTGCAGCTTTTAGCTTCCACCACATGTTTACATTGGAAATCTCTCTGTGCGCATATAGAGTTTGTTCTCTTATGAAATCATGTCTCTAGGGAAGGATAATTTAAAGCCATTTCCGTTTGTTATGTCTGAGCTGAACTAGACTATTAGGGCTTGTTAACGCTGGATAAACTTGAGCCCTATAACTGCCTTCATCTGCAGATTATAGAATCTGTCCAACAAATTGCATTCTGATGTTTTCAGATGAAGGCTGCGCAAGCAAGGGCCTTTTACTTTATATTCTATCACCATGGTTGTCTTAGGAATCACAGTTTTTACTCTCATGCCTACTTGGGACAGCATAGATGATATAACTCTTGGATGGGCCAAATCCAGAAGTAACTGAAATACTAAACTACATCTGCATGCTGCTGTAGTGGAGCAAGCAACGGCTGGCAGTCAGAACTGCTAGCGAAGCATCTTTCTTCAGAGTGTCTCCCTTCCCCCAGTCTTAGCATAAATCAGGGTTAGGTCCACTGAAATAGCGTGTGTGGTCTGCATTTAGAAATTTCATTTGAAAATTATATTGTGGCAACCATGAGACAGATGGATAAAGTAAAACAAGTTTTCTTTAGGCTCATGTTAAGTAAATAGAATTAAGTGAAGATAGACAGTTTCCCTGATGGAGTGAAGGGGAGGTGATGGTTGCCCCAAGGTATCTAACTCCCTCTGCCTCCATTCATCAAACCCAAGAAACACACTTACCGTAATGCTGGCATTTAAATATTTGTCTTCTTGCGATCCTCCATTTTAGAGAGTGGGTTATAGAAGATTGAAATTGCCTCCATTTGACTTATTTAAAATAAATCTAATAGATCTGCCCACACAGTTGCAATAAAGTCTTAAGTAGGATGGCACTGCGCAGCGGTGTGACTGTACACCATGGCACCTCCTAACTGAGAAAAGAAATCCTCCTTCCATGGCTCCAAACTTATAAGCAGTGCCTTAGCTGAATTCAGTTCTTTTCAGTAAACCTGTGGAAGGAAGGCACTGTCTTAAGCCCCAAGGTTGGGGGGGAGGGGGGGTTGGGTGGAGGTAGGAGAGAGAGACAAAGAAAACGTGGACCGTCTCAAAGGTGACTGTGTATATAAACCACCCTAATCAAGTCCAGATTCAAAGAATGCCAGAAATGAAGGACAGGTACTGACCAGTGACATTTAGACAAGGCTTTGAGTGAACATTAGGGATTTGACTAGCCAGAGAAAGAAGAATCTGCTAGACTGAGACAACAGCATAGACAAAATTCCCAAAGTAGAAAAGTCCAGAATTGTGTTCAAGGAGCATAGAAATCCGCCCTCCCCATGCTTGCTTGCTTCCCTCTTTTCTCTATTCAATAATTATTTAATGAGCATCTGTGGTCACCCAAATAGGCACTACCACTGTCCATGTGAAGCTGACAGTCTAAAGGAGGAGACAGTCCAAAGTGCATGACAGATGACAGTTGTGATTCTTACCTCAAAGGACAGTGTGCATTGGCTAAGAGAGAGCATTACAGGAGAATGCTACATACTTTTCAGGGAGATAGCCTGCAGCTAGAAGGGCTAGTAGGCGTTGGTTACAGAGCATTGCATGGAAACCGGTCAGAGTGCACACTGCCTATCTAAGACACCGTGAGGGTGAGGCTATGCGCCATCTTATGTGCAGCTTCCCGGAGAGTCAGGGAGCACACAAGGGTGGAGGATTTGTCCTTGTTCTAGAAGCAAAGGCAAGCCATTGACGTGTTTCAAGCAAGGGGTAGGTTGGTGTGATTAGATTTACTTTTTGGAAAGGTCACTCTGCAATGTAAAGAATTAGAGGTATGGGGAGGGGGGTGTGGCAGGAAGTCCCACCGGGAGGCAGATGAGATCTTCCAGGTGTCATATATTCTGGTTATTGGCACTGGAGTAATGGTGGTGAGGATGAAGCGAAGCGAATAAATTCGAGGGCTGAGTATGACCATGGCATTGGACACACTGAGTTTGACACTGAAAAGATATACCAGGAAGATATAGGGGTTGGTTGGAAGATACACATTTGAGAATTATCTCCCTGTAGATGGTAAGCAAACCATGATAAATAAATGTCAGGTGAATGAAGGAGCGATAGAATGAGTCAGTGGATGAGATCGGGTGAGGAGGGAACCTAGAATAAGAGGAGAGCAGTATGGTGCTGTATTTCTGGAACTATTCAGTATCGCTGTGAGGATGCCAAAGCAAATTATTTGTCCTGTGGCTATTTCTCATACCTCACATGGCCATATTTTGAAAGCTAACAAATACCTGAGAAGTGACCAGACCACCCCCCTTACCCACATAGAAACACCTCTCCTAAAACCTTCCCACTTACAGGTGGGTGGGCTCTAAGAGTTCACATTGAAGATGGTCATTTGGATTGTAAAACACCATTCCCCAAAGAAGTTTCCTAGGCTGATGCCACCAGAGTCCCTAACTGACCCTAACTGGGCAGGGCCCTTTCTAAGAGACATTATGTTCAATAAGACATTGGGTTACCAGGACAGCTTTCCCTCACTGCTGCCTTGGTCATGGGCCTGGGAACCCTTCTCCATTCTCTCCCCACCCCCTCACCAGACACGAGAAACAGGATGGCCTACCTTGTTATCATTGGGAGGGGCCTGCTGGCTTCAGAGGGGGAGCTCCAGGAGTTTCTGGGACCTCCCTACCAGTGCAAGCTCTCTGAGATTCTTCTAGGTTCTAGGTGTGCACCTGAACCGATTCACCCCTTTATATCCTTTCTGAGGACTCCAGGGATTGGCCTGCTTCTGTGTCCCTTGCTTTCACTATCAGCAGGTAGGAATCTGATGGGGTCAGGGGAGGGAGGGATATAAGGAGGAGGGATATGAGGGGAAGGGCAGTGATGGCACTGTTTCTTTCCCCATGCTTAGCCTACAAATTATTGTCATAAAACTTTTCTCATCTTTCTAGTTCCTAAAGTAAGCACACAACTCTTCGGAAGTTTCTAAGGTTTTTTTTATTACTAGCAATGTCAGAAAGCAGGTGGAGAGCAGAACTCCCTCTGGCTTCTTCCCTAGCCTCTCCTTATTTTGAGTTGTTTTCTTGAGACCTAGAATGAACACATATCCCAATTTCTGAGACCTGTCCTGGTTTATGCCTAATGTCTTGGCATAATTGCCAGTAGCACCTCCTTTCTTTACAAATATAGGAGAGAAATTACGGTCTCCCTTACCAGGGAGAAAGATAAAGTGATACATTGATGGTAGTGGTGGAGTCACAAAAGACCGGAAGTGTCACATTCTAGTGAGATCACGTGAATCTGAGTAGCTTTCTTGGCGCTTGGGCAAGCAAGATGAGATCAAAGACCAGGGAAGAGAAAGGTAGCCATGGATGGGGACAAGAGCAGAGAGGATAAAAATTTGGAAGCAGAAGTGGAACCTGGTAATAACAGAACAAAGAGTGGGGTGTTGAGGGGTGTGGTCCTGGGCCACTGTTGTCTGGTTGTTGCAGCAAAGGGAGCAGAGCACAGAACTGTCAACATTTCACTTAAAGTTCTTGTGAGAAGTTGCCACATGGGCGGAATGGTTCAGGAAGACTTTCCCTGTGTCCACATAACTGTGTTTCTAATAATAGGTTTCTGGGAAGCTCAGGCCACCCCACTGGTATAACCATGTGGGATAACCCAAGCCCACAGGTCTCTAAGGGGTATACTCAAATCATGTGTACACAGTATGAGAACCACCTGTGATGTTAAACAAACTAACAAATATATGATCCTTTCTCATCACCACTTCCACGAAACAAACAAAAAGACTATTTAGAAGTGTTGACTATAATGGTAAATGTCTTCTTAACAAAGAGATTACTTGTGAGGAACTTAGGAAAGGAGCCATAGTCACTACTATTTGTGATACAGTGTAGGTAGTGTGCCTATTATTAGAACTTTTGCATATTCTAATAATGGTTTAAACTAGAAAAATAAGGTTGTTGCTCTTGGGTACTCAGAAGCTTAACGTCCCCCAAACCTTATGCTCTCTGGTGGAGAATGATTCAGGTCAACCTGAATCATGGTAATCTGCAGGCTAGCCTCCCTCCGTGGTGAACTCAGGGCTGAATCTTGAATTCAGAGCCCCATTTCAGGCTCGGAGGTCTGAAACGCCTGTGCATAAGACTCTTGGTCTCAAAGTGACTCAGTTTCCTTTTCTGTAAAAGAAGAAGATGATACCAGTATGAGAGTAGTATCTGAATAGCTTTCAGCATTTGGGAAAAATTCCAGTGAAGGGTGTGAGCTCTCTGTCTGTTGAGGGGGCCTGTGATGCATGGTGAAGAAGACTCTGTCTCATCACTGGAAGGGTGCAGGCAGCCGCTGAATGGACCCCACTCAGGAAAAGCAGAGATGCACTCCTCTTTTGGTGATACTAGTGCAAATACATTTTTACATGTCACTTCTTATGTTCCCTGTTTTTTGGAAACAACTTTTTTTGTTTGCCTAACCCTTAAACTACATAAAGAAAACCTCAGTACAATTCTTACTGAGTAATATCTCCAAAGTCAGCTGAGTGTTCCTATAAAGAACAACCTTATTAATTAGAGAGGTCACCTATGCTATTCCATTTCACAGCTGTGTGTTTCCCAACAGTCGGTTATTTAGGGTTTTTTTCTGTTTTTACTATCATAAAAAAACATTGTAATGAATATCTTTTTACATGCAGATTTCCAAACATGTCTATCTCCGTAGGATACATTCCTGAGGTGATATTGATGGGTCATATTCATGTTTCTGTTTCTATATGTACCTGTCAGGAAGGTATCAGTTTGCATACCTACCCTGGGCGTTACATGTGTTTTCAATCTTTGTGAAACTCTTATATGAAAATGATATCTTATAGTTGATTACATTTGTTTTCCTTTGATTGCTAGAGAGATTGAGCATCTTTTGTATGTTTATTGCCTGTTTGTACTTTTCCTCTTGTGACTGACTTGTTTCGCACAGTCTGAAAGCCCTGGGAGTGTCATGGTCTGGTTGGTCCATGGAATGCAGGATCTGGACTATAAATTATCCTTCAGTCAGATTGCATGATAAGAAAGCCTAAAGAAATTTTTTAAGTCATTAGAAAGCTATTTTAAGACTTTTCTATGATTTACTCTTCCATGACATTTGAGCATCTTTCACAAAAGAAGGACAGACACCAATTCTGGAGAAGGTGTCCCTGAGCTGTGCCCCTCTGCTGCAGCCCTAGCAGGCAGTGACAGAATTCTTGGAAAGCTCTCGGCAGAGGAACTGCCACAGCAGCCAAGAGTACCCCACCTGCCTGAGGCTGCCATAGGCGGGCCGCTCTTAGTTTTATGATGCATCTGAAATGAAGTTTTACTGCATCCTCTCCAACCCATGAAAAACCATAGGGGTAGAAAAGAAAAACAGAACCCACCAACAGGAACAAGCAGACCTGTCCGAAGGTGGGGAACTGGCTACTCTGTGGGGCAGTGGGAGAGTAAACTACAAAAGACATAAAGCACACCTCGCTTTAATCCCTTCCATCCGCCTAGAGTCCCCAGAAAGCTCATAAAGTCTCCCTTTCTGGGTGATTGGATTCCTTTAGCCCTTGGGAAGGCAGCATGTTTTTTGTTGTTTTGGGAGAGGGCTCCCAGGGAGCTGGGGGTGGGGGGTGGGGGAGGAGAATGGCACTCACTAGGGGTGAATGAAAGCGAAGCCCCCTCTCTCCTGGCTTCAAGGTGGTGAGTGGTAAACACAGCAGCTGCTGCCCAAAAACACATGGGGGCTGGGCAGCGGCGGGCAGCCGCCTTTCAGCAGGGCCCAGCAATTACCTCCCTCGGAGCCATGCATCTCTGCGCATTTTTTTCACCTTTTGAGGGCTCCTCTTGGCTAACTCAAAGGAATCATTTTGAATGCTGCTGGCAAAAATGTTGCTGAAAGTTGTGGGTGGTGGGTGGTGTGTTTTTTATTTCTCTAAAAAGAGTGGTTGTTCATCTCTGCCAGTATTTAGAAGCTGGAACTGTCTGTTCTTTTTGTTTGAAACAGAGACTTTAGAGACCAGTCCTTTCAGAGATGGGGAGAAGGAAAAAGGGGGGTGGGGGGGAAGCCACAACTCTCTGGGTACTTTTTACTTGTTTACTTTTGACCTTTCTCTGTGTTTGCAGGCTGTGGGGGAACCCTGGTCAGCCTGGTCTGGGCTCCTCAGTCTCGAACAACAAACACTTAACCCCCCCACCCCCAATTCTTCAGTGGTTAAAAGAAGAATCTCCTAAAACTTGTCTAGCCTTACGTGTTCTTGACTTCCTGGTGAAGGTGGAGGAGAAAATGCTTTTCCTGCTTCTCCATCCAGTGGCCCCACCACCCTTCCAGGCCTTGCTTACTGTTGTTCCCTCCTCCCCCAAACCCACCCCTCAACTTTGCCGCTTCCCAGCACAGGGCCTGCCTTTGGGCTTCTCCACTTTGCAGGTGCCTCTCCCTCTCCTGGAATGCTTCCTCTTCACCCTCGGCTGGGGGGTGGGGGCGGCAGAAGTGGGGGGAGTCCCCTCGCCATATAAGGCTGCCCTAAATGCACTGAGCCTTCCTTCTGTGGCTGACATCCTTGAAAGCAAGCAGCAACCTGGAATGTCCAACATAAAGCGTGTGTCAGTGGTGGCAGTGGTGGTATTGGCATTAGCAGCTGCAGTAGTGACGGGAATAATAGTAATATGTTTTATTGGGCATGTGCCACGTGCTAGATACTATCCCGTGTGTGTCTCACATGTATTATCCCTGAGCCTTCCAATTACTCTCCATCATAGATGGTATCTTCTCCAGTTTATAGATGAGAAAATTGAAGCTTAGAAGTGAAGAAGTTCACTTCTAAGATCATCTAGCTAACAAATGACTGGACCGAAGTTGGAATCCAGATCTTACTCATTTCCATTCTATCTCATGGCCTCTTATTAGATGCTCAGTAAATGTCTGTTGATTGCATGAAAGGCCCGGAGATTGTTTTCTGAGCCTGGGGAAATCTTTCTGGAAATGTCAAGGCCATGGCTTTTACACCTGATCCTTTAACTGGGTTCCCTAGGCCCTTAGCTTTTCTCCTTCTATTCCTGATATCATCCTGTCTCCTGTTTTCCATCTAAGAATCATACTTTCTCATCATGTTTTAACTCTAGGACTGGGGATGGAGGAAGGTGTAGCCTCTTTGTCTCACATGCCTAGTTTTCCTTGAACTAGCCCTTATTTCCCTGATCTCTTTTTAGCCACCCCAAAGATATTAGGCTAAATTATATGAAGTCACTGCTTTTATAGATCGAGAACAGTTGAAGATCAGCCCTATCATATGGGTCAGGCTAATAGAACACCTCTGTCAGAGGCCTGAAGAAGAAGCCTGCAAACTTCCCTCATGGAATTGTTATAAGAATTAAATACCTATAATACATATAAATGACCACTAGTGCCTGGACTGTAGTAGATTCCCAAAAAGGTAAATATTAGCTTTTGTCATTATTTTTATTAATCCTTGAATGGGGTACAAAAATTCCTAAAAGGGGTGAGACTAGGGGAAATATATTAATATTAAAATTGTACAACTAATATTTAATTACTATATGCCAAGCACTGTGATAAAGATTGTTCATGCATTGACTCAGATTCTCATAACATAATTACAATTCTCACAACAATCTGATGATGTGGCTACCATCCCCAGCCTCGTCTCACAGGTAGGGAGGTGGAGACAACAGAGGTTGATTTGGGGAGCTCGGTTTCCAGCCTCTGGTCCTGGAGCCTATACTCTTTCATAATCACCCCCACACTGAAAAACAGTAAGCCCAAGTCCTAACAGAAGCCTAATAGAAAAGGAATACACCAAACCCTTCTCATTCTCATCTCTGATTTGTATTTTCCTCAGACTTGAGTGTGTCTGTGAAAGGCCATGCTTCCGTGTCCTTGTACAGTCCCAGGCACCACCAGGAGGAGGGAGGCCAACCCAGATTTGCCCGCATTCCTAGGAAGCAACTCAACATGGGCAGGACCTGTGTGCACCAAACCCATCTCCTCCAAACCAGCATTTCCCAGTTGCCAGGCTGCTGCAACAACCTGTATTAGCACAGCTGAGGCTGTTTGGTGAGGAAAGGTTTTTGGTACAAAACTGTTTTTCGTATTCGGCTAACTTACCACTCTTGTTACCCTTGACACTGCAAAACACCATGTGTGCCTCCCTCTTTATAGAGGCCAAAACAAATCCTAGGGATAAACACAATATTTGCAGCTCTTTTAAAAAAAAACAGGTACTGTGGAGTCGCCTGGCTGGCTCAGTTGGTTAAGCGTCTGACTCTTGGTTTCCGATCAGGTCATGATCTCCTGGTTTCATGAGTTCAAGCCCCGCATTGGGCTCCAAGCTGGCAGCTTGGTGTCAGCTTAGAATTCTCTCTCAGCCTCTACCTCTCCCCAACTCACGCTGTCTCTGTGTCTCTCAAAATAAATATATAAACTTAAAACAATGGTACTGTGCACCAAGTAAATATTTGGTGAATGAATGAACATAGGTGATTAAATAGCCAGTAAAAAGAAACGTATACTGCCATACTCTACATATTTGCATAGGAAATGCATGCACATATAAAAGGAATTTCGTACATAAACTTTATGGTATAGTTATGTGTGCATATGTGTTAATATATTATATTTATTTTATTTTATTTATTTTTTCATGTTTATTTATTTTTTGAGAGAGAGACACAGAGTGTGAGCAGGGGAGGGGCAAAGAGAGAGACACACACAGAATCCAAAGCAGGCTCCAGGCTCTGAGCTGTCAGCACAGAGCCCAAAGCAAGGCTTGAACTCAATGAACCGAACCAAGAGATCATGACCTGAGGCAAAGTTGAATGCTTAACCAACTGAGCCACCCAGGTGCCCCAATATATAATATTTTATTTTCAATCTTTCTGCTTATCTGTATTTTCTACATGTTCCCTACCTTAGAGATGGAGCACCTTCAGGTGTGCAGGCTCTGAATCAGGGAGGCCTCCCCACTCCAGCGTGCTGTGCTCTGCTCACCTGCACCCACTCTTGTCCTCCTCCCCCGTTTTTGCTTGTCACCCATGGTTAACATGGCTCTGTGGTTCAAGTAGGACGGCTAGGAGCAGAGGGCCAGGGCTGGTGTCATCCCTGAATGTTAAATGTGATGCTTTACCTCTGCGTTTTGAACATCCTTGTAACCTAGCAGGGAGCCCTGGAAAGGGAGTTGGGTGGTGGTGCCTGTTGTCTCTGTGTGTGTCCCTGGGGGTGTAGAAGGCAGAGGTGCTACCTTAGGAAGACTCAGAGCCTACCCTTCACTGCCATCCTTCTGCATGCCCGTAACATGGAAATCGTGTCCCCTGACGGAGATCCTGGAAGAAGGGGTAAAACCGATGCTGTGTTAGGGTGAGATCTGCTGTGGAAAGGCCCCCTGTGGCCAGGCTGCTGCTTGTTCTTACACTCACGTCCCGAGTGAGAGCAAGGACACGGTGGGCTTCCTTCCCCGGCACCGGCACAGGACATGTGCCGAGTAAATGGCAGAGTCGATGTCTGCTGGGTGTTTGTTCCAGCTCTGCGTTACCACCCCATGCTCCCGACTCTTTCTCCTCCCATCTGCCCTGTCTCTGGACTGCTCCTGTTTGTTTGTCCCTTGCGCCCTCCCCAGCCAGCCCACTGCCCCCACATCGCTCCCTCCTCTCCCCTCCCTCTGCCACCACTCACTCCGCACGGGCCTCCAAAGAGTCCTGTCTTGACTCAAGACACCCATTAAACAAAGTGAGACACTAGCAGTCATTGGGCACTTTGTGAGAGAGGCCAATTAGAGGCCAGATTGATCAAGACAAGCAGCAGGACATCCAGAAAGACGCTTTGCTTCTGGGGAATGGAAGCTTAATCCTGTCACTGGCTGGATGGAGACTCCTGGGGCCTGCAAGCCTCATTCCTGCTGTGCCTGGAGGGATACCATTGGAGGATGGCCTCGCCATGGAGGGCTCTGCTCGCCAGCGGCCCCCCTCCCTCCCCCGGCCCCCTCGCTTCTCTTTTCTTCTGTAGTGACACTCACTGCAGTGCCTCTGAGGTCATTTGTTTCCCACAGCCTCACAGGGCGCTGTGGCAACAAGGGGGACAATGATCTCTCCCAGGAATGATGGGAGGCCTTGTTTTGCCTTAAATAAGCCCCTTCAAGGGAGCAGTAAGGTCTGTTGTGTGTGTGGTTTGTTTCTGCAGAAAATCCTTTTGCGCGTAGTTCCAGTGTGAAGTACTCAGGCAACTTCAATTGAAGACATAAAGAATCTTATGTGTGTGGGGGAGGGTTTAATTTTACTTTTATTGCTGTTTTGAGACCAGGATCGTGTTTTCCCTTCTGCCAGTTACCCTTTTCCCACTCATGCTCCCTAGAGCCCAGCGTTCTTTGGATGGTTTTAGGCAGGAATTGGCAGGTGTTGGGGCAGAGAGATGCCTGTGTCTCCATGCTGGCATCTGACTTCCCTCAGCTGTGGGGTGAGCGCCCCAGGGATTTAGTATTCCGGCACATTTCTCATCTGACCCTGGGCCTGAAGAACGTGCTTGGGACTGGGTATCCAGGGCTGGAATTCACAGCCAAGTGAAAGCGAGGTGGGAGGATGGAGTACACTGTGGGTTGCCTCCGAAGAGACCATGGACTTTAATGCCAGAGCTTCAGAGGACTGTGAGGAAAGGAGGCCTGTGTATAAAATATGGAATAGAGAGAGTCAGGTTCTGTGCCCAGTTTAGCTGTTTAATGAGGAGACATGTGAGATTATGTCCACGCACACTCTGATGGCACCGCTGGAAAGCCCAGACCTGCCCTATTTGTCTTAGGCTGCCCAGGGTTTGAGGAGTTCGAGCCGCTGAAGGGAGGGTGACCTCAGTGCTGGCAGAGGCAAGCATTATTCTTTACAAAGGCTTTCTATTTGATGAATCATGCCGTATCATACAATGTAGATATTTCATCTGGAGAAACTGAGGTTAGGTGGCAGAGTGATAAGCCTTTCCCAAACCATGTGATGCATTTCAAGGCTTGAGATTGAAACCCAGGGCCTTTCGTCCACCAGATCATTAGTTCATAAGTGTGATGTATGAATTCTTTCCCCTTGTTCCAAAAACAAAAGCAAGAACAAGATATTCTCTTATCCAAGCAGTATGTATCAGAAACTGTATGGCTGCCTAAATTCTACTTTTAAGCCATCTTTTCTTCCTTTGCCTTTTATAAGTCGTATCCAACTGTTTATGAAATTTTGTACCTCTTTGACATATCAGATGCAAAAACCGTTCGCTTTATGATTGGGCCACTGGAAGAAGATAATATTTTTTCCCTTCCCTTTTTCATTTCCTGACTTTTTTCCAGTGATAATTTTAATACATTTGTGAAATACTCAGGCAGGAAGGAGAGTTTTCCAGATGTTTCTGTTGATTGCTCTATTGCAAACACAGAACAGTTCAAAGACTGGTATCACTGTTTGGTGAATTGAAGAAGCATATTATTTTGATAACTAGTTATCCTTGAGTTTAATAAACATTCCTAAGATTAACTTTTCTCCAGACAACCTTAGTGTCATTTTAATTCTCCACAAATTCTAATGTGGGAGTGCTGGAAGTTTTGGTAATGTATTGACAATATTACCTTTTTTCTCTGGACCGTCTCTTAAATGCTTTTTCTCAACTGTTCATTAGCTTCAAATAACAAACACACCACAGTCAATTCCAACAGATAGCCTGTGTCTCTGACAGTGATAGGATATTGGCCAGACCATCTTCTCTCTGGCCATGATGGAAGTGTTCCAATCTTAGCTAAAGTCGACTGACTCACGTTTTAATATTTAGTGTAAAGGAAACAACAATAAACAAATAAAAATCATTAATATAAGTCTGTGACAGGTGATGAAAGGCAAAGAACACTGCAGACCTATAGCCATAGTCGGGCTACCTTTGGAAATGTTCTACTCTAAGGAAATGCAGATTGAGGCTTGTCAAGCACCCTTCCCTTCGGGCTCATCTGAAGATCTCCCTAAGGGTTACTTGCCTCTTGGCAAATTCCATTTCGTCTTGCAGAGGCAAGGGAGATGAGTTTGATTAAGTCCAAAACGGTAACCAAAAATGTTGAATAGCAAGAAACTGCCTGTGGCAGCCTTGGGAGCTGGTAAGTAAATAACAGGCTGTTGTCCCACACCCTAGTTGAATGCTCTCAAGAGGTTCTTATGTTGCTCGCATTAGTGGGCATGTAAATGAAACCCCTGTTGGCCTTGGCAGATATTGGCCTCTTCTGTGACCTTGTTTGACTGAAACAAAAAGTCATTGGTGGAACAAAATTTCAGGGCTCTGAACTTGGTTGAAAGAAAAGGGCAATTCTCTGAATTGGGTAATTGGATCACTCTTCCAAGTGCCCTAGGGCTTATATCAAACATATAAGAAGGGGATTAATAACTTCAGTGTATAAATGAGCTTCAGGCAACTTCCAACTGTAACATTTCACTCTCAGGAGCTTGAGGACATAAAAACAGATTTTTTTTTTTTCCAGAGCATTTTGAAGTGCTCTTCATAAAATGCAGGAATGGACTGCACACTGCTATGGACTCCTTGTAATCGTGTATGGTCTGTTCTGATGAGCCACCTAGAAGCCTTTACAAAATGGCCACTTAATAAAACCATTCATGAGATGTATTGCTCTAACTAAAAGATGATGCCGATAATATTTTTCAAATCGCTTGATATTCATTTCCTTGGTCATGATTTTATTATTTATAAATAAATATTATTTATTATCTAGACTAAATTAAACGTATCTACAAACTGGGCAGTGCATGTTCTTATTTCCTACAGTTGTTTGGGAAGACCCCAAGATTCACCACAGATGTATATGCCTATGTGTGAGTTGTAAGGGGCCTGTTGAAAACCTGAGAACTTTTACGAATTTGTTTATTCATTAATTTGTTTACTCAATATTTATTTAATACCTATTATACTACTGGACTTGAGAATAAAGAAAAGCATAGAGTAAGACCCATGGAGAGACATTTGAAATACAGGCTCATAAGGATTGCAGGAATGCATGAGAAAAGAGCCATTACTTCTTAGGAATGTGGAGGTAGAGAGGAGGCTAATGGAGGTGGTAAGAGGTGAATCTACGAGGCAGAAGTGGAGAAGAATATTCCAGGAAGAGGATTCAGGACTGAAAAAGGTTATTCACAAAGGCTAAGTTTGTGATCAGTCCAGCCCAGATAAAACGATGCAGGCTAAAACTGCCATCTTCTCTTGGAGGAGAGGGATCAACAGGTGGTTCTGTTGGGTCCTGAAGGAAGTGGGAGTTTTTTAGTGGTGGAGGCAACTGTTGGGGTCACAACATCGGTAGAAAAGGGGAAACAAAGGAAAGCTTCTGAAAAATACATTGTTTTGAAATGTATCTTTAAGGGTATGACCATTCCAAGACCTCTGGCAATTACATAGAAAAGAAGAACTCATAGGGGAACATTCTAGAATTGATTCCCTAGGTCTAGCTGGATACCAAAAAGAGTTTCTAGAATTCTGCTATTTATTAATTGCTGAATCAATGTAAAAGTGGTATTTTTTGACTAAGGAAACATTACTAAAGCTGAGTAGAGTTGCTTCTAAGAAACAGAACACCAGAAAGCTAATCAGAAAAGGAGCTAACTTTCATCGTGACCCAAGTATTTATTTTCATTTTTCTCTTACAATGTTTATAGAAACCTGCAAGGCCGCTGTTTTTCTTGCATAGTCACAAGTGAGTAAATAGCCTCAGAGAAGTTAAATCAATTCCTCAGAATCCCAGTGTAGCCGGCACAAGGCAAAGCCCACATCCTCCCTGTCATGCAGACTCTTGCCCATCATAGCTAAGTCTTCAGGCTTACGTCCACCTACAAGAGTAAAGACAGACGTTTGAGTTCTCTCATATTTGTTTTGGTTTTGTCATTGATCGTGTTTTTCATCCTATAAAGAAGATATGTTTCATTCTCCTCCTCCTTCACTTCTTCCTCCTCCCTCTACCTATGATACTTGGGTGCCTCTAGCCGGGAGTGGCAAATAGGTTCCATCTTCCATTCAACTCCAAATGGTCAGTAGTGGGTGCTTGGTCTGCTGTATTGTAACTGCCTGGCAGCAGCTCCCCTGGGCTCTATGGTGAGGGAGTGGTGGTACGTGTGCTGCTTATCTGTCATCAAGGCTGCTACCTTAGTGTCTTTACTTCACTCCCAAACTGTTGAGTCATAGAAATTATATGAAGTCCTAAGACCAGAAAGCCATGCCTATTTCTCAAAGTAGGGAACATTCTGCTGCTGTGTAAAGAAAGAAAAAAGAGCAGTGAATTTATAAGAGAGATTTGCAGTTTCTGAATTAAAAGGGAAAGCCTTAACGAAGAGGCTAAACGAAATAGATTACAAACATCTGAAGTGTGACTGCAAAATCATGTTGTGATTTTTGTGGCTCATTTTCAGGGTAGCTGCTGGAATCTGTTCTTTTCTTTTTTTAGTTTTATTGTATTTTTTTCTCTCTGTGTGCAAGGAGATGGTAACCACAAAAAGCAACAGCCTCCTGTGTCCCTTGACTGTACAGTTTAGCCAGTACCCAGCTCTCCTCCCTGCAGTCAGCCCTGGCTTGTCCTGAGGAGGCCGATGAGTCATTCCTCTTGGGACCTGAGACATGGCTCCATATTGATATCACCCATTGGGCTTATTACTTGAATCCCCAGATTGTTTGTGTGTTTGTTGACTTTTCATCTAAAAATAAAAGTCACTTAAGGCAAATAGCATAGTGCCAATGGTTTCAGCTATTTGTGAAATTTAGAAACTCGTTTAGGAAACCGCCATGAGGATTTTCTTGGCATTGTATCAGATTCGGCATGCTACACTTCAGCACACCAGCTCTTGCACAGATTGAGGCCACTGAGTTGAATTATGGAAAGCCTCCCCAAGAAAATTAGAACTCAGGAAGTAGTATTGGTGATCCACAAAGTACTGCTATATTTTCTAAGGCTCTCTTCTGGTCATACGGTTGTTCCTTCTTGGGTAAAGTGTGAAACTGGCATGCTACCCTTTTCAAGGGAAAAAGTGTTGGCTGCTTGTCTTTGGAGTTTTGAGGCAAATCAGTCAATGACTTTCCTCTTCTATAAACTCCTTTTTCTTTAAAATGGGTGGCACATCCTTCATTTTCCCTCCCAAGTCACTGTACATTATTTCTCTCTGCTAGATTCCATTCCAGAGCCTATTACATCCAGGTAATGGGTAGAATAATTGTAATGACTAGCTTGGTACAAGTTGTAAAATTGGAGACCTAGTCATGGCTCCCGGTCACACAGAAGTCACTTCTGGACAAAACCCGCTGTATACAATGTATATTTTTAAAAATGATCTTTCTTCTACTTTGTGCTGCAAAAACAAACTTTGAGGGGATGCTTCTCCCACAGGATATGGAAATGGCCTTGGACCATGTCCAGGGTTAATGACACAGCTGCTGTTTCCTGCAAGGGACATCCCACATCCAGAAGGGGAAAAAGACAAAGTTAAATATATAGCAAGAGGGTAATGACTGAACCTATTAATGAGAATGAAAACGTTTGCCTATTACACAATCCGCTTGTAATAATATACAGCTATTGGCAGGAATTACAGTTTATGTTTAGAAGACATATTTAAGGTCTTTACCACAGGGCAACCAATCCAATAATAACCATAGCAACATCATTTGCTTATGGCACCTAATAATTTTAAAGTTCTTTTGTATATCTAGTTTTATATTCAGAATAACCTGAGGAAGCTGGTGAGTTGGATATGAGCTAGGTGGTAAGCATGGGCTAGGGAATGTAAAGCAAATGAAGGAGTTTAGACTTTATTCTAACCATGATGTAAAGTTTTAAGCCAGGGATGGACTTGACATGATATACGTTTTAGAAAGATCATTCATCTTGCTTTATGGGAACATAGACGATAAAGGTATAAGAGTAGACGCTAGGAGACCAGTCAGGAAACACAACACTAATCCAGGTGAGAGATGATGGTGGCTTAGATTGTGTTTGAAGGGGTGAGAAGTGCTTTAGATTCATGACAAATTTTGAAGAAAGTACTTAGAAGACCTACAAAAATATTGAATACGAAGTATAAATATTCTTTAAAAAAATCAAGAATTGTCTTTAGATTTTGGGACCTAGCTGACTTGGGGGATAGTTTTATTTTTTTTCTATGAAGTTCCATGGAGCAAAAAAAAAAAAAAAGGAAGGAGGAAAGGGAAGGAAAGGAAAAAGGAAAGGAAACCCTAGCCACGTTGAGAAGATCAGAATGTGTGGAAGAGAATGGGAAGGGATTTCTATCTTAGAAAAGTTGAGTTTGAAATGCCTGTTAAACATGCAAGTGGAGATGCCAGGTAGGCAGCTGACTCTATGAGTCTGGAGCCCAGGGGAGTGGGCTGAACTGAAGCTGGGGAAACGGCTAAAGGACTGATCTTGGAGGTACAGCAACACTTAGAAGCTTAGAAGCAGAGAAAAGGAGAAATCTTTAAGGAGACTGGGAAGGAAGGGGTGGTGAGGTGAGAGGAAATCCATGAGCATATGATTTTTCTGGAAGCCAAATGAAGCAATTATTTCATGAAGAAAGGAGCCAGATCTAAGAGATCAAGTAAGGTGAGTACTGAGAGTTGATCCTTGGATCTGGCAGGATATAGTCAATGGTGACGTTGAAAGAGTAGTGCTAGTGAAGTGTTGGGGCTATAAGCCTGACTGGAGTAGGATGAAGAAAGAACCAGAAGTGAGGAAGTGAAAACAGAGGACATGGACATTTTTTTAAAGGTGTTTTGCTATGAATAGAAACAGGGAAATGGAAAGGTAGCTGAAGAAGTCAAAGGCATTTTTATTTTGTATTTTCATAGTAGTGAGCATAATTAGTAGAAAGGGAAAATGCGATAACGCTAGAGAGGAAAAAAAAAAAAAGGATACCCCTAGAGCAAAGACCTGAAGGATGTCAGAAGGGATGGGTTCCAAGTCCAAGTGGATGAACTGGCCTTAGGTTGAAACAGGACTGCTTATCCATTGGAGCAGAAAAGAAGGAAGACTACATAAGTATAAATGCAAGCAGATTAATAGATTTGGTGATTAAGTATGAGGTCATTTTCTTCTGATGGCCTCACTTTTCTCAGTTGGATGAGACATGAGATGGTCAGCAGAAAGTGAAGAAAGGAAAGGGAAATGTTGGAGACTGGAGAATATTTGATGAAATAGACAGCCTTTGTACTTTGCCACCACTGCCTTTGATTCCTTCATGATTTCATGAGAAAATAGATCCCAATTCTAGACTCGGTAATTTCAACAGAGAGAGAGAGAGAGAGAGGGAGAGAGCCCAGAAAAGAGATAGGACTCCCTAGGTGGTTGTCAGCTCTGTGAGCTAGGAAAAGTGGGCTATATAAAAAAGGATAAAATGTTGGTGGCTATGTCAAGTGAATCTCTTTTGAGGACACTCAGTGGAGGCGAAGGCTACCATTAGAGCCCTTGCCTCCATCCAAGATGCCCCACTTGGCTAAAGTAATGAGGCTTGAGGCATATTTCTCAGCTGTCCAGGGCTGACTGAACACATTCTGTCTCTCACTAAGTTGCTTGGAGACATTTACCAAAGTAAATCCTCATTCTACACTGATGTTATTCCTCTTTCATATTTGTGAAAGAGCTCTTGAGTCTCATATTTACATGTACTACAGACCCAACAGTAGGTGCTTAGGGAAGGAGAATATTGACTAGAGGACTTCCCAGATGGTGTTTATCTATAATGCTCCCTGGAAGAAATTTGAATTCTGCTCAAATTCTGCCTGTACACAGGGGTTAATTAGAATTCTGATATCCAAAGATCCTTGCTTGGTGTTCTGATAATTAGAAGTAAAAAAGCTGGGCTTGTGGATGATTAAGAAGAAATAGTGAAATTAAAGGAGATAACCTCTTTTAGTTCTGGGGCCCCTGAAAGAATAACAACGTGAAAACCAAACAGAATTATCTTCCCTCTTTAAGGCGGTGACATTACATTTTCATGGCCCTTTTCACTGCTTCTCCCCAGGGACCCTGCTGTGATGTACACCATTCTTAGGACAATATTTCCTTTTGATATGTATTTTTATGTCTCCATGAGTAAATGAAGTAAATGAAAAAAAAGTATGTACAGATAGTACTATTATTACTATTATTTAATAGTAATTAAATCAAATCAGTTTCTTTGGTATGGGCTCTGTGTGTATATGTTTCCTCATTACTGGCAAATCACCTAGTTACTTGCCCCTGCTTACTGATTACCCTAGGCACGTTGTATTTATCATCTTATTCAATCCTCGGAACTGCTTTCTCATTGCTATTTCATGAATGAGGATAGAGGCCCAGAGAGGTTTAAATAGCCATTCAAAGCCACATACCCAGTGAGTGGGAGAGTCAAGAATTTAGCTCTGGTCTCTCTGTTTGCAAACCCAGAGAGCTTTCCACTACACCACATTGCCTATCATATAGTCAGTGATAATAATGGCTTGGTTATTTGTATTTGCAAAACATTATTTATTGAAACTGTAAATATTACTGTCTTCTTTGTGTTTTGTAGAAAGGGAAGAAAGAACCAGCATTTATTGGACACCTTATATATGTCATATATAAGTTTAGGCACATTCACATGCCAGACATGTTATATTGTCCTCATTTTACATGTGAGGAAATGAAACTTAACAGAGAAATTGAGTTGCCCTGTGCTACAGCTCACGAAGGAGTTAAGAGTCAAACCAGTGCTTTCCTTAACAAATCTAAACTCTTTTGGAGCAGGGAGAGAGTCTGTTTTTAATCACTATTATATCCCTCATGTCTGGGGATATAATAGTGATTATATTATATAATATGGCATTGGACTGTGGCACATAGTAGGTGCTCAAGAAAAATTTATTGCACGGATAATGATTGAACATGCTGTAAGCTGCAATTAAAATGCATCAAGCCTTGTGCTGTGCTTCCTAGGGTCTTTAATGGATGTTGGCATGATGTAGTGAGAAGGTTCTGAAAATGAATCCATGAAGGCATGTAGGTTTCTGATTGCAGAACCCCTGCTTTCAGAACCCCTGCTCTTCTCACAGCTGTGCAATCTCAGTGATGGAACTGCTTTTATATTTTTGGGAAGACTGAGGCACAAAAGTTACTTTGGCAAAGACTTTTGTAAGTCAGTGGACAAGTTGTGACCCAGCTGAAGTCTTGAGATCCTCACCTTTATAGCCCTAACTACTTAACAGCCCTGCAGTCCTGGTGGGGTTATAGCTTTCTATAAATCTGGTACTTAATCATTTAAAGAGATGGCGATTTATCTTAAATACGCACCTTATTATGGATGTGACACACTTAACACAGATGGTCTCAGAAGTTTTTCCTGGCTTCCCCTACCCTAACAGTATCTAGTATATTAATGTCAATATTAGCTTTACTGTTTTAGGTAACTTTGGTATGCTTCTCATTAGCTGGAACCGTAAAGAGCTCAGTTTTACCTGCGCTGAGGGATCGCTAAATTCCTGTTGGCATCCGAGTGCACAGTCCCATGTCGACAGTGAGGTCATGTTTCTCCTGGATTGTGCCTGTATCTGATGAGCCTGGGCTGGCGTGAATCCGAGACAATGAAATAATCACAGCCATTAGCTCACCCGGGCCCTATTAAGATGTGGCCTGGCTTTCCACCCATTTCTCCTGCCTGGAAAAACTGACACAGTCATGGTTTGTAAAGGTTAGTGGAGAAGGAACTGCTTCCACCACTGAAACGGCACTACCCGGTTTAGACCTGGGACCACTCTGCTGCTCGATCTCAGGAAACGGCACTGCAGGAGCCGTGGTGAGAAGGGTTTTCTTGAATCTTCTTGTGTGTGGCGGTAAAGTTGAATTTTCCTAACACGCTCTTTCTCCCATCCCAGCTTCTGTGGCTAGTGGGTCACCCTGGAGCAGTGGCTTCCAAACTCTTCACTCTTTACTGTATTTCTCCTTACAGACCTGCATTTTGAAGGTTTGGGCCTCGTAAACAGACTGTAATGGTTCAATAAGGATTCAGTGTTCTTGTTGACACCTGGTGTCGGTATTGCTGGATCTTCTGCCTCTGATCTCCACTTACGGTGCTCTCTCAGGGACGCCTTCCCCTACCTGGTGACCACTCCAGATACACCTCACACAGTACCCTTGAGCTTACCCACAGAGCTCTTTGCACAATTACAACTAATGATTTATGTAACTGTTTGCTTGTCTGGGCTGTGAGCTCTGTGAGGATGGGGACCACACCTGCCTTATTCGGAGCGTGGCTCTTACACGACTATCTCCCCAGTGACTAAGTCTTTGCTTGACACACGGCGGGTACTCGAGAAACATTTGCTGAATAAAGTAATGAATCAGTTGATTTAATTCCAGTGAAAAAATATTTTTTTAAATATCCCTTAAATTAGATTGGGGAGCCCTATCCTATATAAATTTGATAGGATTTTTGAACCATTGACAATGGCTTGAATGAAAATCACCAAGTTTAGAATGAAGGTTAACACTTGTTGGTAGAAAAGATCATGCCAGTGGTGAGGGATTATACAAGAGGCTTTCAAAAGATTGATAATGTTCTATTTATTAAGCTAGAGGATTCCTAGAGATCCAGGGGCCTCAAACCTACTCCTGAACTAGAGGGACGTACCAAATAAGCCACCTGCTATCTACTCCATGCATACCCAAGGCAAAGCCCAAAGGGCCATGTAAGGATTTTATAAAAAGTGATGGTGTCACTCAAGTGGCCTTGTGATGATACAGCTCTTATGGCTGTTTGCCTAACTGCCTTGAAAGATGCCTATTTTTCCCTGTTCACTCTTTGGAGAAATACAGAGCCACTGCAAACAAGCTATCTTGTCCCTCCTTTTGTATCTACTACTTCCTGGACCCATTTCACTTTCCTAAACCATCTGTTGAAACTAACCCAAATTAAAAATAAACAAAAACAACCAATCACCCAACAATGGTTAGTTGAATGCCCACTGTGTGCTTTGTGTTATAAGCTGTAATTAGAAAGTCTTGAGTCCTGTCCTGAGCTTCCTAAGGACTGTAGTGGATATGATCATGTAGGAATGAATGAGAAATTGATCAGAGAATGACCTGATGTCAGGGGAAATTTTTAGTCTTTCCTAATGATCTGATACCCTCCTGTGTGGGTCAGTCTTTGGAAGTTATCAAAGATATCTTGGAAAAGTCACAGCACTTGCCAACACAGTTGGACGGGGGCATGACTGGTATGACATGCTGTACTGTTCCTTGGTGTTCAGAGACCACCTGACACCGGAAGCTTGCTAGGCTCAGCTCCAGAGGAATGTCAAGGGAGCAGGCCCAGTCAGCCCTCTCATCAGATTGCAATCAAGAGTCGCTTGATAAATCAGGAAAGCTGAAGATATTCTTGGCAGTTTAAATAGGTGGAGGTAACAACATGCTTTCTGTAGTTTCAATGAGTTCATTTTCCAAAGGCCAGAAGTGACCAAACTCATTGATTGGCTAATTAGACATAACCCAAGGGCCGTAAAGCTTCATAAGAGTCATTATGTGGGAATATTAATAAAGCATAAGAGTCCAGCTTCAATTGGGAGGGAGAAGGCATCCAGGGAAATTGCAGGGTAAAGTCTGAGAAGGTAGATAGTATAGATATTACTGGTCCAAAATGGAAGGGTTTAATATATTATTGAGTTCTAAAAACAGATCCTGGAAAACAGATTCCCCCAGTCTTTCCCAGCTTTCAGATAGGATGTAAAACTAGAGGCTGTAACCTTTACTTGTGGTTGTCTAAAAATCTACCCTATTTTTCTTAGGAAGGGAAGCAGTTGCCTTAACACCTTGGCCAGATTCCCAACATGTACAGGGTGGCCCGTTTAAAACAGGCCTGTGGATGCTTCAGAGTGAGGAAAGGGGTTTGTTGTAAAGAATCATGTGCATGTGGGTGTTTAATGAATATGAGCTGATTAAATTGGCCACCCTGAATTATAACCTCATACCTTCTGCAGTTCCTCTCCGGTTTTTAGCTTGAGACGCTATTCTTCCTATTTTTCTGCCCAAACTTGTTAGGCAGAAATTCTACCACTATTAAAACTGCTTGTGTTTTCCACCCAGAGTTTCTTTGTTTTAATGGTGTGCAAAAGAATCCAGCCCTGGAAATACCTCTCTGACAAACTCACTCATCCAGCTGCAGTGATGTCCTACATCTGCCACACCCACATCACCTCCCCTTCAAACCTTCTCTCCTCCATCTGCTTCCCTGTCTCCAGGCTAACACAATGCCAGTATCTGTCTGGAACAGATAGTGTGAGCTCTACCACAAACAGAGGAGGCCTTGTCTAAAGATGGAAAGAGCTCTGCTATAGAAATCAGGCGACCTGGGCTTACGGCTCACTTTTCCTAATAGCCGTGCGTGCGGCTTAGGAGAGTTCCTTTGTCTTCACAGAGTCCGAGTTCCTTCATCCATAAAAAGGTGAGGGTGAGACAAAAGTCAGTATTTCTCAAAGTGGGAGTGGTGGGTAGTTGGGGTCTGCATATCCTACGGGATTTTACATTCTTTATGTTTCTACTTGAAAGATGTTATAAAGACAGTACTTAGCGATTACATTTTCAAAAAGTGAATCTTAAGTTTCTTAAGTTGATTCTGAAACTGGTCTAGGGTTGCCTAGGTGCTAAGTTCTCCTGGAGGTTTTTAAATGTGTTTTGGATGTCTCAAATAATTTTTCCCCTTCTAGAGGAGTCTGTACATCATTCTAGTTTCAGAAACACTGGGCTGTTGCCATATGCTCATAAACTGGATATAATGGTGGGATGAAATATTTGCTTTAACATTCTTATCCTCATCCTACTCGACTCTAATTAGTTTGGGACCACTCCCAATATGTTAAAGTTTGTTAGCACATGGGCTTCTTGTTTCCATAACAGAAATATTCCCTGTTTTCAATCACTGTGTATTAATTTATACAAAGCACGTCTCTACCAATAGCTACTTCTCTTCTGCTTTAAGACCAGGATGGTCTTAATTTATTGGTGACTGATCTCATTGAACCCACCTTCCTCTATAAAGGCTTCTTCTGTGTTGGTTGAAATGAAGGGCTGAGCTACTCTTGTCTGTAACCTCAAGACTGAGCAACCCCAATAGTAGTGTATGTCTGCATTCCACTTTTATATCCATTATTTCTTGTGATTCTCACTGTGATCTTGTGGAATCAGTGAAGCTACCTGCTTGATGCCCATTTCATTGAGGACACTCAGACTCAGAGGGGTGCCTTGTGTCTCCTGACTCAGTTTACGTGTTCTTTCCAACAATGCGTTTCCATCATAACAGCAACAAATATACATTGGGTAACTATTTGCCATGTTGTGTTGTTCCACTGTTATTTGTTCTAGGAAATCATAAGTGGAGCTTCTCACTCAAGGACAGATTCACATTGCCAGGCTTACTCAGACTGATAGCAGTCACATGCCATTATGTACCAAAAGACCTAAAGCCAGTCTCGCCCAGCCCAGTTCCTGGTACACAGAAGTTACTCAATAAATATTTATTGGATGATGAGTGACTGAATGAATCAATCTAAAAAAAAATCATTCTTCTGATAAAGATTTATACATCCAAGACAATTTTTGCTGCACAGATTTTGCCAACATTTTTTCAAACTTGAAGTCAATAGGATTTGCTCCAAGCCTGCTAAATACTTTAAGGGAGAAAAAAACAGGGGGGCCAGCAGAGGAAATCCCCTTTCTGGCTTTATTTACCATCCTGTCTATGATCCATTTCCTAGGGCTCAGAAATGGGAGATGGTGTCACTTGGTCTGCCTGGAGGTAACTGAAATACTCACCCTCCCCATAGGGAGAGGACAGAAATGCTGGAGGTGTGTGAAGCATAAGTGGAAAGGCAGATAAATGTAACTAAGTCAGAAGGTTCGGATGGAGGGCAGAATTGCTGATGGGAGGACCATTTCTGTGGGGAGATTATGTCTGAATGGGAAGGGAAGACGTGTTTTGCCTGCTTCTCCCATAGTGTGGTTTGGCTACTTTTCCTTTATATCCCAAGAGAACTATTAGTGACTGGGGACCACTCTTGCTGGGCTGGTGAGCTGGGCTCCCACGGGTGTGGTGAAGTTATACCAGTGAAGAGAGAGGCTGCTGGTCACAAAGGGATCTACTCCCCCCCTTCCGCTCTTGGTCACTGCTGTGGTATCTATAAACATATAGTGTATACTCACATACTCATAAATGCTAGTTATTGTCATATGATTGCATTGTCTCCAAAAGTGGATTGCCTGGAAAAAGTGAATCCACTTCATTTTTATATTCTCATTGTCCCTGGAACCACTTCCTGAAATTCCAGGCTTTTATTTTGCTGTCATTCTCTTAAATTGCCTCTTTTCTCAAAGCCCCAGGGTCCTGGAGACATTCTTTGCTTAAAGTGGGCTTCTAAACAGCCTTTGGAAACCATGGAGCATTGTCTGCCTCCACTTGGCCAACGAGGAGGCTACCTTCCCTCCCAATTATTCCTCTCTGATGGGGGTTTTCGGTCATCTCGAAAAGCTGAGAATGTAAGGGGACCAAAGTGAAACTGCAGCGCACATTCACTCAGCCAAACTGAAACACACATGATTAACTGACCACACACATGGTCTCAGAATGACATCTCACTTGGGGAGCAAAAGCCAGGGATTGTGGTTAGTGCCCCCGCAGAACCCAGATGGTTGGAGTTAACATACACCTATGCTTTCTGCCAGGTAGTTTTCATCAGTTTCCTCAGGATGTCAGTGTGTGTGTATAATTAAGAGTATTTAATCATATTATAATTCCCCACAGAGAGATGGAGTGGGGGATGGTGCAGGGATCATTGGCTTTTACAGTCTCCGTGAGAGTCGTCCATTAAAAAAGCAACACAGAAAAAGCAAGTCTCTGGGCTGTGTCTGTGCCATAATTCAGTCAGGAGTCGAACTGGCAGCACCCCACTCCCCCCACTCCAGGGTCATGTCAATGAAAATGTTATCCCAAATCTTTTGTTCCCACCTCAGGGTTCTCAGCACTGGGTTTAGCATACTTGAATTGCCGGAAGAAAACTGTTCTAATTCTCCCTCCATCAAGGCCGTGCTTTGTGTAAACCCATGTAAGGCAGCCTACAGGCTGAAAGAGTAGTGGCTCTAGTCTTGTCAAAATAAATGAGCTGGGCACTTCCGTCACTTTACGTTAGAGCTGATCACTAGGGGGAGTTTACTTGGCATTTATTGATTGGCTTCTAAATTAAAGGAGCAGAATCCAAACGATGAAATCATTGTCTTGTTTATTCTGAATTCCTCACTTTTCCCAATTTCCCTGTATATTCTCTTTTCTTCATCCCATCAGTTGCCAGATTTAGCTGCTAGAATCGATCTCCTATTTTAGATGAGGAAACCAAGTCACACTGACAGTAAGAATCACACACCTAGCTAGCTAGTTGGAATCTGGATCATCAGAATTCTAGTCCTTCCACTTTACCAGGTAGTCATCCTTGGGAAATAGATTTTTAACCTTTTCTTAGAAGAAATTTACTAATTTTACTAATGTGAGACTCACTGAAAACAATGCTGATTTCTTTCCTAATTCCCCTACATTGATCTGATAAATTTCTGCTTGGGAACCATACGGTAGAATTTTCCTCTAAATAGGATCTAAAACCATTTCTTCATTCATTCACTGAAAGAATAGGTATTGCAGAGGACACTACATCAGGCACCTGCTAATTCTGGAGGAAAACACAGAACCTTCCCACAGAGATTCAGAACTTAATATTCTTTAAATTCTACTCAGTATCTCAGTATAATTGATTTGCTTGCTGAATGCTAATGAAATTTAGATTTTGAGATTATATTCCCTTATCTGACTTTAACTTGGACCAGCCATCTCACTGATTGGACCAGCACAAAAATATCCTGGTTACTCTAAAAACCACTAGAGTTCCTCAAAAAATTAAAAATATAAATACCATACAATCCATTAATTCCACTTCTGGACATTTATCCAAAGAAAATAAAAACACTAATTCAAAAAGATGCATGCACCCCTATGTTTATTACAACATTATTTACAATAGCCAAAATATGGAAGCAACTGAACTATCTATTGATAGATGTATGGATAAAGAGGATGCAGTATATGTTTACAATGGAATATTATTTGGCCCTAAAAAAGGATGAGATCTTGTCATGTGTGACAACCTGGATGACCTAGAGAGTAGTATGCTAAGTGAAGTAAGTCAGACAGAGAAAGAGAATTACCATATGATTTCACTTTTATGTGAAATCTAAACCACAAAACCAAAACAAATGAACACAAAAAGCAGACACATACCTATAAATACAGAGAACAAACTGATAGTTACTAAAGGGGGGAGGTTGGAAGGATAGGCAAAATAGGTGGAGGGGGTAGGTGGTACGATCTTCCAATCATGGACTGAATAGGTCATAGGATGAAAGGTACAGCATAGGGAACATGGTGTTATTAATGGTATCGCAATAGCGTTGCATGGTGGCAGATGGTAGCCAACATAATGTGTAGTGTTGTTGTAGAGCAGTTGTATCACCATGTAGTATACCTGAAACTAATGTAGCATTGTATGTCAACCATACTTTAATTAAAACACACACACACACACACATGCACACACACACACACTTCAAAGACATGTGCTACTGATGGTATGTTGATAGCTTCCTGGTATATGAAGGTAATATGGTAAAAGCTGAAAGGACTCCTGGGGATAAGTGGGGGAAAAAATCCTCTTGTTAAATCACTAGCACAATTTCACATGGCTTTTTTTTGGCCCAACTGGGTCCAGCTCTGTTGGTCTCCAGACTCATACCACTATATTTTCTGATGCCAGATGGCCTTCTTTATATTTATTTATTCTTTTAATTCACTCTGATTCCTCTTTTTAGATAAGAAACCACAACTGGGAAAAAAAAAAGTCAACTGATTTTTCATTTGCTCTTAAATTTCCCCTCACTGGAGGCAACCAATGCCTCTTGTCATTTGGTACTAATTCCCCTTAAGCATTTTAATCTCTCTGGATACTTGTGAGTTAGAGTCTTATTAAACAAGATAAAAATACATTTTATGAGCTAATTATTTAACTTTTCAAAGTATCAACCATAAGATTACAATGTTCTCATCCATGCTTTTTCAGAATTTTTAGCCTAACCGTGTACACTAGTACACTAGTTATTCTCAACCCATGGTGATATTGCCCCTCAGGGGACATCTGGCAACATCTGAAGTCATTTTGGCTATCACACCTGGAAGGGGATCCTAATGGAGTCTACCAGGGATACTGCTAAACATCCTACACTGCACAAGACACTTCCTACAATCAAGACTTACCCAGCCCAAAATGTCCACAGTGCCTAGGCCGAGAAACCCCTGTGGTGTATAAAACAGATATACACAGAATAAATGTAACTGAGCTAGATGCTGATCATTTATTAGTTTCACTTCTTCAGAATATTCTTGTCTTTTAACAAGGAGGTTGTGCCTCTTTACTTCCCATGGAAAGTGTTCCACAATGAAATTCTACTTCCAAGAAGGTTGTAGTTAGTTTCCCCAGAATGTTACTCTCTGCACCCACCGTTCAAGGTCTCCACCAGCATGTTTCACTGCCCCTTATCATCAGGCATATGACTAGGGGTAGAATATCAGTATTTCCCCAGACATCATTTCATCTAAAGTTGACCCTGCCAGATGGTAAGCTGCAGATTCTTACAAATGATCATTTGTACTCTGTGTAAGTCCTAGGGCCCATTCGAAGATGGCAGACTTGGGGAGATCGCCCCTGAGAGGGCCGCTGGGTGGGAAGTTTGGGATTATGGGTAGGGGTATTTTCTGCTTACAAGCTTCTTTCTCAATATCCCTATTTAGGTGTATGGTATATTGAATAATTCAGTGACCACTTAAATCTCTTCTCGTGAGTTAGCTTTTCACTTTGCAAAAGTAAAACCCGTTTCTGTCAATGAAGTTTAGCTTTTTTTTTTTTAAATGTTTTTTTGGTTTGTTTGTTTTTTATTTCTAGGAGAGAGAGAGAGACAGAGTGAGCAGGGGAGGGTCAGCGAGAAAGGGAGACACAGACTCCGAAACAGGCTCCAGGCTCTGAGCTGGCAGTCAGCACAGAGCCCAACGCGGGGGTCGAACCCACGAACCACGAGATCATGACCTAAGCGAAAGTCGGACGCTTAACCGACTAAGCCACCCAGGCACCCCTGCTTTTTTTTTTTTCTTAAAGTTTCTTATTACCTTATTGAATGAAGAAACTAAGTAGAATAGGGAGGAAAAAATTTTTACCAAAATGCATAAATCAAGGATTTAAAAAAAAATTTTTTTTATGTCTTGTTTTATATTTGAGTGAGAGAGAGCAGGGAAGGGGCAGAGAGACCAAGGCAGAATCTGAGACAGGTTCCAGATTCCAAGCTGTCAGCAGAGAGCCTGATGCAGGGCTGGAACCCACGAGCAGTGAGATCATGACCTGAGCTGAAGTTGAACGCTTAACTGACTGAGCTGCCCAGGTACCCCAAGGATTTTTTTAAAATATTTATTTTTGAGAGAGAGAGAGAGAGAGAGAGAGAGAGAGTGTGTGTGTGTGTGTGTGTGTGTGTGTGTGTGTGTGTGAGAACGGGGATGGAGCAGAGAGAGAGCGAGACACAGAATCTGAAGCAATCTCCAGGCTCCGAGCTGTCAGCACAGAGCCCGATACAGGGCTTGAACCCACAAGTTGTGACATCATGACCTGAACCGAAGCTGAACCCTTCACCGACTGAGCCACCCAGTCACCCCTATAAATAAATCAAAGATTTTTTTAAACTTATTTTTCTTCCTGAAAAGTCTGTTGTTTACATGGTAGGATTTTATTATTAAAGACATTAGTATAAAAAATGAACCAATTCTCAAAGTTATGAGGCAGGATTGCCCAGCATGGCTCTGTCCTGGGTGGTCTTTGTACCAAGGAAGTCTCCAAGCAGCCAGCACCCTAATGACACCTGGAAACAATAACCACTGTGAAAGAAGTGGTTACAAGAGGAACCTCCTTACAAGAGGAACAGGTTGCTGTAGAACTTGTAAAGCAGTTGTTTGCCTCCCAGCATGGCAAGGTGGGCATGTCTAGTCTAAGTGTGCACTAACATCATCTATCACATGTTGTAAATGCCTATAAAGGAAACTGTTCCCCAGTCTAGTGATCTGACTAAAGGAAACTTGTTTTGGGCTCAGAATAGAAGTTTTCTTTTCTTATTTTCATCCTCAGGTTGCAAGTTATATCCCTTTTTAGCATTCTTATATGCAACTGTTACCTTTTAAGCAGTTGTTGTGAAGAATCACGAGCATAAAATAAAAGAACCCAATAAAAATAGCTTTACATTTCCTCTAGAACCAGAGGTCAGTATCTCTCCAAAGCTGTCTGAAAGATCTCATCACCACTACACCCCGATTGTGGGTGACAGTTGTGTCTAGAAAGTAGCATACAGCCCCTCTTCCTTGGGATGATTTCCCTGTCACCATGGCCTTCCAGGATGGATGGAGAGGGCTGGGCAGGGTTAGATAGTGTGAGGACAGGGGAGAAGCTTGTGAGAGTGCAATGCAGAGATGGGCAAGTTAAGTTACTACAATTGCCATCTGTCTCTGTTTTGCTAACTCATTAGCTCGGACACCACATTGTGTTAATCCCCTCTTCCCCTGGCTATGAGCTTGATCCAGATCTCAAGGGAACAGTGGGACGGCTCATCCTGACTCTCCCGTCAGCTGGGCCACAGCCACTCTGCATCGGACAGCATGCCAGGTCTGCCACCCTTCATGGCTACATCACATGGAGCTGAGGCTTCCCAGCCTCCAGAGCAGAAGCGTGCACCTCCAGACTTAGCTCACTCTTCTAAAGACTCTTCTAGTCAATGTGATAGGTTTTGGCCTTTTATCCCTACCACCCCCCTCCTCCTAGCACCTCCTTAAGGCAGTAGGCAATTTCATGGACTGACCATCTTAGATGGTTGGATTACACTGTACAACCAACCAAATGCTCTTCTGTGCTTTCTGTGTCTCTCAGGAGAGTCCATTGGGCAGCTAAGAAAACAAGGCCTAATTTGTCCCCCAGGACTGTATCCAGAAGGACATGTCTTATTTCTGGTCCTAGTCTAGCATTAAGAGCACCCAACAATGACGTTTATGGTACTTCTTGAGAATACTTGTTCAGAAACGTCTGTCTCTGTTGGTGAGGGGCTAAGTTGTGGAAATCATTTCTGTTAACTTATTTTGACCTCTCTGGCCTTTGATTTTCTCATCTGTGAAAGGGTGTTTTCTGACTAGATATTTTGTGAAATCTTTTCCAGCTATAAAAAGAAAGTATGCTGTACTTATTAATAGCAAAATTTGCTTATATATATGTATGTATTTATATGCCAGACACTACTCTAGGTATTTAACATATCCGAACTCACTAGAGTTCGTATGATATAGGTACTGTTACTAGCTCTGCTTTATAGATGAGGAAACTGAGGCACAGAGAGGTTAGGTAATGTATCCAAAGGCAAACAGCCAATAAGTTGTAAAGTTTAACTCCTAGAGCTAAGCTCCAGAGTCTGCTTTTAGCCACTTTCTTTGGTCACTTAAGGTGGTCCCTTAATCACTCCATCTGCTCTGTTTCCTCAGCACCGTTTCCAAAGTTTTTGGGTTCTTTAGATGTGATCTCATCAATATTTAGGCCAACTTCTCCTTTGTAAGTTACTGTTGCCCCCTTTGTACAAATAGAAATTTTGGGATCAAAGCAGGGATTCATATAAGGCCACACTCAAGCTAGTGGCAGAACCCAGGAATCCTGCTTTCCTGCTGGGGGAGACCCTCTGTTAAGGGTCTCTCCTACTCATAATTATGATGAGCAGAAAATTCAAATATTAGAGGTTAAGTATTCTGTGACCTGCTTAAACCTTGCAACCAGAGCAAATCAGGAACAGCTCCATAGACAATTGGGTTAAGTTCCCAACTCAAATGTTGAACGATCTATGCAGGATATAAAGCATTTACAAGCCTATGACTCATACAGATGTAGCAATAGCATACCACTTCCCATTCCTCTCCTTGCTGTAAGGCACCCACTAAATATCTTATACCTCTCTGGATGGCGGGAATCACAGCCAATTGTGCAAACTTCCTCCCACATTCAGTCCATGCGGGACTCATCAGGGACTTTAACAGCAGAATATGACAGAGCGCTGCTCTTTTTGGTCGTTTCAGACTGTCTGTGCTTTGATAGTGCCAAGTACCCACTGGCCCTTCCTAACTCCTCCAATCCCCTGGATGGCAGGTGCCCTTACCATTTTGGTTTTGAAAGCTGACCAGAACTCCTCTTTATAGAATTCTCTCTCTTGCCTGTCTCTGGAGGAGTTTCTCATGGAGCAGTGCAAGGTGGTTGTTTCTGCCTCTCATGTAGTCCTGCCTTTCCATCTTACTGGCACTAAATTACCTGCATTGATATCCTAGGAACTGGAAAAGCATATACAACTTAGGATGCCCAAAGCCTGATTTGTGAAATTGAGATGAAACTGTGTGTTCACTCACCTTTGTCATTCAGGTCTGGACCTAACAGAGCAGAATGGAAGCAGTACTGAAAAACTGAACTTATGTATGGCATTTCAGTGATAAAACCATTGGGGCCATGGTATCAAGGATGGTTGCTTGCTGCTTTTTTCTGAGCAAAGTTAAACCACTGACCCATTCCCTTCAAATTCCAGTTCCTTGTTTAACTGAAGACACACAGAAATAAATCCATGTTGTCAGGAAGACAAACCCTGAGATGAAGCAGGAGGTATGTTGGCTGATAGAAAGGCTGTTATTTTCATTTCTTTACATTGCAGAAGTCTCGGATGGATAGTATCCAGGTAACTTGTAGCGCCTGCACCTTATTAAACTCCTGTTTGATTCAGAATTTACTGCCAAAATGCACCTGGACTATTTCAAGTTGGAACTGACTTTGGTTCATTTGTTCTCAAAAGTGATCTACAAATTGATTTGTGCAGCCTCCAGCCAGTGACAGAAAAGCCTTTAGAATAGAATTTCTGTTAATAACTTTATTTCTTGATTTATAAATTCAATAATGCTGATTAAGTGTCAACTATTTGACAGGCATTGTGCCCCTAAAGCAGGATGAACCTATAGGGCATGTTTTCTCTATATTTAACTCTGAGTTAGGACTCTTTTTGTTGCATGTAATGAAAATTGTACTCAAAGTAGTGTCAGCAAAAGTGGAAATTATCATAAGAATACTGGTATATCTATAGGAACTAAGGATCGGGATGAAGCTGACTTAAGGGACAGATGAGACTAGTGATAAATAACATCAAGTTAGTCTCTTTGTTCCCCCCCCCAAGTTCTCTTACACACACGCACACTCACTCTCTCTCTCTCTCTTCATCTTTTCTGAAAAAATTTCCACCAAATGGATGTCCTAGACCTGCCCTGTTGATGCAATAGCCATTAGATACATGTGGCTGTTAAACACTAGTTTGTGCTGGTGTGCTAGTGGATATTAAAAAATGTAAAACATTTAAATTTTCATATTGATTACATGTTGAGTGATAATGTGTTGGATATGTTGCACTAAATGCAATATATAATTAATATTTATTTTACCCTTTTAGTTTTTTTTCATGTGGCTACTAAAAAATTTTAAATTACATTTGTGGGCTGTATTATATTTCTGTTGGACAGTGCTATTCTGAATGGTTTTACCAAATATCTAGGACAGCACAAACCTCTCCATGCCTTAGTTAGCCTGTCGTTGCTTGCTTAAGGATCACTGAAAGGGCAATCAGAGATCTATAGGTATACCCGACTTTCCCAAAGTTTGTTCTTTGCTTTGATGAGCAATCAATAACTGTTCTCACTACCCAAAAGAAATCCAAAGGATTTTGGTTTTTACCAAAAAAAAAAAAGGCAGAAAGTGAAAATAACATTGATTCAGTGTTGGTTCTGCAGCGAGCCGTTACAGAGGCAGCACACCCCAAGCAGCGAGAGTGGCACCCCCAGCTCCTTCCCCAGAAACTGCACTCAGCATCTCAGCTTCAAGCCACCAGAGCTTTGGACTGTGTCTGTGAGCATCTGTGCCTTATCATGATTTCTTTTTGGTATCCATTATCAAAATGTGTCCAATGGTATCAGAAAAGGCCAAGAGAGGTTATTTTTGGGGGGTCTGGGAATGCACAGAACTTTTTTCCATTTAAATTAATGGTATTTGCTTAATTACTTTAGGTCATTTCAGTTTATAAAATGTTTCATAGGAACAGTCTACTTTCAGATGGCAGGAGAAACCCGTACCACCGTCTTACTCCATCCTCTTTCTTTCCCTTCACCATCCATGGTGACTCTGAATTGAGCTGTAACAGTTTCTTCTTTTTGAAAATGGATTTATATGCTATTCTATGCCAGGTCTTTTTTTTGTTTTTAAGTTTTTATTTATTTATTTTGAGAGAGAGAAAGAGAAAGACTGAGAGTGCATGTGTGTACAAGCAGGGGAGGAGCAGAGAAAAAGGAAAAGAGAATCCCAAGTGGGCTCCATGCTGTCAGTGCAGAGCCCGATGCAGGTCTCAAACTCATAAATGGCAGCAGATCATGACCTGAGCCGAAATCAATAGTCTGACGCTTAACCGACTGAGCCACCCAGGCGCCCTATGCCAGGTCTTGATTAGGCACCAAGAATAACCATTCTCAGCCTCTCCAGAGTATCTCTTCTAGAGGACTGAGCTGTTTTTAATGTGTTCTAGTGAATGTAAGCTCAGTGCAGGAAGTGCACCACTCAGTGCGGCTACATCTGATCCCCACTGATCAACCAGAGGGAAAGCCTGAGCAAGATGAGAACATGGATTTTCAGAGTCCCTATTAATTCAGTGTTGCCAGGGGAGGGGTGAAGGGTGCTGACAGTAATGAGTCAGGACCTTTTCAATGATGTAAATTTGTGTTTCTTGTCCTGCTTTTGTGGAGCCAGGTTCCAGAGCCCCTTTCTCAAGGACGGAGCTGTGGAGGTCTTATCGTTTCCTCCTTGTGATCGCCACCACAAAAAAGGGGAAACAATTGTACAAATGAAAGTACAATTTGAAATATTTCTCCCCACCCAAAAAATCGTTGTTTCTCTTGACTTCCTGACAGTATGTTTAAGGAAGCCTCTGGCAAAAACATACACCACAAGCGTGCAACTCCATTAACTTTCTCAGTGAACACGCATGTATAACCAGCACCCAAATTAAGAAACAAAGCATTAATAGTACCCCAGGAGCCCCCTCTTCCTGTCAGTACACACATCTCCTCAACCCAAAGGTAACCACCACCTGGATTTCTACGACCATCGACTAGCTTTGCCTGTTTCTGAACTTTATATAAATGGAGTCATATAGTACATTTTCTTTGGTACTATTTCTTTTGTTCAACACTATGTTTATAAAATTTATCCATGTTGTATGTACCAGCAGAAAATACAGATAGTCTAAAAATTATAATCCTACTATAGTAAAATAATGTAAAATATCAGTGTTTATAATTCGAGGCACTTTTCTATGCGATACAAATACTTGTGGAAATCCAAAGTATCTTAAATGTTGGTCTCTTAAGGAAGCTACCTTGATCTGAAAGATAACTTAAAAAGTGGAAACTTGGAGCACCTGGCTGGCTCAGCTGGTGGAGTGTGTGACTCTTGATCTCAGTGTTGTTAAGTTTGAGCTCCATGTTGGGTGTGCAGATTACTTAAAAATAAAATCTTTAAAAATAAAATAAAACAGGGGCACCTGGCTGGATCAGTCAGTAGAACATGCAGCTCTTGATCTCAGGGTTGTAAGTTTGAGCCCCACGTTGGGTGTGCAGGTTACTTGAAAATAATCTCTTTAAAAAATAAAATAAAGTTTTAAAAAGTGGAAACTTTTTTTTTTTTTAAATCAGGAACACACATTAGCATCTACCTTAGTCATTTGATAGCTCTAGATTTGGTCCATCCACTGAGTTGCCCCTGAGATACTCGGGACAGAGTTGGGCCTCTTGTTTCTTAATGAATCTTCTGCATTTCTCTCTACTGTTTTAAACCCAGGTATTCTGATAATATGTAACACATTAGGAACATGGATAATTTTCTGAATGTCTTGTTGAAGTCTCTGTTCAAGTCCTAGCCTATTCTTTAACTTGCGATAAGTCTGTAATATGTTCCTTATTTCTCAAATGGAGAGCCTCATCCCCACATCTGTTTAAGATCATAAGAAATAATACTTACATAACATTTTGGAGTCCTTAAATGAAAAGTTCCTTCGAGTTGCTGACTGTTCTTAAAATTTCCTCAACTAGCATTGTGGAAATCCATTGTCATGGATATAGTTGCTGAACAGGGTCACAACTAGACTGCAAAGCTTGAGTAGTGGAAACATCGAAGCATTGAGGTTCCAGTCGTTTATTTTAAAAGCTACCCATTTATTTCCTAGATGTTAACACTAAGAGCTCAGCCTGTTGTAGTTTTGGTTTCCACACTAAATCTTCCCACTTGGGTTTTTATCCTTACCCATTTTGGATTGTATCTATTGGCATATGCCAGTAGGTTTTCCTGAGTGAGGTCAGCTGGAACTCTAGTATTCTGACATTAACTTTCCCCTGCAGGAGTGAAGAGAAGTAAATATCCCTGTTGGCCAGTAAAAAATTATTGATCTGACACTCTTCAGACATGATCAGGGACCCCCTGGGACCAGCACTGGGTAAAACTTAAAAGAGAAAATGTACTATGGCTGGAGCCAGTCTATGCAGAGATACAATTGCAGTAGGTTGAACTGGAGATGGGGAAGGGGTGTTAGAGATCTTTAGTCCTACTCCCTCATTTTTCATATGGGGAAACTGAGGCTTAAGGAGGTCACAAATGGAGTTGGAAGCTTACTTTGATGTCTCATCACCTAGCCAGATGTCTGTACTCTATGATGTGTAGGGAAAGACAGTGTCTGAGGAGTGATCAGGGAGAGCTAGACTCCCTTAAACTAGTGCAATCTCTCTGGTAACATCTCAAGCCTTACCCTTCTTTGGGTCACCCCACAGAAGACTATTGATTCATCTTTCCTCTCTCCTCATCTTGAGATTGTGATGATGAGAGGAATTTGGCACATTACCTGATTGTATTTAGAAACTTGGCCTTCTGCTGGAGAATTCAAAAGTTTAGTTCAGGAAATGTTCAAAAGATGCCTTTCTCCGGAATCAGGTGGTGGAGGTCAATTGTTATTAAATATATGAGGCTTTTTTCCTTCTTTCTTTCCTTCCCTTCCCTTTCCTTCCTTCTGTCTTTCCTTCCTTCCTTTCCCACTTCCTTCAATTTCTATGGTATTCCTTTTTAACTTGTTTCTGACAACCTCTTAATCTTCACATTTCAAGTTCAGTTACATTTCTGTGGTCATAGATGTATCAGTTGTTGAGTCTTCAGTATCACCAGATGCAGAGCTTGCCCTTTTGAAACTCTTCCGGGATCAACCCCCCTTATAATCTGTGTCCAGGCAAGAAGAATATTCCCAATTCTTTGGGGACTGTCTTTGCCTTGAGCAGAAGTGGGGTCTGAATCATTACCTAAGAGAGCTTTGTAGATTGTCACAGTTGGCAGCCTCGGGACTTGAGCTAATCCTGGAAATTCCTTAACTTCCCAGAAAAAAGGTTCCACAAGGTCAACCTGAGGTCCTCAGAGAGAGCAGATGGAATAAAGCTTACAACTAGTCACTTCTACACCTGGACTTGGAGACTGAAAAAATTATACCCATTTGGGGGGATCATCAAGCTTTTGCTTCTCAGGAGATACCTGTTCTCTACTTCTTTTTCCGTGTATGTGGGGGGAGGGTGGGGCAGGGAGAATGCACTGCAGTCACTGAAAGAAAAGCGAGAAAATGTGTTTACTCGGTTCCCATGGTGAATGCAAGGGAGGTCAGGCCAATAGAAACAACTGAGATATTACAAAAATGTGTTTCTTTCTGGCGGCGGCTCAGTCAGTCCTTTCTACCCAGTCACTATAATCGGCTCGCCACCCAAACTCTTTCCAGGGTCATTATTCTGGTCGCGGGGGCTGCTTCCCGCAAACAAATGTTGGTTTTACTAAATGTCATCTCTCTCCAACTTTCTTTGGGGCAAATGAAAAGTATCAAAGCAGCATTTGGGGCAAAAAAGCTATAAAAGGTCAGAGAGATAAAATACTGCAGGTCTTCTAAAGACTCAGGCATATCTGCCTCAAACAACACAGATTATGAACTATGAAACCACCTGTAAAATCCAGTTTTAATTAACTTAAAGGCACATTGGAGTTTTTCATTAAAATGAAATTGTGTTTAAATGGAAAACTACCAAGACAGTACATTGCAGCATTGTTCACATGGGTTTGGGGATTGGCAAGTGAATCGTGTATTTAGAAAAAGCAAAGCAAACCTTCCTCATTTTGGGGCCTTCTTAGCTTTGGAGGACTTTTCATAGATCCCCTGGAATGTAGGGAGTGCCCCTAGGTAGGACCCAGGCACGGTTCAAAATGTATGCAATTCTTTTTATGCCCCTTCCAGTCTTGGTCTTGCTCCCTGCCTGTCTCCATCTCTCTATAGCCTTGGCCTTGATACCCCAGGACTACCTTTTCCATTTCCCACCTTGCACTGACTGATTTGATTCCCATTCTCATTTGTGTGAACAGTGGATAAACAGAGAGCATTACATGAAGAGACAAGGACGCTATTTCAGGCTTACAAGACGAATGAAGCCCACGCATCACAAGGGGCTGGTAAAAACTAGAACCCCTCTTTTGAAACTCTCACTTGACTGGTTATCTAAGAGCTGAAAGGGACCTTCAAGTTTCTCCAATCAAAACCTCCTTCTCCTAAGGAGGACTTTGAGATCAGAGATGAAGTGTCCTGCCCGAACTAGTTAAGGCTATTCAAGAGGGGCTTCTCCATCTCAGCTCCTGCCCTTTCTCCTCTAGCTCGTGCCCCAGTTCTGCAAACCTGTTGATTCCAACACAGCCCACAGCTAGAAGGCCCTGCCTTGTCAGCAGAACATCTTTACCAGCTGACATAGGACATGTGCGCATTCGGAGTCAGGAGGACGGCTGAGTTTTCATTCCAGTTTTGCCTCTGCTTTGTTGGCTTAAACGAGTCACTTCTTCCTTTGTCTATTTCCCCTATTGGTAAAGAGAGGATAATGAACCTTTCCACCTATCAGGCTCACTTGAGTGTTATAAAGAATAATGAGGTGATATTTGTAAAGTGCTTTGAGCCGCTGGGAAAGAGGAGGGGTGAGTTCAGTAGAAAGCATTATTAGCTGCAAGCACTTATCAATTGAGCTGTTTAACAATAGCAGAGAGTAAGAATACTCAGAAATGAATTCCAGGGACTAGCCCTGCTTTGAATTTAGGAGGAGGATTAGTGGGGACCTAATAGGTATTCCACTTCTCCAATTTCTTTAGTGTACCGTCAGACTAGGAAAGGTAATTACATTCTTCTGTGTCGAATTCAGCCTGGAGTTTCAATTGGGATGTCAAAGTGTACTTGTCTTCTATTCTCATACTGAGGCTGTGTTATGTTGTGATTGTTAAAGCCCTGGGCATCTTCTATCCCCCGGGGTAATTTCATTTAGAAGCTATACAAAGTAATTTCTATGCAGTGGCTGGACTGCTGTTTATAAGGTTGATTAGTGGAGCTTCTAAATCCAAAAGTGCCTAGGGAGCAATTTGGATGAAGCTGAGAAATAAAAGGCAAGGTCTTCATCATGGGGTTGATCTTTTTTTACTACTCCGCTCCGTGGGAATTTTCTTAGAAACTCAGATGTACATATGGTACAAAACACGGGGCTTGGTGGCCGCTGTGGCATCCTCTTGCTTGTGAAAACAGAGATCTAGCCCAAGTAAAAGTGAACTGGCCAGGTCACTATATTTAGTTAGAGTCACCTTTTATCTTCCCCTCCTCTACCAAGGGTTCGATGAGAGACGTTTATGGGGACCTGAGACATGTGGGAAAGTTTCCAAATGACCCTTCTGATGAAGGATCTGTTTCTCCACACTCATACCTCACTGTTTGAAGGCCCTGAGCCCCGAGTTCAGGTCTCTATCATTGTCAGGGTCAGGGAAGCAGAGAGAAGAAAATCAAAACCAGAGAACTGTTTTGAGGGCGTGCAGCTCTCTGAGGGCCCACTGGATAATGGGCCAGGAAGAGTGTGGCTCCCTCCTTAGTGGGCAGGAGCAGGGCTAAATTTTATCATCATCTCCTGGAGGGTGTAGGGAGAGGTCAAGAGGTTATTTGAAACAATAATTTTCCTCATCAAAATTATATTAAGGAGCTTACACCAATTGCGTCTTTGTCCTCTGAAGTTTATGGGCCTCTTTGTAATGGCTGCTTCTCAAACCCTTCTCTACCCCCCAAATCCTCCCCCCTCGCCCCGCCTTTACCCATTCTCCAGGCCTCCATCTGCAGGGGCTGCCTGTCGGACTTTCCCCTCCCAGGAGCCTAGAGAGCCTGCACTAGTGTCGCTGCAGTGGCGTGAGAGTTTCCAGTAACATCCTCCAGTGGTGCAACCACAAGCAACAGGTGCATAAGCAGGCCCTCCAGATGCCCATCCTACACACACACATGAACACGCGTGAACACACGTGGGCACACCCTGGACACTGGAGCCTGCTCTGTCCCCCCCCCCATCATCCCGCTGTGTCCTGCAAAGCCCCACCGTGAACCCTGCACCTCTTTGGGGGCTGACTCAGACCTCTAAACAATTCCTGGATTCCTTCCTTCCCGGGTCAGCCACCAACTCACTTTCGTGTTTCCTCTCCAAATCCCTTCTCTGCCCTGAGACTCCATGAAATAATATGGGATTTACTTGGCAGGATTCTCTGACCTCCTTCAAAGACCCAAGTTTCTTGTTTATTGTAGTTTGAATGTCTCAATCCTCCAAAAGCATTTGGAATATTTTCTTCATTTCCCTCTCTCAAGGTATCTATTTTGTCCCAGACATGCCTCCTCCCCCAGTGTGTTTTCGGGGAAGGACGCCGAGTCTTCGGGCCCCAGCTGCTGCCCTTTCCTTCACCTCTGCCAGGGCACAGACCGGCGCTGGGCTGACCTTCCCGGGCAGGCCAGAAGAGAAGGCTGTGGAAGCCCGCACGCCCCCCACTGTCCCTCCCTCTGTGGCCACAGCTGCTTGCCCTCCCCATTCCCCTCCCCTGCTCTTTTTCTCAGTGAGCCTCAGCGCCAGTGCCCCAGTGAGCCGCTGGGAACAGAGGTCTGTCCCCTGCACTGGCCTCGGCTCCCCACACTAGAACATTCAGGCGTCAATGGGAAACAGCAAGATCTGTCAGCATCGCCCCTTTCTTCTAGGCTTTGAGGGCCACATTCTCCACGGCCATCTGTTCCCTTTCACCTCTCTGGACAATGTTGCTTTTTAAAGCCAGCGATTCTTCCTCCTTTATCCCCTCCTCACCCGCCTCCCTTTTTCTGTGCCCCCTCCCTTTCCCCCCTCATGTCTCTCTTTCCCAACCCTATGAAATTAGCCTCTCTTAAGAGAAAATTCGCCCTTCTTCCACATAAAGCTGTTTTGCAATCACTGTGGGGTTTTCGAGTTTTTATTTTTAAATTTTTCCGAAGGGAGAGCTTGCTACTTTTAAAGTTTGTGATTGTCTTGGGGGTATTCTTTTGATGGGGGGGGGGAGAAAAACTTCTCAGTCGTGCAAAAAGAAAATACAGAGTAATAATGCATTTTACATTCCTGCTGGCCAACACTTGTGTCTTAAAAGAAGGATCCCTCCCTTTCCTTCCCTAGATGATCAGTTTAAGGAAACTGTTGCACCCTAAAGGTCTTTCTGCCGTGCCGTTTATTATTATTTTGCTGTTGCTACTATACTGTTGCTGTTGTACTGTTTTTAATTTAGAGCGGGGGCTGCTAGGAAGTGGGTACATGATCCCTTTGGTCTTGCGCAGAGCCGTATGCGGTTAGAGAAGTGCCTGGTCAGGCCGGGAGGCCATGATGTCCTCTAAGTGAAGCAATAGATCCTGAGGTTCAAGGAGTGTCCGAGGAGGGGCATTTGTACCAGTACTGACCTGTGACTAAGTGTGTGACCTTAGGCATGTCACTGTCCCAAAGAACAGTGATGATAAAATCTCTCACTAAAAAAAATGCTTACTATGTGGCTTTTCTGTGTGTACTATTGCTCTATTTCATAAGCATGATGAGTCTATGTTAATGTCCTGAAAACTCTATGGGCCACCCTGGCTAGGGAGGCTATAATAATCCACTGCTGGGGTCACACTTAGCTGCTGATGTGGGAAGTTAGGGACAGCAAGGACTCCCAGCCCTGGCTGCTCTTCAGAGTCATGGGCAAGGCTGGAACAGAGGCTCAGGGGCTCTGACTGTCAGCATTTGAACACTTACTGGCTACACAAATGTGGGTAAATTTTTGTCATCTGTAAAATAAGGGCAATAATAGCATCCAACTTCATGTTACTGGGATGACTAAAAGATTTTATCATGTAAAGCCCTTGAAACTGTTTCTGTAAATGTTAACTATGATTATTGACCCCCTTCCTATCCCACAACCATATTACAGATGACAGAATGAGCTAACTGTCTTCCTGTGGTGTTTTTCTGATTCTATCACACTTACCTTCTGCTTTAGTTTTCATTGTAGAGTTAACATTGAAAAAAGACATAATGTAACTATCAATGGGATTGCAATGATGATGAACACAGCAATTCTACTTAGAAATGTCATAAAATATAGAAACATCCTAAGATATAAAAAAGATGTATAATCATGGCCTTCTGGCAAAGAAGGTGAACCAGATGTGGAGATTATAGTCACGGAAGGAAAGCCAATCATGATTTTGGCAACCAAGGTTATTTTACATATTTTCAGCTGGAAATCTACAGAACCTGGAGATTTATTTTTCTTTGGTATCAATTTCTAGAAACCTATCATATGACTAAGAGCTTCCCAACAATAGGGAGAGAACATTATTAAATTATGCTTTTCTAGACAGGCATAAATGACTCTGAATAAGAAATGAGTTTACAACTTAATGAGGAAAGGCATAGAGCAGAATATCTAGAAAACGGGGTGAGTTTTCTCTCCCAGAGAGGGAGATGAATGGTCATTCTTTAAATACTTTTAAATGGCCAAAAAAAAAGATTGCAAGAAGTGACTAGTCAGGTTGCTGGGTTCAAATCCTTGCTCTGCCACTTAAAGGGTGACCTTGGGCAATTACTTAGTCTCTCTGTAGCTCAACTTCCTTCCTTAGAAAATTGGTATGGTAATTATTCCAAAATGTTACCTTGTAATTCTTTACTGTAACATCTCGTAACAAGTGATGTCTGAGATATGGGAAGGTTATACCAAGTTGGTGGTCTTGATCACTTTGTTAAATCTGATCATTTTCAGCAGACCCATAGTTCTGTCCACTTTCTAGATAAACAATGGCCTTCAAGGGAAAAGGAAATTGCTTTGCTTAAGAACTCGGATTTCACAGATGTGTGCTGACCGCCTGCTGCCACCAAAACCAGTCCTCCCCTCCACCCAATTAAAATAGCCCTGGTAGCATCAGCACATTTTGTTCATCAGTTCCCTCTCCTGCTATGAGGCTCCTGCCTAAAAATACTCAACTGGACTGCCAGGCGTTGGGGCAGTCTTGTGAGGGAATACTTGAGGAAGTTAAAGCAAGGTCGTCCCTGTTGCCTAAAATTCCCCCACACCCAGGCAATCTGCACATGACGAGGACATTGCAACTTGGGAGCCAGAGGCCACTGTAAATTCCAGTCAAAAATGGAATTTTCTCCCTCTTCATGGCCCCAGTTTGTTGTGAGCCTTATGGTGGCCTGACAGGCATGGAGGAAGAGGTGTGTCCGTGTGCACACCCCAAAAAGGGAGAAGTGCAGCAGCTTCTCCTAGGCTTGAGGCAGGAAGCCCAGCTCCAGATGTCAAGGAAACACAGGCTGAACTGAAGGAACCTGACAGCCCAGCTGAATTCACCATTGTGGGAAAAGACACCCAAAGTACCTTTGGGTTCTTGTCTAAAACTCAGGGTGCTGAGGACCCAGGGATCGCCTCACCAAACTACTCACCATTCTGTTTCTGACCCCCCACCCCCTCCTCACAGCCTTCAGGGGCAACAAACATGTGTGACGCCATTCCATTCCCTCTCATGCATGAAACCATCCTGATTCCTATCATGATCATGCTACTTCCCAAAGGGGTGCTTGAGATGGGGCGGGAAGAAAGTGTAACAATAAATCTTTGCACTCCAGGCAAGGTGATAATTAAAAGCATTCTTCACAGCAATGTACTCTCTCTAATGCTGAAAGGGAGGCAGCTGGTCAGCAGAAAGTCCTAGCGTGCCTGGGCTCGGGCCTCAGCTCTGCCTCAGACTGGGTGGGTTTCAGTAAAATCGCTTCTTAGTCTATGAAATGAGAATGGTGATTCTGCTGAAGGTGTGGGATCGAGAGTAGCAGCATACTAATGCACCTGAAGTTGAATTTGTCAGATGCGTTCATGCACTCTGGAGTTTTCAGAGCACCTCAGGGCTCCTAGCTCCTGCCCCACTTGGTTCTCTCACTCCCTCACTTGCGTGCACTCTGCTCCTTTTCTCACTGAAGAAACAAAGGGAAGTTCAGACTCTGAAAGCTGAGCTGTGTTTGGTGTCTGAAAGAAATACAGGTCAAGGAGCCTGACTGACAGGGGACCTTAATGAGGGGCCCTGCCTGAGTGGGGACCTGGGCCCCATCACTAGCCCCTTCCTGTTTCATGCCGCGGGCCGTCAGCTGCCCCTCCTCCACTTTCTGAGTTAGGTTTTCGGTTGCTCTCCTCTGACAACAACTCCAACCAGATGAGTTATGGCATTTCTAAACAGTTTACATCTCTTCTCCATTCCCCCTTGGGAAGTAGGGTGGGGAATAAAGTCAGCAGATAGGAGTCTTAAAAACTGGGCCAAAGGGCATTCACCAGACCAGTGTCTTCCGCTGATGAAAAGGATGTAGAGCTACATGACAAGATATGAGGTGGAGATTTTGTTAAATGCAAATGCATCCATAACAGTGCATGGACTGTTCGTGGAGTCTGAAAAGCCTATATAATTGCAAGCAAAATAGCAAATGCCTGATGTGTGATTTTTTTCAAACTTTTAACATAAATAGGGATCATCTGGGAGAGCCTTTTGAAACTGCAGACTCCTGAGAATTGCCGCTCAGAGATTCTGATTCATTAAGTTTGGGATAAGGACAAGGCTTCTACATTTTAAAAAGTGGTTTACCTGGTTTAGGTTATTCTGATATATAAACAAGCATATGGAACAGTGCCCTAGAATTTCTCCAAAGATCCAGTCCTATGTCCTGATTTTATATCAGTGACCCATGTCAACTTTTAGAGTAGGTCAACCTGTATTTTCACAATTGTATTTTATTTATTTATTTATTAAAAAATTTAATATTTATTTAGTTTTGAGAGAGAGAGAGAGAAGCAGAGTGTAAGCAGGGGAGGGGCAGAAGGAGAGGGAGACACAGAATCCAAAGCAGGATCCAGGCTGTGAGCTGTCAGCACAGAGCCCAACACAAGGCTCTAACCCATGAACTGCGAGCTTATCACATGAGCTGAAGTCTGATGCTTACCCAACTGAGCCACCCAGACACCCTGAACAGTTATATATTTTTTTAATTTTTTTAGTGTTTTATTTATTTTTGAGAGAGAGAGAGAGAGAGAGAGACTGAGTATTAGCAAAGGAAGGGCAGAGAGAGAGAGGGAGACAAAGAATCCCAAGCAGGCTCCAGGCTCTGAGCTGCCAGCACATAGCCCGACGTGGGGCTTGAATTTGTGAACCAGGGGATCATGACCTGAGCTGAAGTCAGACACTTAACCGACTGAGCCACCCAGGCACCCCGTTTTATTTTTTTTTAAGTAAGTGTTCAAACCTACAGAAAAGTTTCAAGGAGAATATAATGAACTCCCATACATGCTTCACCTAGACTTCTAACATTTTGCCTGTTTTTTAAAATCTCTCTTATATTATTATTATTATTATCAACTTATTTTTTATGATATGAATTTATTATTGTTAGCTTTGCAAAACCACTTGAGATTAGGCTGTGGATATCATCACCCTTCATCTCCAAATACTACAGCATTTATCTCGGAAAAAGAAGAACTTCTCTTACATAACCATAGTACAATGATCTCACCCAGGAAATTAGCACTGATATAATAGTATTATCTAATATACCAGTCATAGTCAAACTTTGTCAGGTGTCCCAATTATGTCCTTTATGGCATTTTTTTTTTTTCTGATCCAAGATCCAATCCAGGATTAGACATTAAGTTGAAATGCCTTTTTGTGTTAATGATTTTTTAAGCCACTGATGTTTTCACAGAAATATTTTTCTTCAAGAATCTATTTTCTGATGAACAACATCATTTCTTTTCCCTCTGTCCTTATTGCTTGCAAAGAGCCAGTGATACATTGCCAGCCTGAGCAAAAGCAGACTTACCTGGGCCCGATTCTGTATCAGTTAAGGCCTTGGGAAAGGCCCCTACCTCCTGGTCCTGGGTTTGCCTTGTGAGCTGACTTCCCAAAGGCAAACCCCATGAGTGTTAGTGTATCCCCTTTGCTCTTCAATCAGGTGCATTATCACCTGGCTTACTCATAGTCCAGACTGGTTTCCTGGATTTGCAAAGTGACCGTATATTACTTCACTATAGTTTAAATCTCCCCAGGCAGAGTGGCTGATAAAGGATATGACACTTTTTGCCCTTCCTAGATTTCTCCAAAGGCAGTTGGTTGAATGCATACCTCTGAGGGTAATTCCCCACCTCACCCCCCAGCAGCCAGGACTATAAATAATCTGAAAATCAGAATAAGTGACTATAGTTCTTCTGTTGTGGTGAGAAAAGAAAAGTCACCTGAAAAAAAATATCAAGCAATGAAAAAATGAGATGGCCATGTATAATACCAAGACTTCACTAGAATTCAGCTCTGGAACACTCCTGCTTTCTGAGATTCTACTATGAGTAGAAAAGCAAAGCTCATACTAAGATGGTTGATTCGCATGATTTGAAGAAGTCACTTAACTACAGTGAGCATCTAGAGCACATTGCTATGGAAGAAAACCCATTTCACATAAGCATCTTCCTGGTTGATGTTCAATTAAGCCTGAATTCAGAAAGAAAATGCCTCAGATTTCCATGAATGGTTGGATTTTTGTTTTCTTTATTTGCTAGTATTCACTTAAGAATAGTATGCATTTTTCTTTAGTGAGTGAGTTTATTTTTAATTAAAGAGTTCTTTTCAAAGGGACAGGAGACCTAGCTACAGGTCTCCATTCAGGATCCTTCCCATGTCACATCCCTNCCCTTAAATGGAAGGTAGCAGGAAGAAAGCTATATTGGAGAAAGGGTTCAGAGGCATGGCCTCCTGGGGTATGTTGGAACCTGAGCTGAGTAGGAGGAGATTAATTCTTTCTATGCAGACACCCTAGTTCTGTTCTTCTCCTGCCAGTTATTGTTGTCATGGCTATCTTTGAGGACTTTCATGATTGCCACGGCAAAGATAGCAGATAGGTCCTGTGCAATATCCCTTATAGAACATTTGGTTGGTAAATTAGACGAGTTCTAGACTGACCATTTTCTCGCAGGGTGAGCACCCTCAGCCTGTTCTAGAGATTTCCTACATGCATCCTGGTTTGCCCAGAAGAGTCCTGACTTATCTATGTCATCCCAATATAGTTATTAAAATGTCCCCATTTCATTCTCAGAAGTGTCCTGTTTGGATGATAACTTATATAACCATACTAAGACTCTGGGAAACTAAGTTCGTTCTCCCCACACAAAGCCAATGGGGTTGTTTGAGTGGTTTGTGCTAGTGCATACCAGTCTTTATCCTGGTGATTAGCTAACTCTGTTTCTCCCTTCTGCTGCGGAGGATTAACCCATCCCTAACCCTTGCATTCCAAAGGCTCTGAGTGCCCCACCTTTTCTGGTCTTCTTCACATTTCTAACCCTCCTCACTAACGAGTTTTATCAGAAAGTGGATCCTAGGTATATTGAACAAGTAAAGACTCTGGCCTGCATTCACATCTAGCCAAGAAACCTCAGGGATGACATTTTCTGCTTTACCGAAGCGAAGCAGCCTTATTCTATACCAGGCCAAATGCCTTCCTCAGTGCACAGATGATATTGAGGCAGTTATTGTGTGGTTTTATGCCTCAGATCCTTTATTTGTAAATCTGAAAGAAGGCTAATAGCTTTAAAGTATTTTGAGAATCTCAAAGCTCAGAAGATTATAAATAACAAAAGATATTTTTTTCTCATCTAAAATGGCAGCACAGATACTGCGGTTACTTACTTAATAGATAGCGTGTGTTCCCTGGGCCATTTGCAGCTGATGGGTTTTTTCCAGTGCTCTATTTATAGAGCTAGGTCAGAAATATCACTTCCGTTGGAACTTGACCTACAGACCATTGTCAATTTTAAAAACCTGAGGAAGTAGAGTGCACACTAAATACAGCTGGTTCACAGGTTCAGTTAATGAACCACAAACCCCCAAGGAAATTAATTTTGCTGGGGGATAGATGTCTGAGCCTGTCCCAGTCTCTTTTATATATACCTTTGCACTGTGGCCTCATGGAGCTTGTCAGCCATCTTGAATCCTTACTCCAGAAATAGCCTGTCCTAAGCAGACTTCTTCCCTTTTTATACCCCATTCATCCTCTTCAACATTGCTTGCTGAAATTAGGGCTTTCTGCATCAAATAAAATAAAAGCTGATGATAACAGAGGTAACTTAGGCCACTGAGAAATTTAGGAAAAAGCAGATTTAAAGATTTCCCTACTTCGTCTTTCTGTTGGAGCTAACCAAGATTCTCAGTCACTTCCCCAGTTCAAATGAATGACTCAACAACAACAAAATATATGCTATAGTTCAGCAACTTCCATGGGCTTGGTTTTAAACAGGAGAAACTGAATTTAATGGGTGATAATCCCCTTTTAATCCCTACTCTCTCATTCAGATTCCCATCTTTAAGCTTTGTTATTATGAAGTTGTGTTTGCCAGGACTTGGCCACTGGCCATCACAAGTTTACCCATCATAAGGTTTTAGTACGTAGGATAGGCTAAGAAAATCCCTAGTCAGGAGGGAAATCTACTCTTAGAAAAAGGACCACATGTCTGTACTCTCCTCAGGCTTAAATGGGTGCTAGTTAGGGTATAGCCATTCAAAGATCGCACATGGAGTAGAACATTTTCAAACTTTCTGGAAAAAGTGAAGTCCAGAATGAGGAACTAATTTCTTGTCATTAAAATGCCATAGATTCAAAGCTCTTAGCATAGGCAGAAACTTTTGAGATCATTTCCAACAACCCATTGTCATGGGTTAGGAAACTGAGGCTCAGAGAGGTGAAGTGATTGCTCATTGCTGAGGCCTACCCTTATGTTATTTGTTACATCACTCTCCTGCTTCCCCCTGGTCTCATTAATTAAATTCAGAAATAGAACTCCAGGGTCCTGCCTTGTAGCCAGCAGCTGACCATATGTTGTCATGCATTATACAGAACATGCTTTAGGATGTGAGGACAAAGATAAGAAAGAGACTGTTAATTCTGATGTAACATGCCATCTCTTTCCTGAACTTATTTCAGTTCTGAAAGATTTATAGATTCTTTCCTTCCTTCCTTCCTTCCTTCCCTCCTTCCTTCTTTCCCTCCCTCCCTCCTTCTTTTCTTTCTTTCTTTCTTTCTTTCTTTCTTTCTTTCTTTCTTTCTTTCTTTCTTTCTTTCTTTCTTTCCCTTCCCTTTCCTTTCCTTTCCTTTCCTTTCCTTTCGCTCAATAAGTTGCCTTTTATCTAAAGGGACAGGAGGGACCAATGTTCAGAATATCCAGCCCTCTTAGGCCATGAATTTTTCCTCCCCACCCTCCCTGTTCTTGGAATCAGTGCTTTGTTTATACTTTCATTATTTTTAACATGGAAAAGTCTTTTAAAGTTGATCCTTTTGCTAGAGGACAGACACTTTTATGTTATGTACTGGAGATTCAGTTTGACCTCCCAGAAATGCTTAGCATAGGAGTCATAAATTGAAATGTTTTCAAAGAAGGAGCTTCCTCATTGAAGGCCCCTCAACAGGCCTCTTCTAGATACTGACACCGGTTGGTACCAGAGGCCCATTACTTTTTTGGAAATCAAGGCTACATAGCAACCTGATTATCCTCCTCCAGGCCGATTGCACGAGGCCAATGCCCTGTGTGCAAAACAGAGAGACAGACAGCCCCTGGCCTTGTGAGAAATGTATCTTCATAACTAACTCCCTCTCCAAAGCAGTGGGGAACTGGATCCAACAGATAGTGTTCATGAAAGATACTCCAGAATCCAAGTTCTGTCGTTTTAACCATTTCATTCCTGAGCTTTCCTAGCTTACCTCATTGTTAGCAAAATTTAAAAATGTAGAAGATGATAATTAAGCTTTCTTTCTCCCTAGAATTTCATCATCAGTTTTGATCATCATTGTACATATCAAATATCTTCATCTAAGAGTCACCAAGAGCCTTTGTTTGCCTAGAGGCAGGAATTATTATTCACATTTTACAGATGGGTAGGCCATCACATGGAAAGAAAACTTGCTTTGACTTACCTAAAAGAGTCTCAGAGAGTGGAGAATGAATGTTCCCACTGTCTGTTTTAGAGAGACCTGACTTCACTGTAAACAGATTTTCTCCATGTAGCTTACCCGAATACTTCTACAAGCTCAATCCTGTGACGATGAAAAAATCCCCAATAATGAAAATATTTTCAAAGCCTAGTTCACTTATTTGATTTTTCTATTTGTATTGAAACCAACCAAATTCCAGTACAATGAAATCATACTGCCTTGGCAGGCCTAAATGTCAGAGTCATCAAAAAGGAGAGAGGGAAAAAGTGCCCTAATTTTTAGAACTTCCGCTTAAAGTGAGCATAGAAAAGATTCACTTATCTATTTCCTGACCAATTAGGTCATTGGGCAGGAAATCACCTTTTTTGAAAGGCCAGTAAGCAGATTCCTTCTACCTTTAATTTCCCATAAACAGCATTAATGATTATTTATGCCAGCCCTCTCATAGAAACGTTTGAAAATCAAAAGACATGAGACCACTGGATTTTCTAGTTGAAAATAAAGTTACAAATTTATAGTAACTGACAGGCTCCCCACCTCCCTCTCTCCCACTTCTCTCTCAAGTAATCCTACCACCTATAACCACCCTTCAGTTGTTTTCCCATATTTGAGATCCTATTAAATGAAATAGCTTTCCAATGCTGACCAGAGTTTTAAGCCTCCAACCAGAGAAGGTCAGTTTCAGACTACCTGATTTACATGAATCAGGTGCTGGGCCAGTTGAGGGAGATTAAATAACTTGCCAAGCCAGGGCGCGCATTGTCTTTCTGGAAACCCCTTGCCCTGGGTTATCATGAACATCAGAACAGAGGAAGCTGATTGTGGAGCCTGCGTGACATGCAGATTCAGATGAGTGATGAGATGCTCACACTACGTCTCCATCAGTGTCTCCCCAGAGACAGGCCTTCAGGCTCTTCAGGCCCCTCCTAAAGCCCCCCTGGGCTGGCAGAATTGCAGTCTGATTGACATAATGAGCCTGGAGAAGGCTGATTAGGGTAATGGCGAAGATAGTCTGCCTGGTTTGTGCCCCGGCTCTGCATTAACCAACGACATGACCTTGGGAGCGTTACTTAATCTCTCACAGCCTTAGTTTGTCAATAGGGGTGATGATATTACCTACCTCATAGGTGGTTGTGGGGATCAGAAAAGATATAACTAAGATATGAAACTCAAACAAGATGTAAGCTCTCCTTATATATAGGGCTCACCTAGTGCCTCTCTTCTAGTGCTTTGAAAAGATTGTCTTTTCTTATCATTAACTTTCAAGGCCTCCTGTTACTGCTCTTGTGGTGGCGTAATGTTTGTAAGCATTCCTGAATCTTCTAGATTTTCTCAAGCCACTCATTCAGATTCCATTAGAAACTTTTCCGTGGTCATTTGCACTTGTTGCCTTTAGTCAGGACCTGAGCTTACCTGTCCGGAAAGCAGCCAGTATACGGAAAGTAGATGGATGCTCTCTTATACTGGCTTAGGGGCATGGCATTCTTTAAATAGTCACCACTGGCCAAATGTGGCTCTGACCCCTGATAACATCTTCCAGAACCTGGGAAGTGCCTATCATTTTATTGTCAAAAAAATGTTTTTTGAGTGCTTAGCTAATCAACAACTCGTAATTATTCACAAGTAGCTGTCTTGTGGCAAACTTGGAAGTTCAACCTTACTTCATCCTGTCACTTAGCAGGCACTTAGCAGGCTTCGGCAGTTTGCTTGAAAATTGTAAAAATGCCATTAAGTTTAGCTTAAGCTAGATAAAATTAAGAATGTAAATCTGCTGCTAAAAAGAATATATAGTAACATGGCTCAAAATTTAGTAGGAATAACTTACTATTTGATCAGTATTTATTATCTTCTGTGTGTCAATGACACAGGATGATTGAGGCATAAGTTAAGTGATTCAGACATACTAGCATGAATCAGGCATGGATTTGACCCTTTTAAAAGTATGTATCAGAAGACGGTGGAATGGCATGAGTGAAATAAAGTGTTATGGGAGTCTAGAGGAGGAAGATGTTATGTCTGTGATGGCCAAGGAAATGGCACGCAGGAAGTGGTATCAAAGACGACATATGGACCGAAAGGCATTTCAGGTATGGAGGGGACATGGGAAAGAAGTGATTGAATTGGAGCAAAGTCTATTTGAAGTGGAATGGAGGGAAGCAGTGTAGAAAGGTAGATCAGGCACAGGCTAGAAGAGCCTTGAATGCCAATCTGGGGAATTTAGAACTATCTGTGGGCCCTGGGAGCCATTGAAAGTTTTTGAGCATGCTGATCAGAAGTGGCAGGGCAATGTGCTTAGATGTGTACTTGGGGAGGTTAATCAGGCAGAAGAAGAGAATGGACTTTAGTGGGGAGGATCTGACAGCAGCATGGACAGCAATTAGAAAGCTCTAGGAGCCACCCTCAGGTGAAAGCTAATGTGGGCTGATCTAAGGTTGGGATAGTAGGAATGGAAGGTAGGGAATGGATATAGGGGAGATTTTACAGCTAAATCAGTAGAACATCACAATTTATTGGAACTGAGAAGCATGGGAGAAGGAAAAATTTAAAAATGGAACTGAGGCTCGGAACCAGATTAACTAGAAGGCCAAAGAAAGAGACAGGAAGAGTAAGTTACATGAGAAGATGTGAGCTTGATTTGAAGATGCTGAAATTAATAGTGCTGCGATTCATTACATCAGTCTTGCAGTTCTTGTTAAAAATGGAGGAAAGGTGCCGAAGCCAGTCACAGACTGAGACAAAGGCTACAAAATCATCCACATCAGGGTGACATCCTTGTCAACAGTGAGGACATCCATATGGAGCAGGTGTTGCAAGCGTGGTGGGAATGAGTCATACCATATATGGCTCATAATTATGTTCATTTGTGTGTTTTTAAAATTTTTTAAATTAAATTAGCATTTTAAGATCAGGAGATTGTACTTTTTAAGACATGGCTTCTCTTTTCAAAATCAAAAGATGTGGCTATGAACTCATTCTGTCACATGATAGCAATAGCTGGAACGAGACAGGGTCTGCAGCCTTGAGGTCATGGATGGATTGTCTAATTCAACACAGTCTCCACTACTCCCCATCATCTCCTAATACTTAATATTAAGCACAAAGCAGAATAATAGTTGCCTAGGGCTGGTGGGCAGGAAAGAGGTGCTTGAGGCCTATATAGTTAAGGGGTATGGGATTTCTTTTTGAGGCAATGAAGTATTCTAAAGTTGATTGTAGTGATGCTTGAACAACTGTGAATATAGTAAAAACCATTGAACTGTATACTTCGGGTGGATTGCATGATGTGTGAATTATCTCAGAAAAGCTGTTTTACAAAAATGCAAAAAAGAAAAGAACAATCAGTTGCTATTGCCTTTTGCAGGGTTGGTTTTCTTCTAACAGAAAATATTTCTCTGTTAATATGTCTCTGTCATACTGGGGAAGATGAAAGACAAGAGGGTTATATATTTCAAGAAGAATGGAAGACAGTGTATCTCTTTGTGGTAATAAAGAATTCCTGCATTTTAATATGCAAACACCTGACCTCTTTATTAATACACATTATCTTCCTAGCCACTGAAGGCATTTCGGTGGTAGGAGAAAACTTGGTCATGGCCCAGCCCCTGAGGTCCACCCACAACTAGGAAGAAATAGAGAAGAGAAGCAGAGAAGGAAAAGAATACTCCACATGGTCCAGAAAGCAGTATGCCGAAGGAGGGGGAAGCTTGATCAACTGCTGACAAGAGGTCGAGGAGGATGGGGACGGGAGGTTACGGGAGACCATCCAGTGAGAAAGCTTAGAGAAGTGGGACCAGAGAGAGACACAGGCACAGATGACAAAGTGCCCTGGGTGCATTGTTCAGGAGTTAGTATTTCCTCTCAGTACAGAGGGCTGCTGCTGGAGGAGTTTAAGTAAGGGAGTGATGCGATCACATGAGCACAGTCTAGATCATGTGTTTTCCAATTAGTTTGTGTATGTTTTGACTTATGTTCATGATGAAGCAAGGTCACCCTAAACTTTATCCTTCCCTATGCTAAATTCTTCATTCTGAAATTTTCAGGCTTGTTGAGGTCCCAGTTGTTGGTTTCTATCTAATTCATTCCTGTACCTGCTTGAACCAGAGAAAATGTATGGTTGGTGTTATCTAACCCAGGGGCTTTCAACCTCAGCACTGTTATGTTTGGGGCTGGATAACTCTTTGTTATGGGGGCCTGTCCTGTGTCTTGTGGGGTGTTTAGCAGCATCGCCAGCCTCTGCCCTCTAGATGCCAGTAGCTCTTCCACTGAGACATTGCCAACAAAATCACCTCCAGCCTAGAACCACAGACCCACATTCATCTGCCATAATATTTGGGCCCAGGGGTGTAAGGCTATGCAAAGCCACCCTGAAAGATGACTGAGGGGTGAAAATCAGATGATACAGTAGGCAAGCAATGAATGAGAAAAGCTCAAGACCTCATGTTGATTTAGCTAATTCAGTGGACTTCAGCCCCTCTGTTCTTAGTCTCCTCATTAAAAAGAGATGGCATCTTGTGGATACAGGGCAAACGAGATGTCTCACTCTGCCCCCCACTAGGGCTAAGATTCCTCCCATGGCCCAGGGCCAAAGTGGGCACAGGAATTCAGAGGAGACCTCAGGATGTGCCAGATGTGATGGGGGACTGGCTTCTAAGTGGTGAGACTCATGGGCCTGCCTCTAAGAAGGAACAAGAGGAGGAGAACAGGAATAGTTTCTTTCCGGTGACATTAAGAGAGATCTGCAAAGCTCTGGGGATGTAAGGCAGTAGCTGTGGCTCAACCTGGAATAGACTAGAAACTCAGATGAATACTTCAGATCCTCCCCTTTATAGGAAAGTCTTAGAAGGTGAAAGGATGTTTCTCTGGGGATAAGGATGTCTAAAACAGTTGAGACATGAAATGGTTAGATCTTCCAGAGTGCTCTTCTGGGAGGTGTGTGTGCAGGGGTTGGAAGGGCAAAGGAATTTTATATACATATTCCACCATTTCTACATCATTTAGGAAAATTGAGTTAAGACTCTTGTCAAGCTAAAAAAAAGTCTTACAACTGTTAAACTAAGACTATTTCATATCTGGCTCTTATTCTATGTAGTAGCATTATGCCTTTCTACTGTGGATGTTGAGTGGCTCGATTTATTATTAGCAATGGCTCCAAGCTGCCTTGCATGCAACCTCTCACTGATCTATAACTCTGTTATCTTTTAGCCCAGTGGTGGTCGCTTTGGCTGAGGCTGAAGGAAACTCATGCTGGTTTTTATTTTTAGTCTCATGTTCCTTAACCCCTCTCCTTCTTCTCTAATTTGTCAACTTTTGTGGTCATGAGCTGAGCCCCCCAGTCGTCTCTAAGCAATGAGCGATGACTGGACTTTTGTTTATGTGAAACACCATTACAAGAAAGGGCATTCATAGTCATGGCTTTGCCCTGTTTCATTTCAGGCACTTGTGGATCCAGCTGTGTGATGGCTGCCCTAGGAAACACCTGGAGTCACAGTGTGAACACCCGGCTGATTTTCCAGTACCTTGGTTCAGAGAGAAGACAGGTGAGTGCTTTGACAATGTAGTCTGACTGTCAAGGTCATCAGAGAACAAGATGTATTTAGCAATGTGAGTGTTCATCTTCTGAAAGCATTGGCCACGTTGGCTGTCCTGGGCCAACACTGTCGGGGGTTGGTAAAGAAACCAACATGCCCACCTGCCCTGATAGCTCTTATAATGAAGTGGGAAAGAAGCCGCTCACAGGAAACTATATGTAAGAATAGAGCCCATAGAGTTCATGTGCCTCCTGATATTTGCCAGTGGCTTGTAAGTGACCAAGGTCCACCACACCTCTAAGGGGTCTCAAACTCTCCCATCTCTAAAAGGTGAATGATCATTTCACTTAGCTGGTGTTTGTTGAGGACTAGATAATTTGTGTACAAATTAAATAGGGATGGTGCTTTTTCTTGAGGTTAGTATGCTTTGAAAACTGTAGGCCAGACAGATTCTGCCACGTGATTAAACCACTCCCCAGACCCTGGTTACTTGTGTGTTAACTCCTAAGCCAATAGGTTCTAGGACTGAAAGATGCCAGAGAGACCCCCAAAAGGATGATAGCTCTCTCAGAGCTCTCTGTGTATGGTTTCAATCCTGGCCTCGAGTGAGAATTCCCCACCTTCATTCCAGAAAGGTTACTTTCTACCCCGTTCTTAATCTTCTCTTTCACTCTGAAGAGAGGGACACCACAGTCTGACCCCTTTGGTCAAATGTTTCATAATTAGGGAACTTATTTTCCCCAGTGTCTAATGTCAGCTTTATTCTGTGGTGTAGACCAGGTTCTAGCATGACCTCTCCCACAAGCAGGAGGAGGAAGAAGACAGGGCGATTGTTCCGATTTGCTGGATGGGGCTGAATTCAGAACCCAGATTTCCCCATCTTGCTGAATATACTACAATCCAAGTTATTAACTAAAGAGGCATGAAATATCATGCTGGTGGTCCTGTCTGAGGGAGGTGGCAGGGAGCTTGCCCTTTACCTGCATTAGGTAAATTGGCTCTCTTTCAGGGAGTCAGGAATCATCAGAAACAGACATGAGCCTTTGCCTGTTCCAGACATAACTTTCCGAGTGCCCTTGGTTACAGACCAGAGGATTCTTCTTGGTGTGCTTGGGACTGTGTAAATAACATTCCAGCTTGATGATTGAGTCAGCCATGTTCTGAGAAGATGGAGCTGCTTGTTTTCATTTAGGGGAACATTCTTAAGTTTTCAGGCCCTGGCGTGCTCATTACCTCAGCAATACCTTTTCCCCGATGATTCAAGTATCCTGGGTTCGGAATCCATTACTTCTCTTTTCAGTGGAATGTATCCAAGGATGTTCTTGTAGAACCTAATGACCTTTGGTTTGTACCCTAGGTTATAAATTATGTTACATAAGCCCAGTTTGCAGCTATCAGGGATATCGTTAAGGATTGTCAAGTGCTGCTACCTAAACTCTTATTTAAGGAAGCAGAATTCCTTGTGAATCAGTGTTCCATCCATTCACTTTCATGGATCTTTAACCCCTCTCCTTGACAATGTGTAGTTTGTCTCTGTTTTAGGTTTTAGATAGCACACAATGAGTTGGTGATATAGTCTATTATTTGTGGTATCATGGATTCCAGGCTCCCAGATCCTTGTTTTTACCAATTCTAGCTAGTATTTATTAGTAAATAAAGAAGTTAGAGCCATATTCTTCTCTTCCTTTTGTTTTAATAAAATAGCCAGTCGTTTCCATGTTTTTAATGTCAACAGGAAGTGGCTGGTAGGAAAATGCTATCATTTTATGTCTCTTTGGTAACTGCAGGGTTTTGGTGGTCCTCAATTCTTGGCTCATAAGGTCAAATACAGGCCACCAGTCACAAGAACAAGGAGCACAGTATGGCTGGATCAGTGACAGTCTATCAACTCATATCCTATCAAATGAGTCAGTGATGTTATCTTAATCTACAAAGAACAACATGTTGCTCTCATTGCTAATCAATCAAGAGCAGAGTTAAATGCTTTTGAATCATGTTTTTACACACTATTTAGTAAAATACGTAAATAAAACAGTAAAATATAATAAAATGCTGTAGCAAAGTAAAATATGACCAGTGTTAAAATGGCCAATCCAGGCAAAAGAACTTACACTTAATTAAATCTCTAGAAATGTGCATGCCTTTGGGGACCAGTCCTTCAGTTTGTGGCCTAATAACTAGGATAAAATTTGATATAGAAAATATCTCTCTTTCTGATGAACTTATCTTACATTAGTAGAAGGTGTGCATCATGCAACCTTGAGCCTTTCCTGTGGTCTTACTTCATGACAAAGTAGAGAAACCATATGAAGATAAATCTTTTCTGGGATCTTTGCACAAAACAGTAGCTTCAACTAGTCTTTAAGGCAAATGTTCCAAATAGTACTTCCTTATACACTACTTAGTAGGAGAACATGCCCAGATCATTCTAGCATTGGCAGGTCTATGGAACACCAGCCACCAGGAGAAGACACCAGGTATAGCTCCCCCAACCCCCACCAAGGCACAGAGGCCACTACACCAAGGGATCAAGGACACGGAATGAGGATTATGTTTTATCCCGTTTCTATGACATTGAGCTCTACACCAGGGCTCTCGAATTTGAGGCTTAGTCTGAGATCACAGGGCTGGAAGGAGGTCAGGTCAAGCTGAGCGGCTCTGCGAGCCGATTAAACCAAGAGCTGAATTGTAAAGTCCAAGGGAAGGAGTCCTCCCTGGCTGATTATTTTCTTTACACCCTGGAAACTTGGTAAAATTATATAACCAAGAAAGAAATCTCCTTATCAGGGCACAAGCCAAGTTAATTCTCTTGTTTATTCTGCTTCAGTGTTTGCAAAAACCCTCTTAAGAAACTGGGAAACATTTTCTTTTGGACTAATTTAGTTTTTTTTCCATTTGACTTTTATTTACTCTTTTTCGAGTCGGCTTCAATCCTGCCCCACCCTTTTTGCAACATTTTTATTCTTAACAAAGCCATGTCCTTAAAGTAGAATTAAAATGGCTTCTATTAGGGTTCCCCCCCCACTTTTAGTATTTTGGTCTTTTTTTTTTTTTAATAATCAAAAATATGTTTTTGGTCCACCATGTGCATGATGTGGGAATGCAAAGAGGAAGATACAGTTCCTGCCTTCAAGTCTCTGGCCTCATATGAGAGCTGGTCCATGTGTGTATACACTCATAAATAATCAAAGCAAAGTGCAGGAGTTAAAGAACAAACTAATATTGAAGTGCTGTCACAAGGCAGTGTTTGATTTGTTACCTAATAAGTGGTGAAAATGGTACCTGCTTTGAATCCAGAGCAAGATAAACTCATCAGAGGCACGTTAGTTTTTTTAGAAGGTGGGTCTTGAGTATCACTTTAAATCAGTGTTTCTCAAGCCTGGCTGCACTTTAGACTCATCATGGGAGCATTTACTAAATAGCAATGCCAGAGCCCCACCCTGACTAATTAAATCAAAATCTGTGCCAATGGGGACGGGTACAACTGTTTACTTTATCCATAAAGCTCCCCCAAGTGATTCTACTGTGCAGGCAAGGCTGAAAAACAGCGCCTTAAATAGATAAATGTATGTTACTGAGAAAAGAAAGGGAAGATTTGGGGTGAAGAGAAACAGCAAAAGCAGGCAAATCACACATTCAGAAGACACAGGTTGGGTTTGGCCCTGTCACAAAAGCAGAGGGTCTGTGCCATCATTTATTTGACAAGCCTTTATTTAATTACCGCTTCCCTGCTAGTCACCATGTAAGATGCCGGAGATTCAAAATAGAAGTAAGTTGATGCCCTGAAGTTGTTCACAATCTACTGGGGGAAGGAGGTGAATGTGGAAATGGTACACGCTGCATGGCCATGATGGGTTTGGTGAGCTTGGAGGAGAGGGCGGGCCCCACTGCAGAGGAAGGTTCTTTGGGGGTTGTTGAGGCCACAGCATGTACAACGGATTAGCTGAGACCTTCCTTCAGGAGGCGCTCAAAGTGACCAAGCGGGCTGCCCTGAGGGGCTGGAAAAGGTGAAGTAAGGGTGGTAATACTTGAAAGGAAGATGAAAAACTTGATGAAATATTTATACTATTTCTCATCAAATCATCATGAAGTCCATTCCTACGAACCATATATGGGGGTTATGTAAATTTTCCAGTGCCCCAGAAGTAATGAAGTAAATTAATCCCAACTAAAGCTTCACACCCTCATTTCAACAAACTGGGAAAAGGTGACTTTTTCATACAGGAGGTTTATTTAAAAGGATTTTACAGGGGCGCCTAGGTGGCTCAGTCAGGCATCCAACCTTGGCTCAGGTCATGATCTCATAGTTCATAGGTTTGAGTCCCTCATCAGGCTCTGTGCTGACAGCTCAGAGCCTGGAACCTGCTTCAGATTCTGTGTCTCCCTCTCTCCCCCTCCCCTGCTCATACTTTGTCTCTCAAAAATAAATAAATGTTAAAAAAATTTTTAAGGATTTTATAATATTTTCATCCTTTATTTAGAAGTCACCTGGAAATAAAGAACACTTGAGGGAAGGGGCACCTGGGTGGTTCAGTTGGTTAAACATCTGACTCTCAGTTTCTGCTCAGGTCATGACCTCATGGTTTCGTGAGTTGGAGCCCTGCATTGGGCTCTACACTGACAGTGCAGAGACTGCTTGGGATTCTCCCTCTCTCTCTCTCTTTCTCTTTCTCCCTGTCTCTCTGCCCCTCCCCCACTCGTGCTGTCTCTGTCTTAAGTAAACTTAAAAAATTTTTTTTTAAAAAGAACACGAGGGAAGAGCCTAAGGTACCCAGTAAATTATTGAGGAGACCAATCCTACTACTCAGGCTCCTGATCCTTACTGGAATCCTTGGGTTTTTCTCAAGGTTCCAGGTTGTTTTGCATCTTGGAAGTATTTAGTGTCTCCTTTCTGGTGATATAATTCTCTCAGTATCCATTTTGCGTTTTAAAAGACTCATACCCCATCACTGTGAAGACTTCCTGACACCCAGCCTTAATCAGCCTGCTTTTCCTCCGTTTTGCCCACAGATGCACTTAATACTTGTCTCTGTTCTTGCATGAGTGAAACCCAGATTGTCAGCTCCTTGAGCACTGTGACTGAATATTATTTGTGTACCCTCAGGGGCAGAACAACATTTGACACTTATACAGTCAATACATTTATTTTGAAAATGAGAGAGAGAGAGAGAAACTCCCCATATCCATATGTGAACCCAGTCTTAAGGAAGAAGGCCATATAGCTTATTTGGAATCACTCTTGCCCATAAGAATTGAGTTTTGCAGCTTAATATTTCCCTTAAAGTCTCAGTGATTGTCAATTAGCAAGATTGGCGTCAGACCTTGACAATTATAGCAGATACTTAAAAAGAAGTGCTATATGAATACTGAATATAGGAATATCTTTTTATGGAACCAGCCTGCTGGGGGCTATGGGAGAGAAGGAGCCAGGCTTCCTTTGAAATCCTAGTTGGAATTCCACTGTGTAAGCACACCAGAGCCCTAAACACAGACCCAGACTGAGTGAGGGAGAGGAGTTCTGCAGCTGCTTTCAGGGAATGAGCAGCATGGGGCCTTCGACTCAGGGAAAGGATAAGAAATCTTTGTTGCCATCTTACACGAGGCATGAGTTCTGCTATCTGTACTTGGATAGGCTTAATGGAGGGCTGACTAACTAAAGAAAAGATGAGAAATCTTTTCTCTCTGATAGGCTGAAGGGTAGGTTTGGGGCAAGAATGTCGGGCATACCATCATATTCACCCGAAGAAGGACACTGAAGAGGATGTTTTACCTCATGGAATCAGTTTTATGTCTTGCTACCACTCACAGATTCCTCCAAAGAGGATTTCGAGCTTAGTTGCCTTCACTCAAAAATGAACCCCTTCTCTTTGTAAAATGTTCCAGGTCATCGTGTTTGTTCTGTGTCTTTCTATCTCAGCCTGTCTGCTGTTTTCAGGCAAAGAGGACATGGAGGGCAGGAGACGAGTGTGTGTGTGTGTGTATGTGTGTGTGTGTATCCAGCCAGAAGAGAAGTTCAGCTGTAGGGGTGGGAGAAATTTCTTTTTCAGCATAAACGTCTGCAGAAATTGCAAAGGGAACATAGAATCCCAGCCAAGTACATTGCCTTGGGTATAAATGTTCCATCCCTTTTCCGAGCTGCTCAAGTATGAAATCTACCCCTCTGCCCACACTCTTCCATCAGAAGTGCTCTAACAGGTATTGGGCAGATTGGGGAAATGTACAAAAGCAGAACCCAGAATGGTGACTTTTAGAAGGACTATTTTTTTTTCAGGTCACCAGGCAAATGTATTAAAATCTGAGGAAATCCTACCTTAAAGTACACAGCAACAGCAAATGAATGCAGTCAGAGAGAGCCTAAAGGCAGGCTCCATCTGAGAAAGGACAACATAGACACCCAAGGGGACACTTCCTGTTTCTGTCTCCACAGTTGAGATAAGAATATCAATGCCTCCATCACCACCTACCAAAAAAACCAAACCCCATTGGATCGCTCTGAAAAAAAGTCAACATATTCTAAAATACCACTACTTCTGAATGGGCTCAAGTAGAGAAAACTTTCCCTTGAAGGAGTTCCACTGGAAATTGGCAGTTAAAAATTCATTAGTACAGTTGCTGCCATGCTTCTGATGGGGATCTCCCTGGACCATGATAGACAATGTACCTTTGCTGAGGGGCAAAGTCAGTTTTTCCTAGGAGATTTTGAGCCACATGGAATCGAGAAGAATTAAAATCAGAATCAAAACAAAACAAGGCAGGAGACCATCGTAGGGTTTTAAATGTCATTTTTTAGCAAATAGAGTTATAAAAGTAAGTGTTATCATTTCCAAAAGGAAAAGTTACTTGAACACCAAAAAATAGAAAAGACATTATTTATGAATAAAGAATACTACTGTAAATCAAAAAAATCTGTTTTCATGGTGGAATTACTACATATCCTTTTTCTCTCTTTGAGGAACACCATCTCTGACCATCAGGGGCTGAGTGACTGTTCCACTCACAGAGTATTTAGGTGACTTTCCCTTTACTGAGCCACTCATCTTACCAGTATTTTATCACCTCTGTCATTCTCCTCTAGCTCCGACTGGTTTTAGTTTTACACACTGTCTGGTACCAAATCCCCTTATGCAGTGGCCCTCCCAGCTGTAACTCCCTAAGTAAGTAAACCAGGGCAAATATGTGAATGAGAGATTTCCAGAGAAATCTCAGCTGTTGCAGGAAGTGGAAGAGACACAGGGCTTTGGAACCAAACTGAAGACCTTGTTGTCGGCTAGGGAAGAGAAGTGTTTTCAGTTGGGAAACAACATAGGAAATAGCTATGAGATCTCTTGGACAAGGCAGTGACCTGGGAGTCAAGGACACTGAAATGTATTTGGCTCATTTGAGAATGAAGGTTGGACAGGATGTTGTATTTTGGCTTTGGTTAGCTATGACTGAGAAGAAAATGGGGCAACTTCTTGGGTTAGGAAAAGCAAAGGGGAGAGAAGGATTCAAGAGCTACATAAACTATGAACTGATTTACAAATGAACCAGTGTTTCACTTAGAACAAAGACATTTAGGATACAACAATGTCCCGTCTGAGATTGCCTCCTAGAAATTATCTTATCCAGTGAATCTCAACTACAGCAAGCCTAAGAATCGCAGGTGCTTGTTACTGATGGTTCCTAGGCCCCACCCCAGTGACCCTTCAGCAAGAGCAAGCACTTCTGGTGCTTCTCACAAGGGTGGTCCTCAGAACTAAACTGTATTCTAGCCATTTCATTTTACAGATGGGGGTAAGCAGTTTGAGGTTAAGTGACTTACTCAGGGTCACACAGCTAATAAGTAGCAGAAATGGAACTGGAATTAAATTCTCCTAATTCCTAATCTGTTGGCTATTTTCACTTTGCTGACTTTTAATAGGAAAATTTTGGGTGAAAATGTCCCCTAGCCCAATCAAATTACTGGGTTTGCAGGCAAGTAATATTTATATCCTCTAAAACTTTCAGTGGCTTATAAAAAGGTTCTACAGAATTCTGCAAAAAAAAAAAAAAAAAACTATAAAAAGGCATCATCCCACCCCACATTGCGATGAGTTATCAGATGAAGGTCAGCATTTTAAGCTCTTTGGTGCAGACATGTGAATACTTGACTTCTTCTAAGTTAGACTTCACAGTAAGCATGGACTTCCCAGCTGAATGACTCTTTATAGACAACATCCTGCCAACAAGGCTGTCCCTCTCCCACAAATGGTCACTTGTGCTCATGGAGGGTCACCCTTAGTCTTGAGTTTCCTGTTGCCTATCTCATAGGCTAAAGGTATATGCTGGCTTGGAGTTTTCTGGTCTTTTGTTTGCCTGGTTTTCTCAGCATGAGAAAAGCTTTGTGATTATTTTTTAATCTTTTCAACTTTATTTTGCAAAAGTCAGAGTGGAACAAAGGAAAGGTGGCAGCCAGTGTGGAGACCTGCCTTCTGCCATCTCAGGGTCCCCAGTTTGGTAGTGAAGAGCATCCTTGCTCAGATCCAGTGCTCCCACCAACACTAATGTAAAGCTCTTTTCATTGCCTCGGAAGGGAAGGGGGTTAGTCTTTATTGCTTACTGATGGTTACAGGCAACATGTTTGATCTTTTTACCTGCATTTTTTTTGCACGGATCCCCCCAACATAGACTTTAACACAGACCATACAGTCTTCTTTTTACAAATAGAGAAACTGAGTAAAGAAGATAAATAACTTGTATTCAATAGTAGTATCAAGACGTGAAACCAAGTTTGTTTAACTTCTAAGCCTAAGTCTTTTCTTAGACTTAGACTTTTCTAAGACTATACCATGTCCTCTGAGATGTAGGTGCTTTTTTTTTTTAATTTAGGAATCAAATGAGGTGCTAGAAAGTGAGGCCTTGCCTTAGTGATGATTCTTTTGGCTTGCAATGAATGATCCTTATTATCTTTCTCTCCAAATTTTCCCGAAGGATGACTGCCTCTAGAATGTCATTTAGCTTACCTCCAAAGCTTACTGAATTACATATTCAAACAGCACCTCCCACCCTGGGGCCAGGGACATCAGAAAGGAGATGATGAGCTGCTTTGTGCTTTCTTTCCTCTTGCTCTTGCCATTATTTGGCTGAGAAACCCTCCTGGCATGTGACTGTGATTCAGAACTGCTCCTTGCCCTGTCTGTGTGTGTGATTTGTATAGCACAGCTTGTCACACATGTGGCTGAAGCAGATCCAGCCTGGAGAATTCATCATCTGGTTGCTGCTGCCAGGGGAGTATGCCTGCCCAAGCGGTGCACTGCCCAGGCCTGTGGTCTCTGCTTCTCCCCGGGGTCTACTGGGGCTGAGAGGGTCATAACTTGGGACAGTGCTGGTTTGTACTTCAGCCTGATTGGGGCAGTAGTTGCGGTGGGGCTTCAGACCCTTCTAAAATCATAATGGCTTATGAAATTAGATATAGTGGGATGGGACGCAAAGGATTTACACGATGGAAGTGTGAAGAAAAGCAAATCAAATATATCTCTAGAATTCAGTTTGAATTTTGGTAAGTCTGATTACATAATCATAATGCCACAATATTTTGTGATATACTAAACATTGTCTGTTCCGTGATTGGTTGTCAATTGCCATAGAGGTCATTGAGTTTTCCTAATTTCTGCTGCTGTAAATAATCTGGAATTTTCAGTTACCATAGAATTGATATATTCAGTCTTTCCTTCCCTCAACCTTCCTGGTACCCTGTTCCTCTTCTCTCCACACTTTCTCCCCGCCTCCCACCCTGTAACCTTCCATGGATTTTTAAATCAATGGCCCCTGGCAACTGCCTTCGAGTTCAAATGTTTGAAGCAGAGATTTTCCACAGAGGGTATCTTTCTGAAAGTTTCCCTTCTTGACTTGGCAGAGCTTGAGAATTCTGGCATCTAGGACAAAGAGCATGTGTGCTTGAGTCTTGGACCCTTGTTTTATTGTTACCAAAGGGACTATGATTTTGAGAACACCTTTAGAGAGCCAAGCTACAGTGGCTGTACCCCACCGCCTACTTGCTGAATCCTCAACTCAGAATTGGCAATGAGAGATTGAGCTGGGATTATGATCCGTGACTCTTTGTAACAGAATTCTCTGAATGTCAAACGTCTAGAACGAGGTTCATTGTTATAAACCTTAAAAAGTTAGAGCAGAGGCACCTGGTATATCTGGGAAGGATTAAGAACAAATCACCCAAAACTCCTACAGCCCTGGATTTCTCATTTCTCTGCTCTGTCTACCTAACCATTTTCTGAGAGTTTCCTTTGTGACAACAACTCTGCTAAGTGCATTGTGGGTATTTTCTTGTTCAAATCTCACAACTACCCTATGAGATAGATATTACTAGGTATACTTCATAGATCACATGGCTTCTAAGGATTCCCCATCCCCCATGAACATACGTACACTCCCTCCCCTGCATTCCTGGGTTCTTAACCCTTATCCTATACTGAGTCCCATGTTAAAGTAAGATTATTCATGCCTGCTGCTTGGAATTACTTGCAGAAAATTTCTCCATTTAACCGCTACAGTGCAGTTACCTTCAGTGGTTGCACTAGGTGGAATGCTTCTCTCAAAGAGTGGAATGAGTCATTGCCTTGAGAGAGTTTTTTTCTATCTCTGTTAAGTAATCATCAGTTATTTCCTATAACAATGTGGTTCTGTGTGACAACAGAACACCCCTGAGGAAGAATGAACTACATGGGACATGATCCTCTGAATCTTCCCATTTTGTGAGGGGAAGTGCTGGCCCTTACTCTCTCAGTTTCCAAGTTCTGGCCTTTCCAGCAAGCATTTTTTCCATGCTCTGGGTTTGGTTTCAATGTCTGATATTTATTATCAAAGCAGAAAGAGAAAGTCTCTGTGGAGTCTTGCCCACAGTAGGGACAGACCTGTGCCTACCCATGCCTGGTCTCAAGTGAGAACCTCCAGGGCCCTGGATGTACAGTGGTGCACCCTGTAGAGATACCTCTTCCCTCATAGATGATGCAGAATGACATGTAAATGAGGTTTATACCTTTATTCTGTCCTTGCAAAGTCCCTTTCCCCACATAGTAATCAATTTCATGGTTTGTCTTTAAATTTCTTTCTGAGCTGTGTGTTCTTCTTTGAGAGTATTATCCCAGCACCCTAATGAAGATTCAATGTCTCTTCAAATGGAAAACTCTGGCACTTCTATGTTCTCTTACAGGGTTGTAAGCATCTAACCTTTCACTAACTTCCCTTATACCAAGCTGCTCTCTCTGATTTATAGTTATTTCTACAGTATTCTCTCCAGATATACTCTTCTATACAGACCATGCACTAGAGTATTAGGCTCTTCTTTGTGACTGATTTCCATTTCCTACTTGTGACTCCATCCTGGCACTAGGCTTACCTTCTTATACCTCCCTCTTCTCTTTTCTCATTTAGACTTGCTCCGAGATCCCTGTGACAGGCTTTGCTCAGAGTCTGTTAGCATTTGATCCCATTGGCTTGAGAAGACCAGTCCAGCTCAGGAACCACCTTTAATCTCAGTTTAAATTAAACAGCAGGCATTTCTACCAAAGTCTTTATTTGTCTCTGGGACCCCCGTGCATAAGGGTTCTCATTACATGTTGTGTAATGTTGTCCAAAGGCCAAGTATTTTCAAAGAAAATCACTGAAACAAGTTGGCTAAGTGACTGCTACAGCATCTGTGAAGTCTTGGTCACATTTTTTATCTTCAAAAAATCTAATGGTTTTCCTCAGTTAAGAAATGATATATGTTATAGCTTAAAATCTCTAGCAATAAATCTTCTAAAGACTGTAATTATAGTAATAGTCCTTTGTGTATGCTTTAACCCTAGACATAGATCCTCTTATAACTCTTGTATTTTTATCTAGACTAGACCATTAAGGTTTGTTTTTTGTTTTGTTTTGTTTTGTATTGACCACTCCCTTTCCTTTCCACCCCTCTCTCCTCTTTTTCTACCTTCAAATCTTCTGGGCAGATAGGTATGCCAAATTCTGGGAATATGAAGTCAAATAAAGCCCAGTTTTCTGCCTTGAAAAACTATAGCAGAAGGAGAATACATAGTTAAGAGAGGCAGACATATAAATACATTGAGGAAGGTTTTGAGGAAATTGTGACAGAGTATAGTGTGTGCATCACTATTAGGATGGTGAGAACTCTCAGCGGGGAAAGCCTGATCAGAGAAGGATTCAGAGGAGATTACAATTTTGAGGTAAGACTTGGATAGTGTATCAGGATTTGCCAGGTAGATGGGTAAGGAGGCTGAGAAAGAAATATGAACAAAGGCTTCAGGGTGGGAACTGCAAATGGTCCTTCTTTAGTGCTACGGGGCAGGGTATATGGGTGCCTGTACAATGGGTGTGGGTGGGAGAAATGGAGTCTGTATGTAAAGGGAAAGCAAAGAAAGGTGGGAGAAATCAAACTTGACCCCTAAGGCTCTCAGAAGCCCCCTTGAGAGACTCTCAGCCAGCCTATGACATCAGATCTGTACTTTACAAGGGTCTCTCAGGCAGAAGTTTGCCATATGGGTTTGAAATAGGATGCAAGGAAATGAGGACTTGAACCAAAGCAGTGGCCATTGAGATGGAGAAGAAGGAAGAGATATGAGATGGTCAGGAGGCAGGATCAATAGCACTTAAGCACAGAAAGAGAGGATCTGGAAGGAGGGGTCATTTCTGATGTAAATGAGGAGATGAAGTTATCGCTTACTGAATGGGCAAGTGCAAGAGGATGAGCAGGCCTGGAAGGGAGAGAAGAGCTGGCCCTGCTTTATGTGATAGTATGGCTGCTTCCACTCTTCCTCCCAGACCTCAATGACTGCTATCGGTGATTAGCTTGGAGATCAGAAGGGATTTCTTATAATTGTGCAGAATCATGAGTCAAAATTTCTTTCTTCCCTATACACTGCCCACCATTGCTTCCAGCCCATCATGTTCTTCACCCTCAGCACTATTTCCTTCTTTTAGAGCTCTGACTTCTATAAAGAGACAATGGTCATCAGAATGTGTGAAAAATGAAGTTTGGAAATAGCTGCAAGGAAAAGGGAAAGATACAAACTATTTGCATGAAGCCCCTGAGCTAAGAGGAAAGGCCCTGTGGATAACCGTGTCTTCCTCTCTAGTGGATTCTGGCAAATTTAAAGTCCAGGGGTGTGGAATCACTAACTAATTTGGAGAAACACCAGTTTACGCTTCAAGGTTTTCTAAAAGATCCCCATTTACAAACTGGAAACCAGGAATCCATTCCTTAGTGACCCATGCCAGTTAATTGCTTCTTTGCTCAGATCCCCTTCCTGCCTTTCCCCTGCTCTGCCTGGTACCACAGGGAACTGATCCTGCATCCTGTATTTCTCAGGCTTCCTTTACATTGATTTTGCTTAGTTTGGGGCCCTGGAGGGAGGGTGGAGGGCAGAAGAATGAGAGAAGTCACTCATGTATTTCTGCCTCCCTCTCTTTGCTTCCAGTGGTATCTCAGGCAGTAACACTAGTTACCTTTGTGTGGTTCCAGCTCCACAAAGAGCTGGAGTTGGGCAGCTCCCTTCTCTGGGCTCCAGTAACAGCACCTCTTCCCTTGCTCCTCCAGCTCTAAGGATAGTGGTGGCTTCCTACTGCTATTAGTCTCTGGGTTGCCTCACTGCCCATTTTCCTTTCAGCTCTTCCAACACATTTATGACTAGTTTCCAACATTAAATTCTCTCTCTTCAGCTACATTGGATGAGTCCTGTTTTTCTGATGGACCTCGACTGGTACGCTCTATGTAAGCTCTGTGATTGGCACATGGTTAATATAAGACCCCAAATACTTTCCATTGCCCCTGTTCCCCAAAGAACTTTTCTGCCTACCATGATTCTCTAGCCCTGAGAGTCAGGTTCCTGGGCTGAGTTGTCTTGGAGGGCAAACATTTTGTTCAGTGCTTCCTGAATGGCATGAGAAAAGGAGCTCTCTTGGCCCAGCCTCCTTCCTGTGGGATTTTCCAAAACTTTCCAGTTGTATCTAAGCTCAGGAAACATTTTAATGGCTGGAAATATGCCTGGAGGGGGGCGGCGGTTGAGGGTTTGAAATCAACAGAACCTTCTCTATAAGAGTTGTGTTGAAATGTTCCAGGGTCTGTATATGTACATCAAGACCCTGGTCCTCCCTTGTTGAAAGTATGGCAGACTCTCATCCTTTAATAGGTTCACGTGCTGGCAGAGAAGTTGGCAACTTCTGAAGGCAATGATGACATGGAACAGAGTAAGTAGTTCCAAAAGCCAGAATTCTCTCCAGAAGGGAAAAGATGGTCAATGGTTAGCTATGTATTTGGATTCTAATTAAGATTCACTTCAGATTCTATAATTCCATAATCTCCTTCTTTGGCCAATAATAGTTGTAAGATTGATCTAAATCATAATAAATCTTTCCTAAGGCCACTATTACCAATTGTATAATGCTCCAGTTTGAGCATTCTGAGATTCTAAGACAATAGACATCATTCAACTGCAGAGTACATTACTGATTTTCTTCAAACAGGCCGTGGCTTCACTTTGCTATACTGACCACATTTCATAGCAACTTTCAGAAGGTTCTCTTGGGGAATGAAGATTATTGTTGTCTTAAAGCATTCATCAGGGCAAAGTAGAAGTAAAGGAGCTATACTTGTGTACCTTGTCAGATCCTTCAGTATTGAACCAAGAAGTAAAAAAAGTAACCATCATTTCTAGTCTGTGGGGGCAAAACTCCCCAAATTGCTAAGAGACTCTTAACATGCTCCATCACTACAGGGAACAGCAGACATTACATCCTTGGGAGAATGACTCTGAATCTAATCACATACTGATTTATTTGGGCTGTGTCTAGGAAGTCCTACCAATTTTTTAGCACAGTAACCACTAACAAGGACACTTAGGTGGTTATTTGATGATGCACAAAACTTTATAGACCTTGGGGTCAGATATATGTTTTATATAAGGAGAGTAGGAATGTAATGAAAAGGAAGCAGGTGGTATGCACCAGTGTGAATAGTTTCTGGTGTTTCTGAAATGTCCAGCATTGTATGGTATTGTTACTCTTCCTCCTAAGTTTCTTCCATTAGTCTACAAGGGAGCCGATGGAATAAATTATAGCCCTAGAAATAATATGAGAGGACTTTTCCATCTGAACTCCTCAAAAAGCTGAGATGACTTTTTTTTAAATCATGTCAGAGATTCAAATTAACTCATGGATTCTGGCATATAAGGTACATATCATACATACATAGGCTCACAGGACTCACCTCCAGGAAGCTAGAACATAGAGATTCTCCATTGTGAAAAAAGGTCATGATATTTTAGAATGAAGTTCTAGCTTTGTCTCTAATTAGATATGGGATCTTAGGCAAACAATTGTGAGTTGTAGGTGCCTTTTCTGCAAAATAGTTAATGATCCAGAAGAAGAAACAATGTCATGTTATACCTCATTTACTCTTTTGGACAATGAAAATATTCTTCACTGTTTATGGTAAGGCTTGCGCAAACATCATTTGTTTGTGCTAAACCATAGGATGCAACCCTAGCACTTGGCTCAGATATTTATTTGGCCAATGACTTCCTCCTGTAATGCTTTCTAACCAGAGGACAGAGGAATACCTCTTGGAACTTCCCTGCACTGCTTGTTAAAAATTTAGATTCCTTGGCCTTCCCAGACTAAATCAGTAGTGCCAGGGGTGGACCTAGGAATCTGTATTTTTATACATTCTCCAGGTGATTCTCCAGGCAACATTAGAGTCTGAGATCCACTGCCAACCAACAGCATATGCATAGTCTGTGATGTGGGTTACCTTAACTCTGCTTACCATCCGCATCCAGTTTGCAGTCTGGGTCTTAGCTCTGGGCCTACAACTGGCTAATTTGGTCACAACTTTTCATCTCTCTAGGACTGTTTCCTTCTATATAAAATGTGACAGCTAGAATTCTTGGGTGCTAACAATCCATGAGAATAGTTCTGGGGTATCTGGGTGGCTCAGTCAGTGGAGCCGCCTTGATTTCGGCTTGGGTCATGATCTCGCAGTTTTGTGAGTTTAAGCCCTGAGTCAGGTTCTGTGCTGATTGGCTTAGAACCTGCTTGGGATTCTCTGTCTCTCTCTGCCCCTCCCCCATTTGCACTCTATCTCTCTCTTTCAAAATGAATAAACAGTGACCTATAAAAGTTACTGAATCTACCTTACCAAATACTATTTCTTTTTATTTTTAATTTTGTTAATGTTTGTGTTTTTTTTTTTGAGAGAGAGAGAGAGTGAGGGAGAATGAGTGGGGGAGGGGCAGAGAGAAAGGGAGGTGCAGAATTTGAAGCAGGCTCCAGGCTCTGAGCTGTCAGCCTGGACATGGAGCTTGAGCTCATGAACTATGAGATCATGACCTGAACCGAAGTCTGAGGCCTAATCGACTGAGCCACCCAAGCATCCCACCAAACACTACTTCCTGAAAATTTACCATGTGCTGGGCATTATTTAACTTCTACATGTGCTTCATTTATTCTGTAACCTATGATATCCAATCTATCATTCATACTTGACACTTAAGGAACTGAGGCTTAGAAAAGTGAAGTAACTTGTCCAAGACTATTTAGTTAATAAGTGGAGCTGTAGTGGAGTAGAATTAAGCTGAGGTCATAAACATGTGAAGAATCGCCTGGGTTCCTTTGCCCCAAAGCTCTCAAGGCCCGGGGCTTGTCCAGCATGCCGCTCACTTACCCTATGTTCCACTCTCCCAGCAGAGAAGGCTGGTTTTGGTTTCCTTAGATGTTTACTTGGCCTCTCACTTAAGCATTTGCTTTTCCTATTCAATAACAGTGAAAGGACCAAAAAAAAAAAAAAATCCCAGGGCTGGAAACATTTTGTTTCCTACAAAGAGAATATTTTGCAGCCAGCTCTGTGGTTGAAAGTATTTTTCCTGTGGTCTGGGGATGAGTTGGATCCCATCTCTTCTTGGCCAGTGTCTGAGAACATAGCCTGTGGCTTCCCATCAAGTCAGTGCACAGTATGCTGCATTTTTTAAATGAGTGTCTAGTGATGTTGAATGTGTGTACAAGTGGACCGAGAGTCTGTTTGGGTATATAAAAATGTGTACATGTACCTCTGGCATTGTCAGGGCAGAGGGAACCTGGGAGTGGTTTTCCACATGCTGTACATATCAACATAGCTTTTATGTTTTCATCACTCACACGACAACCAAACAAAGTCAGATGCTGACCAAATGAGAGGAGAGTGATATGTGAGCCTTGTGTGGATTTTGCAAGGAATGAGAAAGCTAAGGAATCAGATTTTGTCCTGTCACATTTCCTTCCATCTTCAAATGTTCAAAATTAAGATATGGGGTTGGTTTTATTAGATGGTGGCATGGTCTGATGGTAATTCTGAATTCTCCCTCCAGCCTGGCCTCTGCAGAGTTTAAGACACTGACCTTTGCCCAGCCTTGCATAAGTTGTTTCTCAAGGACTGCATTTTCCTGTCTAAAAACATAAACTTGTTTAAAAAAAAAAAAAACAGCTGTGTCCTTCAAATAATTAAAGCTCTTCTAGTAAAAGATGGATTTTGAACGTTCAAACAGAATTCACAGCATAAGTATCGCTAGTGCTAAGTACCTTTCCTTTATTCATAATATAGTATTTACTTATAATCTAGATGTTTCCAATAAGATTTTTGTAGTGTGTGGTAATGCCTAGAACCTTCCAGCTTGACTTCCTTTGTTCATGCTGTACCTGTCTAGAATGTCTTTCACTTGAAGAAATCCTATTTTTTCTGCATGGCCTGGCCTTGATGATATCTTTTTTTTTTTACATTCTTCTCAACCACTGTGAAAAAGTGAGTCTCTGAGTTTCCTTTGCACACGGTCGTAAGTGCAGTTACCTGCTACCATTTCCCTGCCACCTTAGGTGTTCAGCTAAATTAGAAGGCAGGGCTGACTTCACTCCTAAAAATCCCAACAGAGAGCAGATGCCCAACATGTATTTATTGACCTAAAGGAAATAAACATCTCCAAAGACAAGCTACTATTTGTGACTTCAGAATTCTCTTGTATAAGTCCTCTATGTAGCTTTCCATCTGGGGACACTTTTTGGAAGTCAAAGCATCGTAGCATCCAGGGAGAAAAATTGTAGTCACTGGATTTGGGGGCATTGTTTGAAGAAACAAACAAATCCCAGGCATGGAAGGAGTTATGATTTTTTTTGGTTGTACGTTTTAGTGGAGGGAAATGTTAAGGAGGATTTGAAACACTATTTGAATAGAAATTAAATGATCAAGAGTGTTTCATTTTAGAGGGGCAGGGATTGAGATAGGGTAGACCCCGTGCCCATATTGAGCATTGGCGACATTGGCTACAAGGTTGTGCCTAAAGGATCAGAAACTGGCCCATCTAAGTCAGTCCGTGGGAAGAATTGCCACAGGGAGATCTGGGTTCACCAGTGGGGAAAAGCTGATTTGCTCCATTTCGTCACACAAGGCAGTGGAACTATTCTCACGGTAGGGTTTGGGGTGGGGTTAGGGTAGTGGTGGTGAATTTAGTAAACCAGTTTTCCGATGACGGGGATGTTTCTGTTTTTACCCCTTAACAATGAGACAACAACCCAAATAACAGATCCCTCAGTACGTTGAAATGCCAAGGCTAAATGAACTGGTGGAACTTTGTGGCTTTGGCTCTTGGCTTACAGGCGTATCCATGCATTGAGGCCATGGCTTGGCAGTAGACAAAGCGGCTGTGTGGGTCCTCAGGGAGCTCTCTGGCTCTGTGGTTTTCTTTGATATGCAATTGAACTTTGGCAAATTTTTCCTCTCGAGTCTATGTTTATGAGGTCCAGAGGTAGGCAGAGACCCTCATTATGGAGCCTAAAGCCAACAGCAAACTAGAACCACAGGATGTCCTCCCACATTCACACTCTACTGATGGGCTACAGAGCTGGCCCACAGACTTACAACAAAGGGACAAGTCGGGAAAAGAGACCACTGACTTCTCTTCCCAGCTTCACAAGGCTCTGAGCTTCACACGGCTCTAAGCACATCTATCAAGTCCTTAACCATTTACTATTATACACGCAATTACCCATTTAATTATCACACTTCTGTAAGGTAGCTACTATTATTCCCATTTTACAGGTGAGGGAACTAAGGCACAAAGAGGTTAAGTAATTGTTAGTTGTTGTTGTTCCTAATTATTATTCGCTAGGTTAAGGTACAGCTCTGCAGATATATCTTAAAATCAACTGGATTTCCTGAATCTCTACCTCCCCCGTCTGTATCACTGGGCCATAGATAATAAAATTATTGGCTTTAGTACACTTAGCATTCTTAATTGTGGACTCACTTTAAATTGTAACAACGTTTTGGGCATTTTCAAGTCATATTATTCTTATATTGGAAAATCTATAATTAGGACTTTTCCAAAGTCACAAACAAGTTTATAGAAAGTAGTAAATTTGGTGAACAAGTGGGATCACCCATCCTACTAAATTTGCACAGTAGAGGGAAAGCCATGTGGTGCTGAGCTGAGAAGAGTATAAGAAATTGGAGGCAAGGAAGAAAAAAAGAAACTGGAGATGGGGATTCCATCAAGATCAAGCCAATGGGCTCCAGAGAGTCTGAGATGAGACTGGCACCATGTTTACATCTAGGCTATGACTATGCACCTTCTTTTCTACTCATTTCTGTAGGAAAGAGCCTTTGTGCTTTCTACAGCTGCCCAGGGAATGCTGGTAGTAACACTAACAGCTGCAATTTTTTGTGACCAGCACACGAAGAGAGCTACACAAACACTTTCTGTACAATATACTATGAGGTGGGTTTTTACAATACACCATGAAGTGGGTACGATAACCCTGATCTTACAGATAGGGAAATAGTCTCAGAGAGGTTAAAAAATGTTCAGAAGCTTAAAACACTTGATAAACGATTTAAAAAAAGTCAAACTCAGGTCCATCCAGCTCTAACGTGACTGTTAGCAACTAGATTGTTTAGCTTCATGAAGGTCATGGTAGATATCTGGTATTTTTGCTTGCCCTTGACTTCTTACCCCTTCTTTTAATACCTGCACCCTGATTTTCTTATAAGACAATGCCCCTCTTTGATTTTAAGGCTGGATTATCCAGATAGGACTGATTGTACTCACTGTCTAGAGGTCTGACCAAAGGAAGAATCACATACCATTTCTATGGAGATTGGTTTGCAGTAATCAGTTAACTCAAGCTAAGTCAATTAGAGAAAACCCAGGACTTTGCTGGAACAGACAGAGTTGCTAAATTGGTAGAACATAAGCCTGGAGCTCCTAGTGGCCATTTTGGACACTGTACAAAGGGAAGCCTCTTGAGAATGGCAGTGAAGTCAACCCAGAGGGGAGCCAAACCAAGAGATTGAGAAAATGTTCCATGGGGAAGAAGGGGAAGTTCTGAGGTCATCATTTGAGGCCCTGGATCCAACTGTGCCTCAGGTCAGTTACCCTTGAACATTCCAATTACATAAGCCAGTAAGTTTCCTTTTTTGTTTAGTCTCATTTGTACTGCTGTGCCTTATAACAGAAAGAGCACTGAATAGTATACACATTGGATGCTCATAGTTATGTACAAATGTGAGGCCAGAAAATTCTAATAATGAGAAACTTTATTATTAAATTGGTGCTTATATCTTCCTATTAGGCAGAGACCAGTTATGATTAAATTTTTAATGTTTATTTATTTTGAGAGAGAGAGAGAGAAAGCACATGCATGTGAGCAGGGGAGGGCCAGAGAAAAAAGAGAGAGAGAGAGAATCCCAAGCAGGCTCTGTGCTGTCAGTGAGTCACCCAACACTGGGCTCGATACCATGAACCTTGAGATCATGACCTGAGCTGAAATCAAGAGTTGGATGCTCAAATGACTGAGCCACCAAGGTGCCCAAGACCAGTTATGATTATTCAGGTTCACCTTCCTCCTTTCTAGGTGATTCCATCCTTTGCTTTTTCTCTTCCTTCTTTTATGTTTTTTCTTTCCCTCCTTCATTTTCTTTTGGCCTTTTCATTGTTCACCTCCACTACTGTAGAGAGAAAAAAAAAAGGCATGAAACTTTTATTATACATTCTGGTTTATAAAGATCTTTGAAAAGTTTCAGATAAAGGGTAAGTTAAAAATAATGACTTAAAAGCAATTAAAAAATCATTTGGGGGTTTTAGTTAGCTGTGGCTCATTTGCCACATATTAAGCTTTATGAAAGTCCTTGATGTCATTTCTTCCGTGGCAAAAATACAACCTTTTCTGGTTTAGTCTCACTTAATCATTAATGATGGGCTATAAAATATTCTTTCCAGTTCAAATGTGGCATCAAATAAGTAACTAAGATGACATTAGTAATAATTTTGGAAATGTGGTCACTTAGCAAGCTGGCGTTTACCAAACATGTACCATGTACTGGACTAGGCTCTGGAAAAAGCGAAGGCAAATAAAACAGTTTTCAAAATCTAGCTGGATCGTCAAGCCTAGGAACCACTGACCATAATGGAGGGTGATGAGCTGGAAGATAGTAAAAACACTTCACAACTAGTTCTGCATAGGAAGGAACCAGGCAGAACAGATGGTAGGCTTTGGGGGAAGTGGGTTCTGGAGCTACCCCTCCCACTGTGCCAAGCAGTAATGCCTTAGTTTCTGGATTCTGTAGGAGGGTCCCACCACGGAGAAGCAAGGGGGCCCTTGAGGACCTTAGGAACAGCAGCTATTTGGCAAATGGCATGGCCATATTTCAGTATTGTAACAACTGGACTGGGCTGAGTAAGCCTAGGAGTCATTTGATAATCAAGACCTCATAATGGAGGTGAAGAGAGGGGTGACTTTACATAGAGAAGTTGATATTTGAGCCAGGCTTTAACAGAGTTCATTCAGGCAAGAGAGAACAGCCCCTATAAAGTTAAGGTGTGCCTGCCATGTTTAATCAGCAGAATCAGGTTGAGTGGTCAGGAGGGAGAGGGGAGAAGAAAGACTGGAGCAGTGAGTTGGCCCAGATTGGGAAGGACCCACAAAAGAGTTTGAAAAATAGACACTAGGCAGCTAAGCATGGATTTCAAGAGATTATGAATGTAGTAGGACTTTTGGGTTATATACAGGAGTCTTGCTTGTCTGATAGAGAGAGAAAACTCACTTTAAGATTATGTAGCTATATGAGCCATATGCTCTCCCAGGATACCTCTGATCTGGGAAAGCTAGAAGCACAGGCATTTAAGCCATGAAAGCCTTGGACCATTGTTCACCCTAAAGCAAGGAGCTGGGAAGCAAGGATTTTTCAGCGTGTGTCCTCTTCTGGATTCCTGAGGCCTTCTGGGTTACTTCAAAGCTGTCCATTTAACTTCTTAGGAGCAGGGACCTCAAATATACATCTTTGTTTTCCCTACTGTCTAGCTCAGTACCTGGGACATAGGAGGTTCTCAGTAAATATTTGTTGAATTAGTATAACATTAAATAATTCATTCAGCTCTAAGTAACCATTGCTTATACTTATTGTAAATACAATGGCTTTATGTAATTACACAGCGTGTCTGCCCTTTTTAGGTCCTGTATTTTCATTCTGGCATGATCTGCTTCAGTGGCATTCAGCTAGAGTCTATGCCTGCTCAACAGAAAACTTTTGGCAGCAATGAATTGCGTATCCTGGCTCAATTGCTCCTGAGTATGACAGAGCACTCGCCCTCTCTTTAACTTGACTGATCCTACCTGTATGTTTCCTACCTGTATGTTGTTTATTCTGAAATGGGAAACATACAAGTAATACCCACTGGTGGAAAACTAATCAAGCAATATAGAGTAATACAGAGCAGGAGGAAAAAGTCTTCCAGAGGTATATAATCTTCTAGACTTTCTCTATGCATATGAAAATATGTGTGTGCTCACAGTATCTAATGTTCTGTAACCTGCTTTCTAAATCATCCTTACATCATAACGTATAACATTATGTCATGTAGGTATAGTTACCAAAATTTTTTTTTCATAGCAGCGTAGTATTCTGTGGTATGGATGTAACAGAAATGCAGTCAAAAGGATGATGACACTAAAATGAATGAAATACTGTGTTTCTTTTTTTTTTTTTAATTTTTAACATTTTTATTCATGTTTTGAGAGTGTGAGGAGGGGAGGGGCAGGGAGAGAGGGAGACACAGAATCTGAAGCAGGCTCCAGGCTCTGAACTGCCAGCACAGAGTCCGATGCGGGGCTCAAACCCAGGAACCGTGAGATCATGACCTGAGCCGAAGTCGGACGCCTAACCGACTGAGCCACCCAGGTGCCCCAAAATACTGTATTTTTGTTTTTAGTTATTTAAATAAACAAATAGCTTTGATCCAAACTAGAGAAATAGCAATTGACAGCTTCACTTTAGAAATAACTGATTTAAGTCCATTATTATTGTAGGAGTACTCTGCTTCATTGTTAACTTCGTCTAACCCTTTCTGCCTGGGAACCCCAAAGAGCATAGTAAACATTATACAAATACTCCATAAAAGTTGTTCTGCACTGGTCTGGAGTTAATGGATCTTTAAATATATGTTGTTTTAAAATGTCTTTTATTAGGGCCCACCTTAATTGGTCTTCTCTCTTGATCCTGATTTTAAAGGGGAAGATAGCCCAGAAAACCTCTCAGGTCTCACCGAATAATCCAAGCTCAGAACAATGAGATTCTGTCAGGCCCATCCCCCAAGCCATGCCTAAGATTACACTCCCTCATCACGGGGCTTCTGAGTCTGAGATTCTGTAGCTGTGCACCAGAGGACAAAGGTCTCCTGGCTCTTGTTCTGCCGAACCTGGCTTTTGTTTCTGGTTTGCTTGTTTTGGTTTTTCAGGTTTTTTGCTTTCATTCTCTTTTGTCACCTTTCTTCCTCTTTGGTGTCAGTTTTTGTAGCGTCCTGGCTGCCTTCCCCCTAAGGATGGACCTTAGGTCCAACCCATTCCTGCTGGTGCGTTCAGGAATCTGCAGTGTCATTAGGGTGCTTACCTCTAATTGGTTCTGCCTTGCCATGTTAGAACTCTGCCCTGAGCACTAAGAAAACTCTTCAGTGTGTGGGCTCTTGTCTCTGTGAAAAAAGCTTTTGTCCTGTAATCATTAGGCAGAGCTCTAGTTTACTTCTAAAACATGATTAAATCCTTGGGAAGGAGGGGGAAAAAATAGAGGGCTGTTATTTAAGATGGGTACCCTGAGGGAACAAAGGAGAGGCTTTTTCACATTGTTGTGCCTCCTAATTGGGCCAAGCCAAGGTTGCTGTGTGTCATTCCAGAAGGCAGTCCCTGCCTGGTGGGAGGACAGGAGCACAGCGGTGACAGATTGAAGCTGACACTGGAAGGCGTGGGACCAAAATTCAGGACTTTTTGAGGCCAGATCTTCTGGACTTGCCTCCTGTCCCACCTCTGAAGGGCCCCGGGGAGAGAAGAGAGCTTAGACCCCCATGCTCTGCTCTAGTTCCCGACATAAAGAGGTTTCCTCACCCAGAATTATTGGGAAGGGGCTGGTTTGCTTTATTCCGCATAACTCTATATCGCTTGAATTATTTATAGTGAACATGTGTTATTTATATAATCAGAAAAAAATAAAACTATTTTTTATTCATAGTGTGGGGAGGGATAAAGAAAGAGAAAGCCAATTGTTTAGTTGCTTACGGGTCTAGCAAATGGTACCGTAGTGCAATAAGGTCAACATTAAGAATAAAAAGTGCTAGTGGAATTATGATACTTTAAAAGGCCCCTAAAAATTCTGAGCAGGACTAATCCTTAGCATGGTGACAAAAAAGGAAGATTTTAGCAGCCCCTGCCCCCACCTCCTTCCTTTGGGGACTCTATACCAGGCCATGCTGGACCCCACAAAGGGCCTTGTCCACACTTCCTGTCCCAGGGAACATCTTATGTTGGACAGTATTCTAACCTCTTTCCTGGTAAATATTCATCTGTATTCCCAGCTTCAGGGTCTGGTCTTTGAGGTAAGATTACCTTCTGACTCATTCTGGAGAATGTGTTCTGCCTGATACTACATTTGTGCATTAACTGGGGAGGCTTCCTCGAGATATAGATTTAGTCCAAGTATATGGTTCTATTAAGAATTTCAGACCCTAGGGGCGCCTTGGTGGCTCATTCGGTTAAGCGTCTGACTTTTGATTTTGGCTCAGGTCATGATTTCACACTCTCATGAGTTTGAGCCCCACTTGGGCTCTGTGCTGACAGCGTTGAACCTGCTTGAGATTTTCTCTCCTTCTCTGCCCTTCCCCTGCTTGCACTCTCTGTGTCTCTCGAAAGAAATAAAGGACCTTAAAAATAATAATAATAATAATTTCAGATCCTAACAAGCCAGTGAGGGGAGGGAGATTATGACTAGGGACCTCCGTCACCCTCAAATCAGGCCCCATAAGTGGCTGCCTGGTGGCCCCCTGTTCTTGGCCTACTATAAATAAAAGTTCTAGGCATGAGCAGCCAGACACTCCCCTATATTAACCTGTACCTCAGTTTCCTCATTGGCTAAATGGGGAGAATATCAGTATTTACCTCATAAGGTTGATAGGAGAATTGCATGTCTTACAACAGTGCCCGGCATATCGCAAGAGCTTAATTAATAAATAAATGTTAGCTCTTACCACTGTTATTAGTCCAAGGCCAGCAAGAGTTCTGATATTTGAAGTAAGCCCCAAATGGAAACCTGGTGGGTTCCCAAAGAAATAGGACAGTTTTTAAACTCTAATTTATAAACAGTCTGGTTTCTATCAAGCTCTTTTTACCAAGCTCCTTCTCAAGTCCCTCTCCTGTAAATCCCTATTTCTTGAATTATTTCCGTCGATGAGCCTATTTCTGTGAGCTAAAGAAACCTTAATTCTTCAACAATACTTGAAAACTGAGTCACTCTGTATTTATAGATAGTGTAAAATTTAGACACAGTCACAGTAAAAATATTGAAAATACAAAGACTAAAGTGATAGGTCCCCAGTTATGCCCTGACAACACCAAAGAGAGTTATTGAATAAAGTTCCAGCTCTCCTCCATCTTAATGAGCTCATTGCAAGGACCAGTTCAAACTAGATTTCGTCGAAGCCCTAAAGGAAAGGATGGGAACGATATTCCACTGTCTCTCTATTCCACTCTTAAACACATTGGCAATCCTGTCTCATGTTTCCTCCTTGTCCCCTGGCCTTTTCTTTTTTTTTTTTTTTTTTTTTTGTCTTCACTGGAAGAGGGCTTTAGGAAAATCGTAAGAATGCTGCAGTAACAGAGGGAATTAATTTGACCGTGCTCTGAAGAAAGAGTGTGTTGATTTCCCACTAGCAATAGTTTCTCCACCCATCAGAGCAGAGCCAGGGATGTGGTACATTACACAAACCAGTCCCATTTGACCAGCTGTTTTTGGATATGTCAAGCCCAGAGCTGGGCCTCTTTACATAGAAACATGTTGCCTTCCTCGAATCAATTCCTGTGAGAGGAGAGAAAATCCCATGTGGCCCAAGCATGATGTAATAGGGATGTGTGCTTCAGAATTTTAAAACACACCCTCACAGTTCTGGCATCTTTTTACCATAATAATCACACAGCCACAGTCTTGCTTCTGTGACCTTTGCAGGCCAGAGCTGCCTTACCTTGGCTGTATTTCTGAGCGGCCTGGACAGGAAGATACAGCTGTGCTTCCTGTGATCCTGTGCGCGGGGCTGGGAAGCCACGCCCACCTCACTGTATGTTCAGAGACCTTAGCATTTAGATCAGGCCAGACCTGTTGTGCATCTTTTTATTTTCCTGGTCATTTTTATACTTCTGATTTAGGGTACAGAACAGGAACAGGTCTTCGTCACTTGAAATTGCCTATAAGAGTATTTGGTTGGGGGCACCTGGGTGGCTCAGTCAGTTAGCGTCCGACTTCCGCCTAGGTCATAATCTCACAGTTCCTGAGTTCGAGCCCTGAGTCGGGCTCTGTGCTTACAGCTTCGAGCCTGGAGCCTGCTTCGGATTCTGTGTGTGTTTCTCTCTCTGCCCCTTCCTGCTCACACTCTGTCTCTCTGTCTCTGTCTCTCTCTCTCTCAAAAAATAAACATTAAAAAAAAATTTTTTAAGAGTATTTGGGTGATTTAGTCAAAGCTAGATTGAAATGTCCAAGTTCAGATAACAATGAAACCATCTCATTGATACCTAAGTATCAGTGATACTTCCATTAACTTTTGATTTTTTTTTAAAATGTTTATTCATTCTTGAGAGAGCCAGAGACAGAGCGTGAGCAAGAAAGGGGCAGAGAGAGAGAGAGGCACAAAATCTGAAGCAGGCTTCAGGCTCCGAGCCGTCAGCCAGGAACTCACGAACTCAGGAACTGGAAGATCATTACCTGATCCAAAGTCCAATGCTTAACCGACTGAGCCACCCAGATTCCCCTAACTTTTCATTTTTTTTAGTTAAAAATAAAGTTTAAATATGGCATTTGATGGCCATGAACTTGCTAGTGATACAAACGGTTCTTACTTCTTCCTTTAGCAGCACCCAATGGTAATATTAATAATTGGTAACATTAACAATTTTAATAATGGTAAGAAATCTCATTTGAAGCCTTAATGTACAGGGCTACGGCCTTTGTATGAAATTATACATTAGCCTTACACACAGAGACACGCACATGAGCAGCAAAGGCAGATAGATCATTGAACTGACCATCTATCCTTCAGAACAGGGGAAGTCACTGACTTTCCTGCAAATTTTTCACCCCCTCCTCCACCATACTGGAAAAAAGCTAACATTTCTTAGGTACCTATGAAATTTTTCATTCATTTCCTTCATCTCATTAATCTGTACAATGAACCCAAGAGGGTGGTGTTATTGTGCTCATTTTAGATATGAGGAAAGTGACGCTTGGAGAAGTTGGGGTGCCCAAAATCATACAGCCAAGTTGTGAAGCCATAATTAACTAGAATATTCAAAGCATTTTACATTTTGTAATGATCATCATACTTGGCTATATTTTTTTAGCCTCATGAAGAATGATTTGACAATAGTTACAGATTATATTGAGCACCCTTGAAAGGAGCTTTTTGGTGTATACAGTACTTATGTGTATGGGGTGTGTGTGTGTGTGTGTGTGTGTGTGTGTGTGTAGCTGACCCTCTAAACTATTTTTATGGTAATGCCACCAAATTGCTACTTGATTGGAGATAGAACCAAAGCTCACAAAGACTGCGTCCTCTTTATTTATTTATTTTTTTTAAATATTTTTTATTTATTTCTAGGAGAGAGAGAGAGGGACAGCATGAGCAGGGGAGGGTCAGAGAGAGAGGGAGTCACAGACTCTGAAACAGGCTCCAGTCTCTGAGCTGGCAGTCAGCACAGAGCCCGATGAGGGGCTCGAACCCACGAACCGCGAGATCATGACCTAAGCGAAAGTCGGACGCTTAACCGACTAAGCCACCCAGGCGCCCCGACTGCGTCCTCTTTAAATGTAGAGGTTCAACCACTTATGTTTATCTACACTCTTTCTCATGACCCATCTGAAATTATTTCAGTTTAATGATAATAAAAAAATTAACCCAAAAGGGCAAAGACATTGAGAATCATTTTGAGACATCAACAGATTTCACCAAAGTATTGGAAGACAGGAAGTGACAGAAGAATGACAGAGCATAATAGAGGAAACTACAAACCCAAGTGCCTTCAATGTAGTGAAACAGTAGAACACAGGAGGTTTCCTCAGGACTCAGAAGCACCAGTATCACAGAAGGTAGAGAAGATGACAACAGATTGGTTGAAAATTGCATATGAAATAGTTGGACCCCCTTTGTCACCCTGGACAGCTAGCTGATAAATCTACAACCCAAATTGAAGGCAAAAATTAGCTTTGGAGAAAATGAATTAGAGATATTTTAGGCTTGGGACTCCAAACAAAGCAGAGGATAAGAGGAATCATGTGGCTAAAACAAGGGATTACACCCACCAAATGGTAAATCTTTCTCTGTCCTGCTTTTAGAATGTGGAAACTAGACAAGAGATTAGAGAACTCATTTCTGTAAATAACTTTCCACCTCCAAGAAGGTATCTCTGTCTTTTGACTTTGATCACTCTCCACTGGGCCCCACCAGTTTACAAATGTTGTCCATATACATAGTATTTCTAATTTTATTTTTAGAATAAAATATATTTTATGTTATATAATTTAAATATGACTGAACAGCCAAGGATCACCAGACTTTGGAAGATGCCTCCCACATCAAAGAAGGAATANAGAGGGGGGGGGGGGGGCGGAGGGGGAAGAAAAGCCATGAGGAGTTAGAACTAATGAAAAATTTAGGGGAAAAAAAAGAATTAAAGGTGATGTAAGAACAAGAATAGGATGTGCTGAATTAGAAGACAAGAAAGAGATCCTGAAAGTTAAAAACATTATGATAGCCAACATAAATTTAGCTAAAGGGGTGGAAGATAATACCAAGTAATATTATTTGCTATTTCAAATTATGTATAAGCGTTAAGTTCATTAAAAACAAAATAAAAACAAGCATCTAAAACTGTGAAAACATTTAAAACAGAAAAAGAAGGTGGCAGGGTTGAATAGGGAGAGATAACAAAGATGTGGATTGGATCAGAATTTGCCTTGGGAGGCTCCATGTATAGAATGGTGGAGTATGGCCCTCAGGAAGTCTATGCTTCCACAAAGCAAGAAGAACATTGACAAAAATTGTCAAAAATCAACCTTTTCAGAACTCTGGAAATTAACGACAGGCTTCCAACAATTTGAAGATTGTTTACTCAAGAAAAGCAGAAGAATCTTGGTAAGAATAGCAACATTTGTGGCATTTTAACTTTCCCTAATCCCATCCTCCTCCTCCCCAGCTCTGCAGTAATCTTGAAAGCCAACCATCTTTCAACTACAATAGCATTGTAAGCCAGCAGCCTAGCAGCCACTGGAGGAAGCAGAACAGGTTTCAAGCTCCCCAAAAGCCCCATCCAAGAGAATTGTCAATTTGTGACCCGTTTTGACAGCTCCCTGAAAGCTCCATTCTCAGGGCTTGTCTCTTTTGCCCTGCCTCAGAGCTTGGTCTATGTGAACAGCCATACTCACAGGGAATTTGTTGGAAACAATCAGTGGCAATTACTTACCATTATGACTGCCTAAGGCCCCATTACCAAGCAGGGCTAATAAGAGACTGACCAAAAAAAAAAAAAAAGTGAAGAAAATAACTGGGGAATGAGATGTCCTCAGGGGTCTTTGTAAATGTCCTACATACACCAGGGAACCTAGAAGTCTATACACATGCCCAGGGCTTTGCTTGCCCAGGAAGGACCTTAAGAAGACCCAAAAGCTCTCACTTCTGGCTGACCTTAAGGCTCTGTGTAAGCAGGAAGTAAGGGTTAAGACAGAGTTTTAAACTGCTTGCTGGAGTGTTGAAGGCATGCCCCAACACACACAAAGACCCTTGGCAAAGGTGGGGAGACTTACTGGCTCCAGGCATTTAGGGAGTCTTTTCGATCATTACCTATTCAGTTATTAGTCACTGGGTGATTTCATGTACAAAGGATCCTCAATAAAAATAGTTGGCTGACTTCTCATCAGAAACCATAGAGGCCAGAAGGCAGTGGAATGACATATTCAATTTGCTGAAACAAAGACTGTCAACCAAGGATTATATATCTAGCGAAACTGTCTTTCGAGAATGAAGGATAAATTAAGGCATTCTCAGAAATATGAAATTTGAGAATTTGTCACTCGTATACCTGACCTATAAGAAATTTTAAAAGGAGTTCTTCAGGCTGAAATGAAAACACACTAGAGGGTAAGTTAAATCCACATATGAAAACAAAGAACATTGGTGAAGATACATAGGTAAATACAAAAGACAGTATGAATGTATTTTTTGGTAATTCTTTCCTTCCCCTATCTGATTTAAAAAACAACTGCATAAAGCAATAGACATAAAACTGTTGATGGACTTAAAATGTATAAAGATATAATTTATATAACAACAGTGCAAAGAAAAGGAGAATAATGGAGCCATATTGGAGCAAAACTTTTATAACTAATTGAAATTAAGTGTTATCAATCTGAACTGAATTTTTTAGAGTTAAAATCTTAATAGCAATTCCCAGGGCAACCTGTAAGAAAATAGCTCCAAAATGTGTAGTAAAAGAAATAAGAGGGGCGCCTGTGTGGCTTAGTCAGTTAAGCGTCCGACTTTCGCTTAGGTCGTGATCTTGCAGTTCGTGGGTTCGGGCCCCGCGTCAGGCTCTGTGCTGACTGCCAGCTCAGAGCCTGGAGCCTGTTTCAGTCTGTGACTCCCTCTCTCTCTGACCCTCCCCTGCTCACGCTGTCTCTCTCTCTCTCTCCTAGAAATAAATAAATTTTAAAAAAACTTAAAAAATTTTTAAAGAAATAAGAGAATTAAAATGGTATTCTAGAAAAATATCTAACATAAAGAAGTCATTACTGAAAAAATATAGGAACAAAAAACAGTAAGATACACAGAAAAACAAATAGCACAATGGCAGACATATCTTACCTTATCAATAATTATACTAGAAGTAAATGAACTAAATACTCCAATCAAAAGCAGAGATTGACAGAACAGGTAAAACAAAAAACAAACAAACAAACAAAAAAACCAATAATATGATACAACCAAATCTTGTCTACAAGAGACACACTTTAGAGTCAAAGACACAAATAGGTTGAAAGTAAAAGAATGGATGAATACATACCATGCAAATGGCAATATTGTGATTTAGATGACCCCAATATATTTTCCACAGTTCCTAGCTCTCAGATTCCAAAACTTTTGGATTTCTGAGCAATAAGAACAACAGAGCATCTTTTGTTATAATATTTAGTCTTTCATCTTCAGTTCCTGAAAAGGCTTTAGAGCATTGTGAAATAGTTGTCTTGTTATTCATGACAAGCTCTTTCTACTACAAATGGGTTTATGTCAATGAAGGTGGCTTTTGCAAAGCACCTAAGGATGTGATCAGGTTACCAGGAAAACCAACCATGAATAAGGGGGTTTGAACTTTTTTTTAATGTTTATTTATTCTTGAGAGAGAGAAACAGAATGTGAGCAGGGGAGGGGCAGAGAGAGAAGGAGGCTCAGAACTTGAAGTAGGCTCCAAGCTCTGAGCTGTCAGCACAAAAAAGAGCCTGATGTGGGGCTCAAACTCACAGACTGCAAGAACATGACCTGAGCTGAAATTGAGTACTTAACCGACTGAGCCACCCAGGTGCCCCTGAACTTTTAATTTCACACTCTGATTTCCAGGGAAGGGAAAGGGGCTAAAGGTTGAATGGATCATTAATGGGTAATGAGTTAATCATACCTACATAATGAAGCCTCCACAAAATCCAAAAAGAGGTGGTTTGGACAGGCCCACTTTGGCGATCCCGAATGCTTCCACAAGCCACCATCCTGAGCCCCAAGCTACATAAAGACAGAAGCTCCATTGTTCAGGAACTTACCCTATACATCTCTTCATCTGGATGTTGATTGGTATTCTTTAATATACTTTGTAATCAGTAATCAATAAGTAAGTGGGTTTTGCTGATTTCTGTGAGCCCTTTTAGCAAATTAATGGAACCCAAGGAGGGGTCATGGGAACCTCTGACTTATAGCCACTCAGTCAGAAGTACAGGTAACAACCTGGTCTTGTGATTGGCATCCTGAGTTGGAGGGACCATTGGAACCTCCAAAATGTGGCCAGTTTTTCAGAAGCACAGGTAACAACATGAGCTTGTGACTGGCATCTGAAGTGGAGGGCAGTCTTGTGGGACTAAGCCCTTTACCTGTGGAATCTGATTCTATCCCCAAGTAAATAGTGTCAGAGTTAAGTTGAATTCTTGGATGCCCGGCTAGCGTCTGAGAATAGCTTCTTGGTGTGGGAAAGCCTCCACGTACACACACTGAAATTGGGTTCAGTAACCTTTTTATAGTGACCAAATGAGAGCTGGTTACTAATATCAAACAAAACAGACATTAAGACAAAAATTATTACTAGAAACAAAGAAGGACATTTTAAAACAATAAGAAGGTGAATCCATGAGGAAGACATAAGAATAAACATCTATGCACCCAACAAATGAACCCCAAAATACGTGAACCAAAAACTGACAAAGTTGAAGGAGAGTAATAGACAATTCAACACTAATACTTGAAGATTTAATACCCACTTTCAATAATAGATGGAACAACTAGGTAGAAGGTCAACAAGGAAATGGAAGATCTGAGCAACACTATAAACCAATCTGACCTAAAAGGCATTTGTAGAACATTCCACTCGACAATAGGAGATACACATTCTTCTCAAGGGTACATGGGACATTCTCCTGGATAGACCATATATTAGGCCACAAAATGAGTCTCAATGAATGAAGAAGGAAACCATGTAAACATCTCTAGTCATGTGGAAAAAAATTAGTAATCAATAATAGAAGAAAATTTGGGAAATTCTGAAATGTGTGCAAGTTAAACACACCCTCACACACTCACTCCTAAATAAGCAATAAGTCAAAGAAAAGATAACAAGAAAAATTAGAAAATACTTTGAGAAAGCAAGAGCAACACACCAAAACTTATGTGATGCAGCTAAATAGTGCTTAAAGGGAAATTTATAGCTTGAGTGCCTATATTAAAAAAGAATTTTATTGCATATAAGTAATACTTCAATAAAGTTGATATTTAATATAGAAAGAATGACCCATATTCTTTGACTATATAGATTTATGTGCTATCTATACAAGTATAGTCGCTAAATTTTCTCTGATGGTAGTATAATTTGGGAAAAGTCACTAACCCTTTCAAACTTCATGTAAATTCACTGAAAAAAAAAACCCAATGTGGTTCTAAAAACATATGAACAAATATTAAGCTCATAGATAATTATATGCATGCTAAAGTATTTACGGGACAGTGCACTGATGTTTTCAATTGACTTTGAAATGCAACAACAAAATATAACATGGGTTGATGGATGGGTAGATATGTGATTAAAAAAAAAAACAAGTATAGTAAAATGCTAATGGCATAATCTACTTGATAAGTTTATGGGTACCCAGTATAAAAGTGTTTCAACTTTGCTATATATTTGAGAATTTTCATAATAAAATACTGAGGAAAAGTAATAAACTCAAAATGCCACTCTGACCTTGAAGTATTACAACCATAATTTACTAAGTTAATATCCTATTGGTCTGAGGAACTTAACGTTTTCTTTAGGGAGCTAGCTCTTTTAGCTTATATGCTTTGGGAACCCAGTGTATTATAGATAAACATTTTTAAATAATCACCAGAGAGATGTTATAAAAGAGTATAGTGGTACTCTATGGGGGAATAAGGTCTTGTAGCCTCAGGGCCAAACTTTCTGGAAGAGTCTTCTGAGTCTAGAATTATATTTCATTAGGGATTCAGATCAACTTAATTTCTGCCCCTAATTTCTGCAGGGAAAATTGTGAAGTAGACCACATGTAGATAAATTAATAAATTCATGCCTGCTCAAATGTGGTTCATTTTTTCACCCTGTCATTTCCAGTATTTTATTACTTCTGCAGATCTCACTCCCCTATTTGGAGAAGGCAGTTTCGATGCCATTAAACTCATTCACCACTCTCCTCTCATAATCTTGCAAAGCTGTTGGTACTGACACTTCAGTGTTCCACAGAGAGTGATTTTCCAAGTGATGAAGCAGATTCTAATCAGTATACCATCCAGATAAGGACTGGGAGCTGGACCTCTGCCACCTTTCCCTCCAGCTCTCTTAACACAATGACTAGGGAATTCCTTTGAGGATCACTGGGTACACTTCAAGTCCTCCCCCCACCCCTCCCCGGTCCTGTGGCCTCCTTCCAGCCACAGAGATCTTCCTGTCTGGAGCATTTCCGGCCCTTCTGTCCCTAGGCTTGGAGAATTCAGCTCAACCTGGGGAAGAGACAGAAGACTTGAGGTTATCAAAAGCCTGTTGAATTATCTGATGCAAGACTGACTGCCTTGTTTGCCTCCCTGGCTGTCTTCCTGGGCTTCAAAGCAGCTGAGAAAACAATCTTTTTCTAAGTCTTGGACAAGGAGGAAAATCCCTGGCATGAAGGATTTCTGTCGCAGACACTTGGTACAGCTAGAGGAAAAGTTTGTTTAGCTTAGCAATGGGTTTTATTAGCCCAGACATCTAGTTGAAGTGAGAAAATAGGGTCCCTGTTGAAGGACACTTCAGAGTCAGTAGGTTTCCTCCCTTGCTTCTTGGAAGGACCTTTGCATGCAGATGAAAGTATTAGATGTATTCAACAAGGACATCACTGCTGAATTCATCAACAACCACATAATCTTGCTGATCACAGAGGAGACCGAAGCAGGGTTAAATAATTACTGAAATAGGAAATTGTGGATGGATGTGAAGTCATACTTCTCAGCTGTCTCAATTGCTTCCCACCCCAGTTTTCTTGGCTGAACATATTACGTTGTCTTTGGGCTCTACATTTGGTAGCAGAGAACAGAGATAGAAAGAAAGCCAGGCCCACCACCTGCCCCTTACAGAAAGAAATTCTTCTGCTTATTCTTTTCCTCTGCCAGCTGGTTTTACTCTGCCCTTCACCCCCAACCAATGTGAGATTTGGGGTAGTGGTTGCAAAGGGGAAGGAAATAGAAGAGAGGAAGGATTCATTAGTGGTGTTAAAGGAAGCCTGCCTGGCACAAGGATTGGAGAAGAGAAAGTGGAAGAATTGGTGCCAGATTACCCTCAGCACATGGCTGCTTATTCATGTCTCCTTTCCTGGGCCATAAAGGCAAAACTCACTTTTTCCTAAAGTTGAGGCTGTATTGCAGAAACTCAGGTAAACTGCCAGGACCAGAACTCTATAAAAGCAGCCTCCAGGAGGGCCTGTGCCCAAGGTTCCTAACATCTTTGTGTGTCTGCTCCACACTGGCTTTTCTGACCACCCATGGAGGAGAAGGCCTGGGCTGGGATGCTCCAGATGAGGGTGACATCTACACTTTAGAATGACACAGGCACTATCCCTAGAAGGTGTCACCATACTGGAGGAGACCTGAGGTTCCTATGGCCAGCACTTTCCATTCGATGGCTCCTTTTCCACTTTCTGAGCCTCTTAGAAGTGGGATCAGGCCAGGAAAAACATGTGATGCTATACAGCAAGCTGAAACCAAAGACTTGACTTTGGACCTGCCCAAGCTGAGAATCTTGGCAGTGATTAACTGGGCAATCTGCTCTTTTCTATGGCATCTTCTAAGTCTCTCAACTTTGGGGAGGGGTGCCAGCTAAGTCTTCAAAGTGGGTATGAGTCAGGGCTTCTGAGGGTCACCAGTTTGGGCATTTATTAACTCCTCCATTTTTGAGTTTTATAATTGAGCTTCTATTATGTATTGGGCACCGTACTGGAGGTTGCTGGGACTAGGAGAAGCAGCAATGATGGTCTCTACCTTCTAATACATGGTGGTAAGTCCAGGTAACATTAACTGTGAAACAGTGGAGAAAGCAGTAAGCACCATTAGAGAGGTATAGATGAAGTGTGATGGAATTAGAGAAAGATTACCTCAGGCTGGAGGAGTTGGCATAGGCTTTCCAGGAGAGGTGGCATTTGTATGGGATTCAAGGAGTAGGTAGGATTTGGACATTCAGAAATGAAGGGCAGAAAGAAGACTGCCAGTGTGGAAGCTTGTGAACATCCAAGGCAGCTTGCATGGATGTCTTATCCAACTCCCTTCTTTGTCTTGACTTTTGCAATATCCAAGCTGTGGGAAAAAATGCCCTTATTTTCTGTTTATATATCCTGCCTCATTTGATGTATTATCCCAGAGAAGTAGATTCACCTGTGCATGACACATTGGGAGCTACCATTGTGGTGGTTCATAAACAGACTATAGAACCAGCTGGCTTGGGCTGGAATCCTGACGTCAGCACTTAGAAGTCACCTACCTCAAAGTGCTGTTGTTTTCTTCTTCATCATTATCATCATCGCTGTGGGAATGCTGGAAGCTCCCTCACCCATTCGGATCCTATAGGACTTTCCACTATTTTACATCCATTGATCTCCTTGAGAGTCTTATATTTAAAATGCAAACACCAGAAAGGGTAACCAAAGAAGGTTTAAGTGAGCTGCCACTTTAAAGCTAAAGTGAATCAGCTGACAATGTATTTGTTCAAGGCCAAATAGGCGCCTGAGGGGACATAAAAGAAGGAGACTAGGGACTGTAAGGGGAGGCCACTGAGCTCCAAAGACTGACTTCTCTTTCCAGGTTTTATTTAGAATACCTAGGCTTCTGTGTGTTCACTTGTAAATTGGGAGAAAGCTTCACACATACAGCACAGGGATAAAGTGAAGAACAGTGAAGAAAATACTCATTGGTTATTTTAGGAGCCCACTTTGTGCAAAGCACTGGATTGGGCCCTGTAAAATGGATGGATGTGGGATCAAAGAAAGTGCCTTGATCTTTGCAATCCCATTGAGAGTTCAGAATATATGCCTAAGAAATAAATTGAGGTAGAAATAGATAGCAGTCCTTTAAAAAGTGAAAATTCACAGTGTAGATTGAATCTGCCTGGTCCATAGTAGGTACTCAAGAAATGTTTATTGATAAATGGATTGAATGAATGAATGAGTGCCCAGGAAAAAAGAAGTCATAGTAGCATGTCAATGTGAAAAAAAGCCCAAAGGCCTGAAGACTTCCCTGTCTTGTCTGTGTTCTGTCATCAGAATGTCAGCTCCATTAAAGCAAGGACATTGTCTGTCTCACCCCCTGCTATGTCCCCTGCATCCAGTACAGTGCCTACCACAAAGGAAAGTGCCCAGTAGATATTTGTGGATTGAATAAGTGTGTGGATAGTACTTGGATACTATTTGTAGTACTTGAATAAGTACTTGGATACTATTTGTGGATTGAATAAGAACGTGGATAAGTACATGGATAGTGGGTGGATTATACAAGTAATGGAAATTACATCCAGATAGTAGTGGGATTGGGGACCCAGCACATCTATACCTTAAATGTTCCTCAAAAGAATTTTAATATATTGATAATCACTTTCCTTGCAAGAACAGGTGAAAAGAGAAAGTATATTCATTAGAGTATAAAGTTGAGCTAGTCTGATATAAAGGAAACATTACTCAAAAAAAATGGCTATTTGCAGGTGGGATAACAGCTCACAATACCACACACCTGCCTTGTGTCGCCTTAGGCTTTCTGAGCCACAGTGTCTGAACTCATTCTTGCCCACCTACATATTTCAGTGAACCCTCAGAGGATTCCAAAGTCAACTTCACACATTGCACGCAGGGTTGAGTATGATAAAAAAAAATGTTCATTAGCAACTTGGACTTTTATTAAGCAGCCAGGCCCTTCCTGCAGGTCATGATGTATTGCAGAAGGTAGAATGACACTTGAAAACAGTACAAGTCAGACAGAGCACCCCAAAGGGAGGGAGAATGGGAAAAAAAAAAAGAAGGGAAGAAGGGAGAGAGGGAGGGAGGAAGGAAGGAAGAGACAGAGGGAAAGGAAAGGAGAGGAGAGGAGGGGAGGAGAGAGAGGGAAGGGAGGAAGAAAACAATTAAAAGCAATATGTGCCTTCACCCCAGGCCTCTTAACATCATGTTTGTGTTGAAGTTTTTGTGGTCATGGGTTGCTTTGTGTGTTTAACCAGTTAATGGTTCTCCTCCAGTTGTTCTCATTTGTCAGTTTCCCTTTTGGAATTTAGGCTCCAATCCAAACACATTGCACCCAGTATGATTTGCTGAATGAGAAGAAGAGAACCATCACTTCTCTTGTTCCAGATACTGTGTCTCCACTAATAAAACCTGAGACCACACTAGATTTTTGTGAACCACATCTCACAACCAACTTGTATTGTATTATAGTTAACTAACACTCCTAATCCATTTTCTGAATGCTATTCTGTAACCCATTCTGTAACCAGTAGTTGGTCCTCTGTCTTCAAGGACATATATTTCATATAAAATTACATATATTTCAATAAAATTTCATTCTGAAAGATTTGTAGGATTTGTCCCAGCCTTCTAACCAAATTGAGATTTGTTTTGATATTACAATGTCTAATTCAATATAACAACTCTTTAAATTTTTTGTCTTCTGTTACTATATTCAGCATCCCATCAGTAGGTTTAATTATATGATCCACAAGTCCAAATGTCACCTTTTTAGTAAGGTCTTCTCTTAATACTCTATTTAAAATTGACCCTCTCCTCTGATCCAATACACGTCCTATACTCTTTCTCTGCTTTTTTTCCCCCTTCCATAGCATGCATAATCATTTAACATACCATATATTTTACTTATTCATTTTGCTTATTATCTTCTTCTTCCTTTAGAATATTGCTCCATTAGGGTCGCAATTTGGGGCAGTTCTGTCCCATGGTGGATCCTATATTTGTTGTATGGATGTGGTTAAGTGCATCAGTGTCCTTGTCCAGGTAGTAAGAATGCTAAACATTGACAGGACCAAGACTAGAATCCAGTACATCCTACTAGAGGTTTCTATTGATCTTTTTATCACTTAAATATCCACTTAGTGGTATTAGCATCCAGCTAAATTTGTCTTTACTCTATCCAGAAGGATATTGAGAATTCGTTACATTTTTGCTGAAAATCAGATATTTCATACTGGTGGTAGCCCTCTGATCTATCAGGGAAGGGAAGTTCTTTCCAAAAAAAGGAAGCGCAATTCATCTGACACAATTGATCACTTCCTCTTTCTAACTGCATACAAATCATCCTTTCGATAACCCATTTTAAACCCTGCTCAGAAAGGGCAGTGCATTAATCAATGACTTGTCCAAACTCCATGATTCCCTGGAAGGGAGGTCTTTCCAGCTGTGAGGTCCCTCTAGTTGAGTGCCTCCTAGCTTATTCACAGTGGGCATGTGCTCCCTGGGAGTGGAAATATTCAGATGATAGAGGTAGCACCACTGACTTGGAGGCATAGGCTTAGATCCTGTTTGTTGTGCTGCATTGGAATATCATATCATTTTTCTCTTGAGTATCAGATTTTGTAGTCTGTGAAGCAAAAATGGTAATATGATTTTCAAAAATATAGTATGTACTTTATTCATTACTATTTATTTATACCCTTTTGGTTTTATGTCTTATTACTTTATGCGGACAATAAAGATCTGAGGTTTTGGATATGTCTAATTTATTTCTATTGCTCTTTGATCTAAAGGATTTATATTTCTTTTCTCCATATCCTTTTTTCCTATTCTTTCTGACACAGCTGTGGTTGAGGGCCTTGTCATCTCATCCCTGAATTATCACAGTATCTTTCTAATTGGCTCCAGGACTCCCATCTCTTATTTCTTCATCTTAGATTCTTCAGTCAGGCTAATTTCCTGAAACCCAGCTGCTCAAAATGTGGTCTATGGACCATAGCATCAGCGTCTTCTAGGAGCTTGCTAGAAATGCAGATTCTCAGGCCGTACTCAAAATCTACTGAATGAGAAATTGCACATCAACAAAACCTATACGTGACTCATACTCACATTGAAGCTTGAGAAGCACTGTCCTCTTTTCGGTCATGGCATTCTCCTACCATTGAGCATCCATAAACTTCACATTGAACCATCCCTAAACTATCTCTGTCAGAAAGGCTCCACCTAATTTTCAGGTGAGCTGTGTTGACATGAAGATGCTAATGCCCATCTATACCCCCTACTCATTCGGTCTGAGAATGATGAGCAAATTTATATAGATAACTTTAGAGCAGTAGTAAAACAGTAGTGAAAAGTATTGAGATTTAACTTGAGTTGAATCCTTCTGGTAAAAGTATTTTGGTTTTTGATGAGTGAAAATTAAGGAGTAGTTGGGAAGCATATGGGATGAGTTGGTTGGAATGTTTTTCTTAGTTTGGCCCAGTGACAGGAATTTTATATACTTCAGTCAGTCTTCACAATAATCCCATTTAGGTGGGTGTTATTATCCCCATTTTACATGTGAGGAAATTGAGAATCAAAAAGGTGAGGTTGTGGAGAGCCACGGTATTGGTTAGAATTCAGGCTACAAACACCATGGCAACAAAGACATTTGAAATTCAGTGGTTCAGACAAGTGGCTCTGTCCTGAGATGGACAGGTGACCCCAGGTGGGAAGCACTTATGCTTTATGAGGTCACCCAGCTTTCTGCTCCCAAGTTGCTTCATCAACCCCCAGGATGTCCACCTCCATATAGTTGAAGCCAGTTCCTGCCCTTAGGGACAGGGAAAGGGAAAGTGGAAGGCACACAACGATTTAATGAAAACATTAGTTTTCAAAACATTGAAAGTGTTACCTGTCACTTGTACTCACAGTCTCTTAGTTAAAGCTTGGTCATATGGCCACCCCCAGTTCCAAAAGTTGCAGAGAAGTGTCGAAACCTGGAGAGTTATTAATTAAAAAGATGAAGGAGGTTGGCTATTAGGGGGAAATTGGAGGTCTTACAATAGGCACGATGCTGATTAGTGGAAGAACCTAGATTCAGACTCTATGACTACAACCTGCAAGCTTTCCACCACGTTATACCACCAGAGTTGACAATCAGTAAATGTTGAATTGAGATAAATTGAGATATTACATTTAAGCCTTTTGGTTATTTGAAATTACTTCTTCCTTCTCTCTTGCTTCCCTGATTAACCTAAGTGGCTCTGTGCCACACTGTCACTGTCTTTGATGATGTTATTTTGTAAAGCAGGAAACTGATCTTCATCTTCCTTCAAGAGAAATGTCGTAATAAAATAACTCACCAGTCCTTAGAGGTTCAGTGGAACCATATGAAGTATGATAATATGTGTTAATGATAATACTGGTTTAATGACCAAATGACTATCCCTTTTATTTTTTTTATTATTTGTTAAATCTTCATTTATTTATTTTGAGAGAGAGATAGTGTCCAACCAGGGGAGGGGGCCAAGAGAGAGGGAAACAGAATCCCAAGCAGGTTCTACAATGTCAGCACAGAGCCTGACACAGAGCTCAATCCCACAAAGGATGAGATCATGACCTGAGCTGAAATCAAAAGTCTGATGCTTCACTCACCAAGCCACCCAGGCACCCCATGACTATCCCCTGGTTTTTTGTTTTATTTTTTTTACTATCACTTTTAAAGTAGGTATTTTGTTAGGAGAATGCCATTGCTCAAAATATATTTTTTTTATATTTTGTGTTGGCTGGTATATCAGTCAACTCTTGCTGCAATGATGCCTCATGACAACACCACCAAAATCTCAGAGGCATAGAGTAATAAGCACTTAACTAATGTGTATGTGGTTCTCCTGGGGGTCAGCTATGTAGACTGGGCGTGGCTGGCCAGCACTGCACCAGGTGTCTCTCATCCTCCTGAGATAGCAGGTTAGCTTGGATGTATTTTTCTCTCGCAGCAGCAGAAGCATAAGAGAGCAAAGGGAGGTATGTGAGGCTTCTCGAAGCCTAGGCAAAGAACCTGTTAGCCCAAGTAAGTCATATGGGCAAACCCACAGTCCAGGGAAATACCTAAGTAAGAGGAAATGTAGTCACAGGGCAAATGCCATGAATACAGAGTTGGTGAAGAGCTGGGGCCAACAAAGCAAATTATCATGACTTAGCTTTACCAAGTGATTGTGAATATTCATAATTATGGTAAATATTTATCTTTTAAGGGTAGTTTTGAATTTCTTTTTAGCAAAATAGCTACATTTATGAATAAGTGAATTTATGAATAAGAGAATTAGTCTAGGTTTATCTTTGGGCAAAAATTTATGAATTTTTTTCAAAATTCAAAAATTATAAATTTTTATAATTATGAATTATGAATAAATAAATTTATGAATAAGAGAATTAGTCTAGGTTTATCTTTGGGCAAAAAAGGTAGCTGTTGAAGCCTGAGACATAAAATAAGGAAACATCTCTAAAATAACTGGTTCAAGAATATGGCATTCAGTGGCAGAATAGGTGGGATAAATGTACAGCCTTCCAAAGCAATTGGCTGGTTGAAGGAGTAACACTCATTTGGTCCTAAAATAATTTTTTTAAAATAAACTTTATGGCTTATAGTCACATGTCACCATTTTGTCTCAAAGTGGGAAGGGGAGTGAACAGAGGTTTATCTCTGATATGATGTCCCCTTTGACTAACTCTGGGAAAATATGCTCTATGTGCAGATTCTCATTGCCAAGTCCCCTCTGGCTCCCTTCACCTCATTTGCCTATACCATCCAGAAGGAAGGCCTGGTTCTTCAAGGTAAGACCCTTGGATTAAGCCATTTCTTTAAGCTGATTATGCACAGTGCTGCCCATCACTGGTGATAATTACTGCTGTGCTCCTGATAGAAGCTAACTTCAGGGCAGAAACAAAGACCAAGATGAATTCACCAATGATATTTATCCTGATGAGATCAAAAGAGATTGGCAATTGTGGCAAGAATGTAACAGAAGGCGAAGGTGAAGCGGAGGGAAAACAATAGAATCTCCTAACAGAGTGAGGCAAAGCATGAGAGTTAAAGCACTAGTCTAGGAACTGCCAAGCACCAGTGTTCTTTGCAGACCCTGTGGAGTGAGGAACCAGACTCCAAGCCTCTGATACCAGTGTGGAAGGCCTAGCATCGCCCCAGAGCCCTCTTGCTTAGCAAAGTGAAACACCATCTGGTCTGGCAGCCTGGGGGACACTTCGTCATGGCTCCCTGACCACTACTTCCTCAGGCCCTTTCTGGTTACTCCATTTCTGTTCCCATTACTCAAGTCCCAGCAGGCCTTGCTGACCTGTACCATGTGACATGGGCCTGGGACTTAGAAGGAGCTGAGTTCTGGCTCCCAATAGAGCGCCCCAAGGCCACAGGCTGGAACTCACTGCTCTACAATGGTGGTTCCCAGATGCTGGGTCTTCTGGTGATTGCAGGGCTCTCCAGAAAATAATGAACATGAGAGGTAAATTCAAACACTGTTGAACTTAGCCCACAGGGCCAGTTGTCCAAAGCTGCTTTGTAGATTGAGAATGGTCCCCACCAAAGAGTGAGGATATACATCTGCCCCCCCGCCCCAGGGTGACCCTCCCCCAGGATGCATAGGTGAACATCTATGCCAAACCCCCAGTAGAACATACTGTCACTGCTGTCTGTGGGAGGAATATCTGCCCTTTAGGATTTTGTAAGTGGGGTACTTTCCTCAGGTTGATGAAGCATGGCGAGTCCTTCCAATATTCCCACGGAGACATACTGCATTGCAATGATCTAGCAGGAATTTTGTGGGGCAGGCTGGAGGGTTCATGCTTTTGGACTGAGGAGCCGGCTGCAGCCTCCCCTTTCCTTCCCCTTCTTAAACGTCCGCTTCTTAATGGACCCGGAAAGCAGCTTGTTTGTTTGGTACAGCTGAGCTCCACAGCAGGGACTCAGGTCCAGGGAAATTTGGGGTAAGAACTATTGACCTTTGGCTCTTAGCCTTTGACTTCTGCTATCCAAGTTCCTTGGTAAATATTTTTTTTACAATTGCAAATATTGTTTTCTGACAAAGAAGCAGAGATTTTAAGACCAGATTAAGCAAAGCAAACAGCAGGCCCCTTTGTTACATACTCTCTAAGGGTGTATAACTCATAAGCAATCAGAAAGCTGAACTCTTATTTACCCAGTACACAGTGTGGCTTTTGGCTCTTCATTTTCAGAGGCTTTCTTAAAAGATTAGAAATCAGCTAAATAGCAAACTTAAATGAAGATTTTAAGAAATTCTATTGAAGATTACAAGGCAATGTCAGGAGGAAAAGAGGCAGTTTTGCCCAGATGGCTTGTATGCAGAGCCTTGATGTGGTACCTATATCTTGATCTCCGGGCATTTTGGTAAACAGCATTTCTAAGCCTGACCTAATTCGGATAACTTTTAGGATAATATTTGCGAAAACAAGATTCACAGAGTTGCCTCTGACCCTCATTGCTAAGATCACGATTTTGACAGGAAATAGAAGGTTGTTTAGAGAAAGGAGAGGCCTAAGATGAATTGGTAGAGGTTAAAAACCTGGAAAGAAACACTATTAGAAAAAGTTGGAAAACAAAGGAGAAAGGAGGCTGACCCATAGCTGTGTGTCCCAGAGAGAGAAAAGTTCAGAGAAGTGGCCGATGCTGCAGGGACCCCAACCAGTAAATTAAAATGTGTGGGAGACCTCATTGCCTCCCCTGGTAGCTTTTAAAGCTTTATCTCCATCCCTTGCCTAGCTATCTCTCCCTCTCTCAGGTTTTCTGAGGCAGCAGAAAAGCCACTAAATACAGATCTCTGGGGAACTCCCTCCCCAATAGCTATGTGCTCCCAAGGCTTTGGGAAAATAAGAAAGAGCTCTGGTCTTGAGAAAACTATGGAGACCTGTCCTTTAGTGGAGACACACACACACACACCCCTCCCCACCGATTTCTGTTTCAGCTTCGGTGTAATCTGGAGAAAATCTCCAGCACCCCAGTTTTGTCCGCTTGAAAATGACAGTGTTGACCTTGATCCAGCACTTCGCAAACTGTGTTGCAACCCATTGGTGGGTCATGAAATGAAATTAATGAGTCACAACCAGAATTTTGAAAAATGTAATAGAGGAGAATAGAAAACTCTCAGATTATATCACACGTATCACATTGTTTCATGACATATTTCATGGGTGACTTGTGTATGTGTATAATGAGTTTGTGTATGGAGGTTGCAGTGCAAACTATTTTTCTTCCTTGGCTTGTAGTCATTGGCCTGCATGATCTCCACAGGCCTTAACCCTTCAGCTTATCTGATTCTCCTTGGAGATGGTGTACTTATCATCACTTAGCTCAGTAGAGTTGTAGCTGGAGATCTCCACACACCAGAACATAAATTTTTTTCTCCCCACTCTNCCCCTCCATAATTCCCCAGATTTAAGGCAAAGAAACTTTTGATTCCTGGGTGGTAACCTTGGAGAGATACCTGCAGCCAAGGCCAAGGCCAAGGTGTGAGGGGTTGCTCTGACATAATAGCCTCAAGTTGCCACGGAGGTTGGTTGGTGCCTGATGCTGGGAGCTTGAGGGGGGCAATACAATCCGTGTCTGAGAGGCATCAAGACAGAGAGGGGGAAGGCCTGGAAGAGTGAGGGCAGCCTCTGTGGTACCTGCTAAAAAAGGCACTTGGGGCTGGACGTTCAGTATTTGTAATGGAGGCAGCCTGGAGTGGTGGGAAGGAACAGTCCATACAGACTACACTTTTTCGGGGGAGGGGGCTGTCAGTGAATGCGGGAATGATCCCTCAGTGCCTTTTATCCCCTTAGCAAGTCTAAGATTCCTACCGCCCTGCTAACCAGGAGGTTTTATAATACCTGGAGTGCTGCTGTGTGCACGAGCAGAGGGAGGGAATAAAAGGTGAGGCCAGAATTCGATTTACCGGCTCCACAGGCCATTCCCCTCACCAGTTCTCAAGGATTAGGATGCTAAGAACAGCCAGCAACTGGGGGCCTTATACCCTTCCTGCCTTTTTGTTCCCTGGGATGGGAGGAACAATAAATCGGCAGGCCGGAGAGACTGAGGGGCCTGGTTAGAGATTTCTCAGGCTGCTTTTTGAAATACTTGAAGGAGCCAGTCTGTGCTATTGTTGTAGTAAAATTGAAAGCGGAACTATTCTCCTTTTGCAAAAGGAAAGAAAGAAAAGAAAGAGAAAAAAAGAAAGAAAAGAAAAAGTAAAAGAAAACCCACCCTCCTGGCATCTTCAGGAGGCTGCCTGTCTCAGGCCATTACCATGGTAATACTGTGCTGTTTGCATCTTCTTTGTCCTGCACTTGTGGTGATCCTGGCCTCAAGGTTGGGCTCAAGACCCTGGAAACAGTTGGCCCCAAAGGAGAGGGAGCTCGCAGCCACCAGCTTCCTCATGGTTCAGACTCAGAGGGACCAGATCACCACAGACGGAGAGTCAGCCCTTTTGTGCAACTGAAGTGGGAAAGGTGGAGGGTGTGGGGGTGGCTCCCGTTGATCCTTTTCTCCTGTTGTCCCCAGAGTTCCACATGAAATCCCCAGCACCCACTGGGTGGCAAAGCCTAGAGTTTGGGCTGGCTCAGAGTAAGGCTAATGGTGCCGGGGGCCTAGCGGGGAAAGGAAGGCAGGAGCCGGCTTTGGGAATCAGCCTCCATGGAGTGGGCCCACAGAACCGCCTGGCTGCAGAAGGGCAAGGGGACCTTTACAGTGAACTCCATCCTGGCCCATATTCTGCTCTGGTCGTGTTCTTTGTTTCCCCAACAAGTCCCAAATGCTGTGTCCCGCGGGTCACAGCTGGGACCCCTGGACCTCGGGGTCAGGCCAGGAATAAAGATTACTATCCTGTCATTGCAAAGAGCCAGGCTGTTTTGCTCATGCTGCGGGAAGCCTAGGAAAAACCTAAGGCCAGTCTCTCCCAGAGCCGCCTTTGGCCTTTGTGGGGCTCAGGGCAGTGGAGGCCTGCTGACTTGGTAAGGAAGCCGGGCTGGCCTGGGAGAATGAAGAGGGGCTCCTTACTCAGTCTTCCTTTGCCCTGCCTTCTCCATTTCCTCAGGAATCTAGCAAGAATTTGAAAATCAAAAGCCAAATTGTTAAGGACAGAAGATAAATGCCTTAGTTTCTCAGCAGGACAGAATTGTGGTTTCTATGTTGTTTTTTAAAAAATTGAAATGAGGCATGACAGGTTGAATTTGGATTCTGGTGCTATCCTCTGCTACTTTAGCTCTGAATAAGCAGCATAAACCTTGGGATGGAGCTGAGGAATCTTAGGGGGGGCCCAGCACACCCTGAGATGTGTCCTGAGAAGATTCTGCAAATGAAGCTAGTTTCCCTGTTTTCCCAACCACCTACTGTAGGGACTCAGAAGAAATCAGAAAACAATGAAACAGTGATTTTTCTTAAGGGCTGGAAAACTACGTACCTCATCTTTCTTGTAAAATCGAGAATGTTTGTTTGACCGCCTTTTGAAGCTTATTGGGATTTTGAAGCTTATTGGGAGAGGCATTAATCTCCTCTATTTGTTCCCTTGTCACAAAGTTGGGTTGGATTCTTCCACCCCATTTTCTTAGACCCTGAGCCAATTAGATGATTTATTGAAAAATTCTCTTCCCCCACATACCACCATTTACGTTCATCAGATTTCAGTTTGAATTAGTAACACATCTAAATGTTTTCTGCCTAACGGGTGCAAAGTGACCCAGAAGATTCTTCATGTATTTCCATCCAGGTATGGAGGTGTCTGCTTGGTAAATACAACCCCCACACCTGGCACAGCCTGGCATTCTTGTGGGAGCCTGGGCAGAGAGCCCTGGGATTCAATGGAGCAGAGAGAGTGAACTCCTCTCCCAGAGGTCACAGAGAAGAGAGCAAAGCAGGTCTGTCATGTGGTCCCTGGGCTACCAGGTGCCACTGCAGCCTCAAAAAGCTTGTGCAGGACAAGGCATGGTCCTTTGTGACTCCTGCTTGCCTCTCAGGGAGGAACTTCCCGGGGAAAATGAGGAAGCACGCCCCTTTACTGGTTCTCTCCTCTTTTTTAACATTTACTTCACACTCCCTGCCTCCATGCATCTTCTCACACCAACCCCTGCTCTGTTTACTTCTTTTACTCTGGCTATTAGCTTCAAAGAGAGATTTTCTTTTCCATGTGCAAAATAAAATATTTTAAATACGGAACAGGGCAGAAAATAATAAAACCCATGACTTTAACACCCAGACTTAGCAAATGTTAAAATTTTGTCGTATTTGTTTCAGATTTTTTTAATAATAGGAACAAAACTTGACAAAATCAAAACCCCCTTTGTACCTATCCCTACCTCACAACCTTTCAGAGAAGTAGAAACTCTCCAGGGTTTGATACATATCCTTTCCCTCGTTCTAAATAACTTTTCTACATGTATGTGAATCCAAATATAATACAATGATTTGTTTTGAGTGCATTCCAAGTTTGTGTAAATGGTTTACTGGACACATCATTCCACTACTTGCTTTTGTCACTTAATGTTGTGTTTTTACAATGTGTCCATATTGATACACATGGATCCCATTCTTTTACTTTAATGAGGTATCCTCATTCATTGTATGAATATACTACATTATCCGTTCCCCTATTGATGGAAATCTCGATTATTTGTTAACCTAGTGAATTCTGTTACATGTGCTTCTTCGTGTGCTGATGTGAGGGTTTCTCTAGGTATACACAAAAAGTGAAACGACTGGTCAGAGGGCATGCACACTTTAATCTTTACTATGTATTCCCAAGCTGCTTTCCAAGGACATTTACCAATTTAAACTTCCTCTGGAGGTAGTGAACCCATTGCTACACAGCTGTGTGTGATTATAAGTTTGTTGTTGTGTTTGCATGGACAGTCTTCTCATGTATTCTCTATGGAAACTTCTTTTATCTCTGCTATGGGGGTATAATCTTTCCATAGTCTCCAGAGGGATCTTCTGCACAACATATGTGCTTTATGCGTATACTTAGATGATTAGTTGACAAAAATTACTTTAATTCCTCCCAAAGTTAAAACTCTATACACTTCCAAGAATGAGAGATTTTCATCTCATCCATCGCCCTTATTTTCAGGTCAGCAGACTGAGTTCCAGAAAGGCAAGGTCTACCTCAGAATTGGGTTTGTAGCCCTTCGCAAGTACTCAGGGCTCCTAAGATTTTATAAAATCAGAAATGGGTGTGGAGCCTCTCATCTTGCATAATGGCAGCCCCTCTGGCAACTTATCTCTTGGGCTTCACGAGCTTCTGTTGTGATATTCCCCTCCTGTCCTGAATCTTGAATCTTGAAATCCTAAGCTAAGGTGGATCAGAGGCACTATTGTAAGCAACCCCTCAAGAAAGTTCCTGAGTTGGGTTGTAAGTTTGGCTGGGTGGAATCATAATATAAATTAACAGTGTCCACATAATATAAGTCAAAAGTGAGGTTTACTGCTTTCTCACATAGCATTGCAGAGGAATATAGTCCAGAACTAGTATAGCAGCTCATCCCATGTATTTGTCCAGGGACCCAGGCTCTTAGCTTCTTGCCCCATCACACCTAGGATATTGCCCTCATTGTCATGGTCTACAATGGCTCAGCATCATTATCTCCATCCAGGTAGCAGAATTTGTATGAGATAGAAAATGAGGGTGGGAGGAAAGGACATCCTCCTTCCTTTAAGAATATTAACCAGAAGTTACATGCATTATTCCTGCTTATATCATGCTGACCAATCTGTAGGTATATGAGAGGAAAGACTGGAAAATTGTAGTTGTTTATCTGGGGACCATGTGCCTACCTAAATTTTGGGAGTTCTTTTACCATGAGAGAGAAGGGGAGATGAATATTCAGTGACACATCCTTTTTAGAGGAGCCCAGTTGCAGAGATTAGACCCCCGGGTACAATAGTACAGACCGTAGGGTTAGGCTTGTAGCATAATGTTAAAATGCACATAAATATTGTATTGTAAATATTATATATTAAAAATGCTAACAGGACCCTCTTTGGTAGAGTCTAGAACAAAGATGTAGGGTGTCACAATTGGTAATGCCACCAAGGATCAGCACCAAAGATGCAGGTCCCCCACCCAAAACACAATCTCTCTAAAGCAGAAACTTTAGTATGTGCTACTATGCACTATGTTAGAAAGATACTTGAACAAGAGCTACTTGTGCTTATAGCAGAAAGCAGGATATGAATTTGGGTCCAAAGTTATAGACTAAACACACTTTTCCCCCAAAATGTTTTTTCCTGTCTCCACATTTTTTTAAACATGGAACAAAATGTCAGTTGGAATAAGGTTATATTAAAAAAAACTTTATTTCAAGGCCTGGACTATAGTTAGACTGGATCCACACTCCTCTTTTAGAACCTGGAAGCCATTTGGCTGTCTTTGCAGAGCTAACAATTTGCATTTGTGAAAATGCCCAGGTAATAATACCAAAAGATGTTAAATCAATTCAGGTTGTTGATTTTCTTTGAAAACTTCTTCCAAAAGGACGTGGTGTTCTTTCTGGAATATGACTTAAGCTCCATTTCAGTGAGTTCAGTTCAGCAGGTATTTTTTGAGGTATCTATTGTTTGTAAACCATGGTGCTCAGAGGATATAAGACTAGGGGCGATGCTCCCTCTATTTAAAAAAAATTTGTTTATGTTTTATTTATTTCTGAGAGAGAGAGAGAGACAGCATGAGCAGGGGAGGGTCAGAGAGAGGGGGAGATACAGTATCTGAAATAGGCTCCAGGCTCTGAGCTAGCTGTGAGCACAGAGCCCAATGTGGGGCTTGAACCCACGAACCATGAGATCATGACCTGAGCCGAAGTAGGACGCTTAACCGACTGGGCCACCCAGGCACCCCTCCCTCTCTTTTAGTAGCTCAAAATCTAGTTAGCTCAAAAACAAAATAAGTTTAATCAAAGGCAAACTGTGACACCTATTATTGAGGTTCAAACAATGTGATATGTTTAAAAGAGATAGAATTGGGGCTCCTGGGTGGCTCACTTGGTTAAGCACCCAACTTGGGCTCAGGTGATAATCTCATGGTTTGTGAGTTCAAGCCCCACATAGGGCTGTCAGCACAGAGCCTGCTTCAGATCCCCTGTCCTCTTTTCTCTCTGCCATGCCTCTGCTTGCACTCTCTCTCTCTTTCTCTCTCTAGCGCATGTGCTCTCTCTCTGTCTCTCTCTGTGTCTGTCTGTCTGTCTCTCTCTCTGTCTATCTCTCTCCCAAAAGTAAACATTAAGAAAAGGGAGATAGAATCATTTCCACTAGGATGACTGAGGAAGGTTCCTGAGAGTAGGGGAAGAGCTGAACTGCACACCATCCCGTGAATACTGATGAAAATGGCTTTCCATTGTCTTTTGATAGAGGCCAATTTCTTTTGCTGTTTGACGATAGATTTGAGAACCTTGGGGAATGCTGATTAGTGCCATGTGACTAATGTTGAATCATGCTGACTAATGTGCTCTAAATGGATTGATTCAATAATAAAGGGAATGTTGAGAGTCAAGAGTTCAGATCCTGAATTTCACCATGTGACGAAATGTAAATCCCTTAGCTTCAGTACTTCATTTTTTGGTCAATTAAAATGTGCTCATGAGGAGAATCTAACAAGTCACCTTGACTAGAAAGTACTTTACAAACCTCAAGGAGAACAGAAATGCTTAACAACAACTCGCAGGACAGGCTTGTGCAATCGTGGGTTATTCATCGCCCATACAGAATCAGAACATCCATCACATGCTGCTCCCCAGCCATGCGAAACTTCTACTTCCTCACACATGCCACAAGGACTGACAAACAGTACATTGCCCTCACAAAACCTGACAAATAGAGGAGCTTTTGAAAAATCTTCCTATCTACCTACTGGGGCGGCTGTGTTTTTCTACAACAAATGTCACCACAGAACTAAGAGCTTGCCTTGCACACACAGCTTTTTCTCTCTTTTGACATCTCCCCAGCTAGACTGCTTGAGAACCTGGCCTTCCATGTCCAGATGTTTACTGAATTCTGAAGGCCCCCCAAGGGCCCAAGTTCTTTTGTTGCCCTCCAAATCACTTCCCACAGAGACTGACCGATGTCCTGAAGGAGCCCTTCAATAGGGAGGATAAATGGAGGCAGATGAAGACATGACCCCCTGAGGCTCACCCACGTCCACGCTAACAAAGGGTCTGAGGCACAACCTTGTAAGGAGCATTTTGGTCAGCAGCGTCCCTTCGAGAGGCCACGTCTCCCCCACAGGGCTGCTTTCAATGGCTACCATCACAGTGGAAGCACTGGGCATTTGTTAAGGGCTGAGGTTTGCTAGGTGCAGCACAAAACATCTAAATCACGGTCCCCTGTCTTTGTGAGGGCTTCCTGGCTACTGATGGCAGCTGGCTTTCTCAGGGGAAACCAGAGAGCTAGTGGAGGAAGCTGAAGCAGGGCTCCCACTTCTCTGGATGTCCTCTTCCCACCCAGCTCAGAGAGGGCCTTTGTCTATAGCGATCAGCAGTCAAGCCAGGGCTGCGGGACCTTACCTCACACCGATGCTGTGTTTCTGGGCATCTCTGGTTTGCAGGGCTGTTGGCTCCCTAGGTAATAGAGAGGTAGGTATGCAAGAGGACTACAGCTGAAAGGAAAGTTTTATTTAGACTATTAGGGACAAGTTAGTGCATTTCATCACAACATAGTTTTGTTTTGATTTTTTCAAATTGACTTTCTCTCCCTTTTTTTTTTTTCTCTCCTTTAGGCCAATAGAGGCCATAGGGACACTATGACCTTTGTCTAGAGCTGATGGGGGCACGAGTTGTGAAATGAAACAGGATGGTTCTGCTCGGAAGAAGGACACGGAAGCCAACATAATGGGGATTAATTAGTTGATTGATGTTGATACGGTAACAGATTTGCCCCCATACCACTGAGCCAGCCATCTCAGACCTAGCACGGAAGGTGAGGATGAAGTCGCCTTTGTTCAGGTCTCTAGATGCATGGGGCTGAAGGCTTTGCGCTGTGGGATGTCAACAGCCGTAATAATAATAATTTGCACTTATATAGCACCTTTCAACCAGGCACCTCAAAGCGGTTTAGCCACGTTAATTAATTAAAGCCCACAATCCCCCTAGGGAGAGGAGGAGGATGACTAACAGGATTTGTAATTACAGGAGGGAACATTTCCGAATAAAGTATTGTCCACCATGTAAAAAGAGTGGGTGTAAAGGAATTGGGGTCTCCAAAGAGTAACTGATTCAGAAATGAAATCATGGAAAGATGGGGAGGCTGGGGGCGGGCATGGGCGTGGGGGTCTCCTCTTGTGTCAGAGGGAGGTCAATGGGCTCAGAATGCACTGACAGGTTCGGATCCAGCTGAGAAGCCGAACATGTACGGTATTAGTGGCATTTGGAAGGTCATTAGTGACACAACTATTGTGGTGTAAATTCAAGTTTCTCTAGTATATTGTGTATAGCCTTGCAGAACAAAGGGTGAGATTCATGCAGTATTTAATAAAGGATGAAATTAGTTCTTTGGATTTAAAGCCCAAGGCTGGGCCAGTCAATTAGCAAATAAACCAATTGGTGACCCATAGGATAATTTAGTTGTTTCGGGCAGAACACCCAGCCTAAGCCCTCCTACTGTCCGGAAGTTTCCAACCAAAGCTTCAAGGCTGGGCTCAGTGCAGGGCCTCGGGGCTATGGCTCCTTCAAAGCCAGGCATCAAATCTTCCCAGCCTTTGGCATGGGGACCTCTCTCTCTCTCTCTAATGTGTATTTATTTTTTGAGAGAGAGACAGAGCGTGAGCTGGGGAGGGGCAGAGAGAGAGAGGGGGAACACAGAATCCAAAGCAGGCTCCAGGCTCTGAGCCGTCAGCACAGAGCCCAACATGGGGCTCAGATTCATGAACCACAAAATCATGACCTAAGCCGAAGTCAGACACTTAACCGACTGAGCCACCCAGGTGCCTTGGCATGGGGACCTCTCTTAGCCAAGTTGTTAGTGACCCCCAAGCTGTCCTCTATAGAATCACTTTGTACCTGCTCCCCCTCCAGAGGTTTTAAATGCTTTGGAGTCTATAGTCAAGTCTTACCCCGTCTCATGTTTCCTGTCAGTGCCCACCAGAATGCTGTGCACCAAGTAGATACAGATCAGTGAAGAATAACTGAATGACTGTCTTTTAACAACTCAGTGTTTGTTGAGCACATACCAAGTGCTGTGGTGAAGCTCACAAGAGCAGGATACGTGTCTCATCCTCAAGAACTATATTGTAAGGTATGGAAAAGACTCCTAGACTGCTAACTAAAATATAAAACAGAATACAGTGAAATGACATGATAGATGTACATCCAAGCCACGTGCTGCAAGGACAAGAGTGGGAACGTTTTGTCCAGCTGGGGTGAGTCAGGGAAAGTATTCCTGGAGAGCAAACAATGTGCTGGGCATAGAAAGGCAAGAAGGATTTGGGTAGGCCTGAAAGAGGTCACAGAGGCAGACTTTCCCGACTGTGGTCAGTTGTCTCCCTCTGAGCAAGATGCATTTTGAGAACTTGTGATCTTCAATAGAAAATTTGTGAAAAGCAAGCTGAATTTTTGCAGCTGATTGAATGTGCGTTTCCTGTGAGTTCTTATTAGGTGAATTGGCTAATTTCAAACATCAAAGGGCTATTTGAAGAGTTGGGAAAGATATACTATTCTCTGTAACTACTAATTTGGTTTCTTTCCACTTTTATTGCCCACCAAGAAGGAAAAGCTGGACCGTTCACACATTAAAACGGAGCACTCAAAAGTTTCTTTTGAGAAAGGTACAAGGCAGACACCTCCCAATTCCAAATGTAAAGGAATAAATGTCTTCCTCCTTGAGCTTATTTTTTTCAACACCAGGAAACCCTAAGACAGGGCTCTACACCCAGTGACTGACAAATCAATCCCCACACTCTCCTGGTTAAAGTTCCAACAGGGCTTTTCACCACAAACCATGCTCCCAGGATAGGACCTACGTGCCGTGTTTGCATCATGCCAATATTTATTAAGTGTTGCTGCATGTCTGACACACACTATACATGCAACAGCTTACCTAATCCTAACAGTCTCACGAGGTAGGACTTTGCATCATTCCTCCCGTGCAGATGAGCAATGAGGCAAGAAAAGTTCAGTCTTTTGCTAAAAAGTGATGGAATGTTGATTCAAACCCACTGGGTCCTGCTTCTTCCTCTCTTGCCCCTCACCTGTCTACTATTTCTGTTCGCATGTGTTACAACTTCTCCTAGTCATCCTCAATTCACTAAAATACTCAGCACAATATTATGTACATAATGGGGAACTCTATGACTATTTTCCAAGTAAAAGAATCACCGGGAGCAACACCAGTGGTTTGATCTTCCATGGGGAGGGGCGGCTGCAGAAAGACTGGGCAGTGGTGCTGAGAGTTGAGTAGAGGCTCCATCACTACCTCCTCTTCGTTCCACCATGATTAAAGAGTAGGAGACGGGCTCAGGAAAGTTGCCCCAGGAAATATTTGCAAGAGAGAAGACACAGGTGGTATTCATGAGCTGAGAAGCTGTCAAACCTGGTACCTCCCATGAGATGCCAGTGAGGTAATTTGTATCGAACCTGGATGCTACTCACTGATTTTTTTTTTTCTGTGTGTGTGTACGTATACATTCATATTTCAAAGTTGGACTTTGTTCCCATAACTGTGCTAGCCTCCTAGGTACTCTGTTTGTTAATGGGCGGCAGTCCCAGTGAGGATTCAGAAGTGGTCCCTATCAGCCCACAGAGTGGACATTTCTGGATTAGCCCCCAAGTTCTGAACTCTGTGCATAAGGCTTCTGTGTTGTATGTTGTGAGCAAAGTTACCACTCATGGACGGGATTTAAAAGATTATCTGGCAAAACCAGGATTGCCAAGTGAGAATTCTGGAGATGGGGAATGAGGATTGGGTCATGGGGAAAAGGGGAATGAAGGCAAGAGGAAGTGCACAAGAGCAGATTCTGACCTTAGAAGTGTGATCTTAGAGCCACTGGGAAGTGTCCTTTTTCTGAAATGTTTCATTTTGCCTTTGGTTTCAATATTGTCACCATCACTTTTGTCCTCTGCCTGTGAAAAGACTTTCTTTATTCTCTTATAGAATTCAACAGAGGCCTCTTTTGCTCAAATGGAGGGAAAGAGTCCATCACATTTCCCAAAAGAATATCCTAAGTGTGAGAGAAAGCACATTGCCTACCTGTCTGAATTTCAGTGAAGACAGTGTTCAGAAGGAGCCCAGGTTCTCCATAACTCCAAAGGGACCTGGGAAGGGAGTAGACCAATAAATAGTGGGCATAAATCAGGACAGACTTTGTTTTGCTGCCTAAACAAACAACACCCCGAAATCTTAGTGACTTAAAGTCAGTATGTCTGAGGGGTGCCTGGGTGGCTCATTCGGTTAAGCGTCCGACTTTGGCTCAGATCATGATCTCACGGTTCGTGGGTTCAAGCCCCACATCGGGCTCTGTGCTGACTCCCAGCTCAGAGCCTGGAGCCTGTTTCAGATTCTGTATCTCCTTCTCTCTCTGACCCTCCCCTGCTCACGCTGTCTCTCTCTCTCTCTCTCTCTCTCAGAAATAAATAAAACATTAAAAAAAAAAATCAGCTGTCTGAGAGACTCTCCCAGGACGCTGTCCTCCATGTGATGACTCAGTATCCCATCTCAGTAGCAACATGTACTTCCACAATTACAGTAGGGGAAGAGAGAGAAGGGTTGTGCCCTAGCAATTAAGTGCTTCCCCCAAGAAATGATACCCATCACTTCTGCTCTCATGGCCAAGCAGTCATGCATCTACACCCAGCTTCAAGGAGGTGGGGAGTACAAACCTCCTCTGTATTTGGAAGAGAAGGAGAACTAGATATGAGTGAACACATGTAATGTCTGTCACATAATGCTATAGCCAATGAGCTGGCTCATATTTCCTTCTTTCACACTCATGCCTTGTATATATCTTTCCTTTAGATCACCCAGCATATATTGAAGACTTATGGGTTAGTGTTGAGGAAAGAAAACCAAATAATGTTCTAGTCTACAGGCAACCATTTTGAAAGAGAGGTATAGCCATGGAAAACCAGTTAACTCTGGGTACTTTCCCCTTGGAGCTATCAGATACTAATAACTCCAGGAAAGGATATGGGGTTAAAGAGAGCTGTGGCCTGATTTCAGTAATACATCTAAGATGGAACAACTAATTTTGAGTTGCCCAGAACCATCATGTTTCATATGAAAGAACTTCTGGAAATGTGCCCTTTCTCTTCCACTCCTCCTCTTGTTACCAGACATGATTCAAATTCCCTCTAAGCCCTGTGACTTTTCCAGAAAGCAGCTCTCCCAGCAGACAGAGAGAGAGAGAGAGAGAGAGAGAGAGAGAGAGAGACAGGAGGAGGAAAAAAAAAAACTTTCCCTTATTATTCTTCCAATAATGAATTCCTGCTCTGAGTGGGCTGTTTCCATGTGTTTTCAGTCAAGTGCTGATGGCAGCCTTGCCAGGGGACATTTCCAAAAGGCTGTGGACATAATAGATGGGGTTTCATATTGACAAGGGCTGCTCTCAGCTTTCCTTCTAGTTTAGCCCTCCTAAGCCCTGAAATTGGAGATGAGAAATGATTCACGAGATCTCACTGGTGAACCAACATGGCTGCCACACGTCTTTGCTCCTTTTAAGTAGGTAAAAAGTCGTGTTTTTAAAGTTTCCCTCTAAGAGATTTGTAGGCCTGGATCTTAGTAACTTAAAAAGGACTTAACTTTCTCAGACAAGCCCACTTTTTGTAGATGGCAAGACCTCCTTTCTTCAGGATTCAAACATAGTCTTGGCCTACCCTGACATCGTAAGAACAAAGGGAGAATTTAGAACATACTATTTCCTGACTGCCTAAAACCTCATCTCAAGTACACAAGATGCTTCCAAATAAGGAATGGCAGTAGCCATGTTGGCTAAGGGAACCAGACTACTCATTCTCCCCAAAGCAAAAGTCTTCAGATAATTCAGTTTCAGCTTACCTACACAGAACTCTTCCAAACTGTTATAGTTGGGCTTTCTTCATTGAGAAGAGTCTCAATTATCTCAATTAAAAAGGAAAAGGTATATTTAGGGGTACAGATAGCCTGAGATTGCAAAGCATTTAGGAGCAGGGGCAGTCCTGGGGACTTGTTACCTCAGAGGCTCTGATTCCCTCTATATTTCTGCCTGAGGTACCCTCTCCCAGCAGACATGCTCTACAGACTTGTTTTGTTTACTCAAAACTTCAACTTGCATGTGGCTCTTCCTGGGCTCTTGAGTTCCTCCATATATACCTCAGCCTTTCAACTTCAGTTCCCATAGGCTTTTTTCCTTAGTATTCCTGGTTAAAATTCCTAAGAGACAATCTCATTGGCTCAGGCTCGCCTTACTGTTCTGTCCCAGATAACATCATTGGCCGTTAGCCAGCCAGTCAGCTGTGGGCTGAGGGAAGAGCTGTAAACATGGCTACCTAAGTAGCGGAAGATGGGGCAAGACAGCTTCCTTTAGAGGATCTGTGAGGGGGCAAGAACTGGATGGGCCCTAATGTGCTCTTTGAACCCTTAACAGGATTGCTGCAAGGATGCTCATTCTGTCTCACTTCTTCTCCCCTCATCTCATCCCTCTAGACCTAATCTCCAGCCACAGCCTAAGCCCTTATTACTTCTCATCCCTGAACCCCTGATCCAGTATCCTGCTTCTCAGCCTGTTGAAGTGCCCAATCGCAGAGGTGTAGGACTAGTGAGTGGGAAGAAAGAGCTCTTGAAGTGTATTTGAGACTATAACGAAGATTGAGGAAGGTATGGAAGGAGGAATGGAAATAAAACCTTTCCTTACTTAGCTAAAGATAAACCCGTTCCCATCGTGGGACCAAAGTACCTTTCCTCTTCTAATCTTTGGAGCAATTTCCCCAAAATCAAACATCAGCAGAAACATGAGAAATTTCCATGGAGGGACCCAGGTGGAGCAGAATAGGAAGACAGACTAACTGTGCTCATCTCTAAGAGCCTTTTCTGACCCCTGCAAGGATCCTTAGTTCCCCTCCCCAGACCAATGCATTTCCCCAGGCCCCCACCCTTGGGCTTCCACCCTGGGAACCTTGGTCCCAGATTCTTGAATATTAAGTCCCAAGCAATTTACTTTCAAACTAAGGGTTAGAACACAAGTGATGAAGTCTGTGTAGATAAGGTCTTTGCTGAATGTGTTCTCCCAGCAGGTCCAAAGCTCTTCAATGGCAGTTTTCACAAACCTCCATGATATTTTTGGAGGCCTGGTCATTTGTGGTGTTGCTCTGTTTTAAGTGAGTGAGAGACATTATGCTTTGTCTGAATTCACACATCAAGGAGAGGACTAGGGGGGAAACTGAATTATGCTACTGGGCGTTGCCTTTTATTCCTTAGAGACCATTGCCTTTATACTTTGTCAGATGGTTAAAAGGCCAACCCCAAACATCTACATTCAAATTTCAGTATTTCTGTATTCTTTTCAGTGGAAGTGAGGCTAGAAGTGAATTAGAGGCAAGTCAAAACAACTCTGTATTTCCGTGCCCTTTACTGAGCTCTGGATATGCCAGTTTTGATCATTTATCGAACCTTGTTCAAATTTTTATCTACTGACAAAAATTGCAGTTTTCCTAGGAACCTATGATGGCGAGGAAGGTAGTTCTAGTGATGTTTCTAAACCTGCTGCTGTGAGATTCTAGAGCCAGTTCCTCTGGATTATTTCCAGATCTCTGCTCATTCCATTTAGAATCTGAGGTTGAAATCTCTTGCCATTGTCTGTCCCCTGGGATCCGAAAACCCATCTGGGGTTTGTCCAGGCTCTCTCTCCAACACCACCGTCCAACTGCACAGTCATTACCACTCCAATAGCTTGAAAGCTGATGCAAATATGGAGCAGAAGCCAGTTTGGCTTTCTCCCAGTCCTCTAAGCCCTTCTGGGGTTAATCAGCAACCACCTATCTTTGTGTTAATAACGTAAGTGTCTCTAACTAGAACACCTGGAGGAAACCCATAGGAAGGCTTAAAATGAAGCCAATTTTACAGTAATTATACTGACCATCACTGTTTAAGCTGGACTCAGACTGTCCGGAAAAAAAATCCAGCTTCCTAAAACCAGCCAACTAGCTCTCAATGTTCCTTAAGCCACTTTAGGTTTTACTAATACTTTCCATGTCCGTATCACAGCACCAGAGTCTCCTTATGCTTGTACTTCAGGCAACATCTCCCTATCTCAGGTACATGAGATTTAGTACATGACATTTAGTGAAATGCCCTGACTGCGTCCCATTGATGGAATTCTTTAGTGACATATTCCCAGCACTGTCCCCACCCTCCCAGCCCATTCTGACGGTTGTGTTTATCCCAGTGGAGAAATAATAGACCTTTACTGGGATTGCTGACAACTTCTCTTAGTAACTAACCCAAATGGCTTTGGGTGTCAGGTGATTGTGTTGGGGAAAAAAGATGCGGGCTGGGTAGGTGGAACGCTAAGTGGAGGACACGTGAAAAATAGTTTCCCACTGTATTCGTCTTCTAAGGCTGCCATCACAAAATACCACAGAATAGTTTAAAGAACAGAAATGTATTTTCTCACAGTTCTGGAGTCTAAGATCAAGGCTAACAGTCAGTTTGGTTTCTCTGAGGCCTCTCTCTCCTGGATTTGCAGATAGGCCCTTTCTCACTTTGTGTTCCCGTGGTCCTTCCTATGTGTGTGCTCCTGGTGCCTCTTCCTCTTCTTATGACACCAGCCTTCTTGAATTAGGATTCTGTTCTTATGACCTCATTTAACCCTAATTACCTCCCTTTAAAGGCCTGTCTCCAAGCACAGTCATATTGGGGGTTAGGACTTGAACATATGAATTTGGTGGTGTGGGGGTAGAGGTTGGGACACATTTCAGTCCATAACAGTCACCGTAACTTTTCCTCAACAGATCGTCTCCCATCCTGTGACACTGCCCTTCTGAGTGGGAGAAGAGTAGATATGGACCAAGAAATGGCAGTTGTAACTCTGTACAGTCAGTTTGAGAATGGCTAAGCTAGGTAGGGAGGGTGTCTGAGATAGGCAGAGCCAAAAGATGGACGTTTGCAAACACTAAGAGACGGCTGGGTGGATAGACAGATGGATGAATATATGACTTAGGTAGTGTGTTGAGGCCACCAGGGTGGACATTGCATTCTGCTTCTTTGGGGTTGTAGATTTTTACCGTGCAGGGGTTGCAAACTCAATTGCTCACGTTAGACAAGTAATAGGGTTGCAAAAAGAGGCCAAGTGCAATAATAGGGAGTAGCGGGGAATGTGACAAACTGGAAAGAGTGTGCCTTGCCTAAAGGAGCAGTGCATAATCAGTTCCAGCCAATTATTACCTTGTGGGATGCAGCCTAACGTTGCCAGCATCTCTGATTTTTCAAGGGAACAAGAAATGTGGATTTTCAGATAAAGTGCTTCTTTAAATAAATCTTTAAATTATGGCAATTAATTAAAAAATCGTAAAATACTGTGTGGGCCAGATCAGCACATTTACAGTCCGAGTGAACCCTGGAGGCTGCCAGATTTCCACTCTCAGACTACTGGAAAGACATCTGTAATGTCATCACAGGAGGGGGTAGGTATTTAAGAGCTCAGGCTCATGAGTACAACTGCCTGGGTTCATAATTCAGCCCACTGCTTACTAAGCTTTACAATCTTGAGCAAGTTACACATGTGACTCCAAGCTGTTGTAATGATAAAATTAGTTAATACATATAGGTGCCTAGAACAATTCCTGCTGCCTAGTAAGAAAACAGTGACTGAGCTGGCATTATTAGATAGTGACACCAAACCCTTTGGTTTTCTCATTTGTAAAATGGGGAAAACCTACCCCCAGGGGAAAAGAGAATATGTATGATGGGCTCACGAACATGTGCACATTGCTAAGAAATACACCAGGTACTTCTTTTGTAACTGTACCTATAAGTGAGGCTCAGTCTTGCCCAAATGCTGGGTTTGGAATCCCTATAAAGAGGAAGATAGCATTATTAGAACCAGTCCCTTTTTTCTTCTAAGGATTATTTGGCTATTTTGCTATTCTTGGCATCTGGTGAGTTTTTCTTTTTTTTATTATGAAAATTTTAAACATTTATAAAAGTAGAGAAAATAGCATAATGAACACCCAAGTACCCTTAGCTAGATTTAATCATTGTTAAAACATTTGCTGTGTTCGTTTCATCTTGGTGAGTGTTCCTTTCAGGGGTGGGATGTGGCAGTATAGAAAGGGAATGGAATAGGGCACAGTGGTACTGAATGGGAGAGCTCAGGGGTTTACCTACCTCGGGGAGGGACGCCTTATTGTTGCAAGAAAGCAAGACCCAGTTAGATGCAGATGGTTCCCTTTTGGATAGAACCCCTTAAAGGGATTTTTGTGCAGAATAGTTTGTCATAGATCATACTCGGTTACCACCTTAAAGTGATATAAACTGGGACACAAATCCTTTTATTATTTACAAGACTTTCATTTATGGTTATTTCTAAGGCTTTAATTTTTTGTAAACAAGAATGTGTTCGTGTATTGCTCACGAAATTGAAAATTAAAAAATTCTAACACTCTCTACGTGGAAATGTCTCCTGTCATAAAGAATTGAGGAGTTGAAACTGGTAGATTGGTGAGAAACCCAGTAAAATCTCAGTGATAAAAAGAAATGTTGGTCGCTAAAAATGAAAGGTTTTAGGAGCAAAAACACTCAGATACAAAGAAAGTATATGCCAATTATAGAGGGCTCTTTCTGTTAAACCATTTAAAAGAGTCTAAGACATATTGCCCCATTTCTCAGCATTAGCTTTTACTGCATTTGAATGCACAGTCTTGTCCCAGGAAAGGATGTCTTACTACGTGAAAGCAACTAAACTTTGCTTGAAAATTCTATTATTCAGACCCTTCATTAATTTAAGCTGACATTCCTTCTCAATCGGGGCCAATCATCAAAGCTTTATTGTATTGAGAACCTTGAATTCAACAACAAAGAGTGTGGGTTTGGAAGGACGCGCCAGGAGGGGGGAGGGCAGAGAGCTCCCAAGGCCCAAAGAAGGGGGTGGGGGTGGGAAGGCAGCGGGAGGGAGAGTGATTGGGAAAGACTGGAGTCCTGAGAGGCAGAGGGAGGGCAGGGGAGT
>NW_027530512.1:1646954-1704418 GCF_008692635.1 Crocuta crocuta | reverse complement strand
CTTGGAGCATCTATGCTGCAAAGCTGCCCCTTGAGGCTCTGCTCATCAACCTGCAACTTTGCCCTCACAAACTTTTCTCTGGAGTCAAGGTAAAAAAGGAGACAGGGAATAGAAGAAGAGAAAGCATTTCCTTTTCTTTCTTCATCCAGGTGCCTCTGGAGTCTTCTGCCCTAGTACCCTGCCCAGCAACAGGGTGCCAGGCAGGAAGTCTGCCCCACTCCCACAGGCCTGGGGTCGTAGTCATGTCTGGCCCAGTCCCCCCTGCACCCCAGCCCCCCAGCAGGGCTCTGTCTTCCTTTCTGTCATGATTTACTGTGGGATACATGATGTGGGATGTACTAGGTAGAATGTATTGGGTTCATTGTTAAGGCATAGGGCAAGGAAGGAGCTTTTGAAATGTGAAGGCATTACAAGCTTTTCTTGAGAATCTGTGACTTATAAATAGAGTAGAAGAAAATTTGTAAGGTGAACTTAAATTTTTTTTTTTTACATTTATTTTTGAGAGACAGAGGCACAGCACAAGTGGGGGTGGGGGGGAGCAGAGAGAGAATGAGACACAGAATCCGAAGCAGGCTCCAGCCTCTGAGCTGTCAGCACAGAGCCCGACACAGGGCTTGAACCCACGAACCATGAGATCATGATCTGAGCCATAGTGAGACGCTTAACTGACTGAGCCAACCAAATGCTCCTGTAAAGTGAACTTTAGAGCCTAAAGGACAGCTGAGTTTTTTAGTGTGTAACTTTAATAAATAAAATACTAATTTTGAGAAACCAAATAAACCCAGGTGGTCTTTTGTCTGCACTGAAACAGTTCTCAAGGACACAAGAAACTCAGCTGGACACTGTGGAGTGGACAGCCAGCTCCTGATGTCCAGCAACCCATCAGAGACCAAGTCATGGAAAGTTGTAGGTCTTCATTCCCCAGCCCACCACATTCCAGTGTGTGTCCCCAAAGAACCCCTGTGACCTCCCTGAGTCACAATTTCCCAATGTGTGAAATGGGCATAGAAGTAATCTGCCCAGTTTTCACCCCAAGTGGCCATGGGGATGACCATGTGATGAATGGTTTTCCAGCCTTCACCAGGTGTCTGAATTTGGGTTAAGGCAATGCCCCATTCTCCAGTTATAAGACGTAAATTAGATCATGCTCTTCCTACGTTCAAAACTCTGAAGTGACTCCCATGTCCTCAGATGGAAAGCAAAGTCTCTCCCCTGTCCCTTAGAGCTCAGTGTGCCCATCATCCTATCTCTTCTTGCTCCCCCGGCTCACTTGCTGTGGCCACCCCATTCTCTGTGCTCTTCCTCCGGTCACTAAGCACTCTTCCCCTCACTGACTTTGTACATTGAACTCTTCAAAAGAATCCTGTTCCCCAGACAGTCCCCATAGCTGATGTCCTCACCTCCTTTCCCAGATATTGGCATGACTCCCTTACCTCTCTAACTTTCTGCCAAAATGTCACCTCTCCCATGAGACCTACCCTGTTTAAATTGCAGCCTACTCTCCTTACCCCCATCCTGTTCTACTTTTCCTTTCCCAAAGCACTCATCACCATGCAACATAATAAATAACTTATTTTGTTTACTATTCACGGTGTGTCTTCTCTGCTACGAGATAAGCTCTGGAGGCCAGGCATCTTTGATTTGTTCACTGAACACCCCAGGTACCAGAGCAGTGTCAGGCACATCAAGGACACTCAGTAAATAGGTTGGATCTTTCTTAGAGGTCCAGGATATAAAACCAATCAAAGAAGGACTGCTCTAGTTGAAGAGAACATGAGCTCAAAATCTCTCCCCACATCCCTGCAGGCTCTCCATGGAATAGCTCTTGCTCCAGTGAACAAATTTGAAAACTGCGGACATTTGTTCTAATATTTAAAGCCACTTTTGAAGCTAGAAAACGCTGTGTAATGCCAGGCCCAAGGGCCCAACAAAACTCTTCGTACATAGCAGGTGCCCCCTTGGTAGAGAGGGCAGGGAGCACAGACCCCAGGACTAGATCCTTGCTATTATTCATGTCCTAGCTCTACCATCACCACTCAGCAAAGCCCTGCCCATCTACCCTCTGTTCATTCTGCACGGCATGACTAATAATTTTAGGCTGGAAAAAAGATTTTTATTTATTTTAAGGGGGGAGGCAGAGAGAAAGAGATGAGCGGGAGAATCCCAAGCAGGCTCTGCCCCATCAGGTCAGTGCCAAGTCCAAAGTGGGGCGCAATCCCACAAACCGTGAGATGGTGACCTGAGTCAAAATCAAGAGTCAGATGCTTAACCGACTGAGCCACCCAGGCACCTGTGGGCTGGAAAAAATTTGTAAGGACTTTGTGGAGCAGCTACTATATGTTAGGCAGTGTCTGTACCCAGTTCACTCCATAAGTGATCTCATTAAACTGTCTGCCGTTTTACCCTTGTCTCTCCAGTTTCTGATACCAGACCTGGCACATATAAGGTGATCAATAAATGATCGCTTATTTCCCTAACAACCCACTGAGGCAGGTACCATTGCCCCATCTTGTAAGTGAAGAACCAAAGTTCAGGTTTAGCTAGCTTGTTTAATGTCATACAACTAGGGGGTGTCAGAGCAAGGATTTCAATTCTACCCAATTAAGCTCCAGTCACTCTGGTTCTGAGAGAGAATTTGGGTTAGACCATTTGCCTGGACTTTACTCAACCAGATCTGTCTTCTGGCTGCACTAGGAAATAAGGGAAGGGGTGTTTCTTTTCTTCCTGGCTTTCTCTCCTCCTCTGGGCACATCTCCTCCCTTCTTTCAGTTAGCTCACCTGGAGGGCTCTCCTGCCACCTTTTGATTAATGGGCCTGCCATTCCTACCCTCCCTGACTGGGTAACTGCGGAGTTAGCAGTGGTTCATCTTGAATCACAAATGGAGTTCTGAAAGACATTGCAATTTTCTGCTCACAGTCTCCCTAGAATTCAAATTATTTGTGAAGGTTATTTGCTTATGAGTAAAATGATGGATTCGTCAAGTCTCTCCCTTTAAGAAATATCTGGATGGTATTTGCTGGTGTCCCCTGCCCCCTCCCAAACTGTTCATTTAATGTAGCTAGAATTCCCCCCCAAGGACGCCGACTCAGTTTCCATTCTGGTCACTCAACTAGGGAAAAGCTCCAATCATGTCTCATTACATAAACAGAAATCATTTATAACCAGCATGTTTGTTGTGCCTTCCACATACCCACTTTTAGCTGTGATTTTCTTTCTTAGCCATTCTTAGCATGACAGCTATTTATACCATATAGGGGCAAAGTGACTTTGTATATGCCCAGACCTATTTTATCTGAGAAGCAGCCTCTAAATCTCTAGCACCAGGACTTTAGCCCCGGGAGCAAGCATCTCCATAAATCTGATGTTTTATGCCCGATTAAAATTTCTCTTGGAAACTTTTGAATTAATTTCAGAGTTGCCTTTGAAGACAATGGTTAACCATAGATGTCATGCAGGTTTTCATTTTCCAGGTGCTTTTTATTTCATCTAGAACCAACAGTGTCCTTTAGAATGTGCTACTCCCTCTCAGATGCTCTTTCTATAGGTTTTATGTTCAAAGACTCCAGATCAGAGAAGCTCAAGGTTGAGCTGACTATCGGAAATGACTGATACCACCAGTGCTCTATTAGTAAAAGCCTGGCATCGTTCTCTAGTTGTGCGGGACTTCCCTGTGTACTGGAGGACATTTGTGCTTCCTGCCAGAAAGCACAGAATGTGAGGTGCATCTCCCAGTGCCTGTAAGAACCAGAAGTGCCTGTAGGCTATATTTCAGGTACCTCTAACTGAAAGCACTAGTGATGGTATCTCAGAAAGATGGTGAACTGGGGGCAGAAATCATTAAGTTCTGCCACTGGAGAGGGGGTGTGCCTATCCCCAGAGCTTCTCCCCTTCTAGTGTAAGTTGCTTCCTACTCTTGTTGCCTTCAATGACCTATGTCTGCCTTCAAATCTGGTCTTGCTAAATATTATTTTAATCTCTGATTTCTTCCATATAAAACTGGGCAGGAAGGAGAGGAGGAAATATCCTCATAAGAAGGGTTCTGTTCTCTGGAATGACTTTGGACTCTTTTTCAAGTTAATGATTGAGAGAGTTTACTAGATGGAAGTTCCCCCAAGACCAGCAATTAGAGCCTGGGATGAAAGAGATAGAAACGGGACAGAAACAAATAGAATCACCAGGACCCAAACATTGGGCTACCACCCAGGGTGTCTTCTCCCAACTGTACCCTGTATCAGTCCTGACTTGCTTATAGACCCCTGAGTTCTGCTTCTCTCCTGCCCCACAGTTTCTAGAAATGCTGCAAGGTAAATGGCCAGAGTCAGGACATTCTAGTAGGGTAGGGATTCTATAACTCCCTAGACCCCACGAGAGTGTGACTATCTATAAGGAACCATCATCCAGAGAGGCTGTCGGATGGATCGCTGCGTCAGTTCTTTTTGTCCCGCTTCTTATTTCTCTTGGGCATGATTAACCACACATGCCAACGCCCCAGCTCACAGGCTGCCTGTTCCAGCCCTGCGGCCCGCCCGCCTGTCTTGCCGGGGGAGTACTCCCTGCAGCTCTCAGCACATCCTGTTTGTTCAGTCCCCTTTGTCTCCCACTGGAGCAACAGGGAGAAAGGATTCCTCTGAGCCCCTGGATTCGGGCTTTGAAATCAGATCCTGGCACACCTGATTACACTCAATAGCTGGAAATGGTAAGGAAGTCCGATGGGCAGAGAGCTCTTGTTTTAAGCTCTGCACACCAGGAAGGCAGGGGCTGGGTCTCCTCGGGGTTGCACTGGAGGGGGCAGGATCCTCTGGCAGGAAAAGCAAACAGTGTAGCTGAAGGGAAATTCACTTGAAAAAGAACTTGGGGCAGTGTCCATCAAGGGGCATATAAGCTGTCCCTGAGGACACAAAATGGGGCTTAGACTCATTCCTCCTTCCTCACACTTCCCTAGTTGGGAAGCACGCAGTTCCAGTAACCACACGCCCAAGGGCTGGGAGGGTCAAGCTCTCTGTCCTGCTTTTTCTGTAGAGGTGTTGCCTCTGAGACTTTGGCAAAGGGAATAAAAAAAACAGCAACTTACAAGCCACCACACTGGGAAGGAAGCTCCAAAGCTCTTCAGCCTTCATGCGCCACGAGCTTTCCCACAGAGATTGAAACATCATTAGGAAAATTCCACATGTACAAAAGGCATAAAGAGCATCCTTGCACCAGCACCCAGCTTAAGAAATGAGATGTTACCAATGCAGAGGGCACCTGGGTAGCTCAGTCAGTTGAACGTCTGACTCTTGATTTCAGCTCAGGTCATGATCCCAGGGTTGTGGGATCAAGCCCCATGTCAGGCTCTGAGCTCAGCATGGAGCCTACTTAGGATTCTCTCTCTCTCTCTCTCTCTCTCTCTCTCTATCTCTCTCCCTCTCTCTCTCTGCCCCTGTCTGCCCCCTCTCTAAAATTAAAAAAAAAACTTTTAATTTGAGAGAGAGAGAGAGAGAGAAATGTTACCAACGAAGTTAAGTGTCCAGGGTCCTCCCTGAACCCATCATCTACCCCACCTCTCCAACAACAACCAGTCACTCCAGGCCTTTCCTACACGTTCTAGGTGTGTATGGGACCCTCTTTGTGGTAATCACATGCCACAGTCCCCAGATACACCACTCCTTTTCATGCCTTTGGCCCAATGTGGCTGTTGTGCTTACTTGCCCGCCATGTTAGTCCCCTGTCAATCTTCCTTCAACTCTGGGCTCAGATGTCACTAACTAACTCTCAGGGGCTCTTCCTATTGCCTGAGGCACTGGTTCCTGGTGCTCCATGGCCCTTGGCCCTCATCTGAGCACTTGCACTATGGCTGAGACGCTTGCAGTGTGCCCACCCCACTTCCACACGGAGCTGCAGATACTGTAAGGGCAAACACTGGTCCCCTGTGGCTCCTCCAGCCAGTGGCCTGGCCCATTGCCTGCTGGCAGTGGAGTTGCCAGTTGAGTGAGTGAATGAGTGAGTGCCCAAATGAATGACAGCTCAGCTTTCAGACTTCTAACTTTCCATCCCAGTTAAATGGGGAAGTCCCCATGGCCCCAGTGCCTTCTATAGGGGCATTTTCCTCCTCTAAGCCCCAAATCTTCTCTGTTCTGGAAGCACAACACTGAAAGGTCTCTTCTTCATAGTCCTCAAATGAAGTTGGAACAAATATAATGGGAGTGTGAACTTTATTCCCCCATAACTTCAACAAACAATAGTTTCAAAGAGAGTCCGGGTGGGCTTCCCATAGGCCTTGAACATCTTTTCCTAGGTGTCTCATCGTTCGTGTTCTTTGTCTTCTTGCAGCCTGTAGAAATCCTTAAAGACAGGGAAATCTACAAACCTATTAATCTTGCTTAGAAAACCCACTTTAACGCCACAGAAACAAAATATTGGGAAACAACAGTCTGGCTATTAAGGTGTTCTCACCCACACGCATTGTTCTCGGCTAAAACATTTGGTTGTTGCTGTGTAGACTCAGCTTTAGTCATGGAATTTTAGAGGATGTGCCTCAGAACTGGGATCAAGAGCAAGCTTGACAGTAATCTGTACTGTAAGCCAATTTGGTGCCCTGGCACTGAGAATGGGCATCCAGGTCTGCCTAGGAAGGACATGAGAAGTGAGAGCAAGGCCAGGGGCTGGGTTATGTGCAGGCAGCACAAAGGTCAGATTTTCTTTTATTTCTTTTATTATTATTTTTTTTTACATTTGTAATTTTTAGCAAGGTGAAATTCACATAACATAAAACATGTTGGGGTAAAGAATGAATGGGAGGGGCGCCTGGGTGACTCAGTCGGTTGAGCGTCCGACTTCGGCTCAGGTCATGATCTCACGGTCCGTGGGTTCGAGCCCTGCATCAGGCTCTGTGCTGACAGCTAGCTCAGAGCCTGGAGACTGTTTCAGATTCTGTGTCTCCCTCTCTCTCTGACCCTCCCCTGCGCATGCTGTCTCTCTCTCTCTCTCTCAGAAATAAATAAAAACATTTTTTAAAAATTTAAAAAGAAAAAGAATACATGGGATCCTGGGTGGTTTGGTTGGTTAAGAGGCTGACTCTTGGTTTTGACTCAGGTCACAATCTCACAGTTTGTGAGTTTGAGCCCCATGTTGGGCTCTGTGCTGACAGCGTGGAGCCTGCTTGGGATTCTCTCTCTGTCCCTCACTGGCTTGCTCTCATCTCTCTCTCTCTCTCAAAAAATAAATAAACATAAAAAAATTTTTTCATATGATTTTTTAAAAAGTAAATAACTCAGAGGCAGTACATTCACAGTGGTATGCAACCACCACTAATATCTAACACTTTTATCACCCTAAAAGGAAACCCTATACCCATTAGTCAATACTCCCCAATCCCCCCTCCTCTCAGCTTCTAGAAACTACCAATCTGCGCGCTCTCTCTCTCTCTCTCTCTCTGGATTTACCTATTCTGGATATTTCACATAAATAAAATCATATAGTATGTGACCTTTTGAGTCTGGCTTCTCACTAGCATATTTCCAAGGTTTATCCATATTGTAGCACAGTTCAATTCTTCACCCCTTCACTGGCTGAGTACTCTTCCATTGTATGGATGTACTACATTTTGCTTATCCTTTCATAGACAGGTGGATATTTGGGCTGTTTGTACCTTTTGGCTATTGTGAATAATAGCCTTATTGTGATAATACCTTATTGTGAATAAGGCTGCTATGAACTTGTGTGTACATGCATTTATTTGAGTAACTGTTTTCAATTCTTTCAGGGATATACATAGGAATAGAATTGATGGGTCATAGAGTAAAATCTATGTTTAACTTTTTAGGAATTACCATACTGTTTTCCTCAGTGGCTAAACCATTTTACATTCGCACCAGCTATGTACAAGCACAAGAAAGATTTTATCTTTATGGGAGATACATTCTAAAGTAGCCTCCAGATCTCAATGGCTGTGTTGTGTCACACATACTCTATAAGTGGAGATAGAAATTTTGCACAGGGTTAAAGGTGGAGCCCTCAGTAGACAAGTTGAGGGATATTGAGAGGAACATTGGACTTTATCTATCTCCTTGCCATGCTATCCTTAGCTAAGCAAGGAATGGGCTATTTACTGTCTATTATCTATTCTTTCCAGTTAGTCTTCACAATTACCCTGGTCTCAAGACTATAGGGTCATACTGACTGTCCACCTTTAGACAGATTTCAGTAAACATGTGGGATTCTCTTAGTATGTGACCCAGTGTTTAGAGCTCCCAGTTTTGTGAAAGTTGAACTCTACACATGCCATCCATTACCATCTGGGAGCCAGAAATGGGAGGAACACCTTTAAAGAGAAAGCTACAAAAGCAAAGTTATTTGGCGTAACTGTGCAGGAGGAAGGCAAGACCATCAGGAGAGCCCCCACTGAGTTAGACCGGTCAGAGGGAAGAGACACAGAGCTGGTTTCTTCATTGAAACCACTTGGAAGGAGTCAAGGCCTATGTTAAACCTATATAAAAGTATCATTTGATTGGAAGAATTAAAAATACTACTATACGACAATCTTTCTTCCCTCACACTCTGGTAGCTGAAAGCATCAGCAACTTGGAAGGAAGGCCTTGCTGAGAGAGGGGCCTATGAATCCCTGAGACAATGTCCTTTCTGTTAGCCATGGACCTTTATGGCTGAACATGGGTTAAAAGAGGAAATAGAGAAAGGGGGGCTCCGGGAAGGGGGACCATGGCCCTGAGAAGGGAGCACGACCAGAGGAGGCTTTTAAGAAAAGTAGGGTCTCCTGGACGTTTTCTATGAATGTGTGGCTTTGGGAGGACGGCAAGGAGAAGAGAAGGGGAAGGGCGTGAGCACTGGGAGAATTAATGCTTCCAGCGGGCTTGGCAGAAAGGAGGATCCACACACAGTTTGGAAGTAGGTCTTTGCTGCTCACTCATAAGCCTTTGGTGGCACAAGGGGCTTTGAAACCCCAGTGTGTATCTGACTGAGAACAGGAAGCCTTGGGATGCAGTTCCGATTTGAGCCCTGCCACTGAACACAAGGACATCTCAGTTTTTCACAGGGCAAGAAGAGATTGTCTTCCCTATCCTCCAGTAAATAGAGAATGAACAACCAGATTATCTTTTGAAAATGGACCATGCCCCTTTCTTGGGGCCAAGTGGAGAGCCAGTGATGTCAACATGCAGATGAGTGATCCTCCTCACCAGCCACACATGAGAGCTTTTGTCTTGACATTTTAGTCATAATCTAATGGGACATTTTGTAGAGTAAACGGATGTAGTGGGCTAAATGGTAGCCCCCAGAAGATTTTTCCATAGCCTAACCCCTGGAACCTGTGAATGTGACCTTCTTTGGAATAGGGTCTTTGCAGGTGTAATTCAGTTAAGGATCTTGAGATAAGATCCTCTGGGTTACCCAGGTGGCCTGTAATCCAATGACAAGTATCGTTATAAGAGACATGCAGAAGAGAGACGTGTGAAAAAGAGGAGGCCATTTGAGCACAGAGGCAGAGTCTGGAGTTATGCAGCCCCAAGCAAAGGAATGCCTGGAGCTTCCAGAAGCAGGAAGAAGCAGGGACATGTTCTCAAGAGCCTTCAGAGGGATCATGCCCCTGCTGACATCTTGATTTTGGCTTCTGGCTTCCAGAACTGAGGTGGAATAAATTTCTGTTGTTTTAAGACACCACGTTTGAGTCAATTTGTTGCAGCCACCTTAGGAAACTAATACAGTGGGGTTGTGCAGAGAGATGATGTGACAGGGGAGAAAGAGAATCTAGAAAACCAAGTTCAGTGCCTGGAGTTGCCGCTCATGTCTGAGGCAAACTTTGTCAACTTTGTGCTACAGGGCTGTTTCCTCCTGTGTTCCTCGTGTGTTTGCTTCTCGTGGCTGAGAGGAGGGCCCATAGCTTACTTGAGGATGCTACTCAAGACTGGAGGAAGTCAGGTCAGACCCTCACACCTGTTCAAAATGGTGGTAATTGCACTGACCGCATTCTATAGAAGTTTAATACATGCTACATAATTTATATACATTATCTCATTTGGTCCTCAAAACAATTCTATGAGGTTAGTATTCTCCTCCCCATCTTACAGATGAGTAAACTGAGGCTCTGAGAGGTCATATAGCCTGTTCAAGGTCATTCAGGGAGTGATGGTGGCACCAGACCTGTTCAGAATCCATAGCATTACAGAAGATTCAAGCCTCACAAAGATGATTGATCCAGCACCCCCACAGCATCCCACAGTGCTCTGCTGGCCAATGAGAAAGGTCTGTTTATTTTCTAAATATTAGCACCGATGACACTACAGTTTGGGCGAGGATCTGGTTAGATCCTGCTAACAGCAGATGGATGGCAAAACATTCACAGTCCAGGAAAATCTAGTCATAATTGATACTGACCAAGATCCTCTTGGCTCCAAGGCTCTGAGCCTTTCTCCCCCCTCAGCCATGCTGGGGGAAGAGATGACACCCCTAATCAAGTGGCCTCTCCCATGTGAGAAGCTGGACAATCCACAACAGAACCCATCGGGCAGAACTCTCCTGCAGCCAGGAGAAGGGAGGAAGCTGGCTAGAGAGAAGGGTTCTGATAATGCCCTGTGCTGGGTGTACTGATACTGTTTGGGGCCCTCTCTTCATCAAGATGGTCTCAGGCAGGCCCCACACCTGGAGTCCCTGTGCCTCTCATGGTCACAGAGTTCAGGAAAGAGCTGGATTGACCTTCTTGCAACCGCTTAGGCAGGGGCGTGGCTAACAGGGCAGCTTCCCTGTCCTTCCAGCATTCTGCGTCGTAAGAGTGAGTGCAGGAGCAGGGAGGCGACCGGAGGGCCTGCCAGATTTCCTCCCACGCAGACCTCTGCGCAAGATAAAGTCAGGAGAGGCTGTGCCACAGGACAACAGCATAATAAATCCCCTCCGGCCTCCTCCCGGGCTCATTGTTCTATTGCAGCAGTTGTTTTGAGTATGATCAAAAGGAAGGAAGAGCACTGTGCTATCAGGCTGGGGAAGAAGGATGCTCTCCTGACCGCTCCTGTTGCCCTTGGCCACCCTCGTTTTAAATATGAGGAAACCGAAGGGCAAATTGCAGCCTAACCCCAGCCGCATGTGAGGCTCAGCCAGCTGCTCCAAGGCCCCCTGGACCTCTGGTGAGGCAGCAATCCTGTTCAGACTTGCTGACAGCCACCTGGGTCACCCTGGCCTTGTCCTTTCGCCCTGGGCAGGGGGCCGGGAGGGCCTGGCTCAGGGTCAGCAGCAGCGTGGGGAGGGTGCTGGAAGTGGGCCCTGGAGTGGCTGCTCAGCTGTTGTTTACCCCTTGGGCTGAGAACTGAGGCCATCAGGCCACAGCCATTGGAAATCATAGGCCAGAAGAGGAGTTCCCGAATTTGGTTGGCCTGGTGCCTGCGGCTCAAGACAGCGAATAGCTCATGTTCTTGGGAAGCTGGTATCTTCAGGATTCATGGCCTTTCCTACACGGAGCCAGGCCCAGGCATGGGCACAGGTGGTGCACCCCTCCGTGCCCAAGGTTGGATTCCTTCAGGGAACTGGAGCAGAAAGCATCAGCTTCCTTGAGGCAGGAGGGGCGGCGCTGAGGGTTCCTCCCGAAGACAGCAGGCTCGGGGAGCCCTTTGCTTCTCTTCAGTGTCTGCCCTGCCTGACGCCCAGAGTCTGATTCACCAGGTGCCCGGCTGCGGTGGCCCGGTCACCTTTGTCTGGGCTGGAGGCCACGTCTGAGCCATCAAAGGCGCCTCACTGGGGGAGGATGTCAATGTGCTTCCTCAACCAGAAAGGTGGTTTGAGTTCGGCCAAAGCAGCCCTAGCAAACAAGCAGAAGCCTGTCAATTGAAAGATGGGGGCTGCTGGGAGATCACACGACAACAAAATGAGAACCATTATCAGTCTCGTCCCAGCCTGAAGGAGGGAGAGCCTTTGAAGCCACAGACAGGCTGAACAGAACTTTCCACCTGAGAGGCGCTGGAGATGGGAGGTCAGGCCGCACACAGCCCCCACAAAAACTGATCAAAGCCTGCTGCAGAGGGAGGGGCCGCAGCTGCGGGCCTGCTCCCACCATGGGCCGCCCAAGGCTTTCTGAAGGCAACTGGGCGGCCTTTTCGGGGACCTGTGGGAAAACCCGGAACAGATGCACTGCAGCCAACCCCCCCCTCCGCCCCCAGTGCTGCTGAGACACAGGAAATAACCCCCTCAGTGGTCCTGAAAAGAAGAGGGAGGGATTCAAAGCACATGGAAAATGCTAAGACCACCCACCTGATGAGCGCCTACCTTTTGGGAAACAATAACTCCTGGCTTCCCAGGCGCACGTCTGAAAGAACAAACAGACTGAACTGGCTGCCTCAAAGCTACTGGCTGCCTCAAAGCTCCGTGCTGCCTCAAAGCTCCGTGCACAGAGGGATTTGTGGGACGCCCAGCCCCTCGTAAGCATCGGAAGCTTAATTTAAAGTGTGTTGGCCTCTCGGTACTATTCAGGGTCTCCTAGCATCCACTCTCCTCCTCAGCAGCCTGAGAAACAGCAAGAAGCCTCATTCAGGGTGCAGCAGGGTCCTGTGTGCGTGCCTTTAGTGCACTTCTCTCAGACTGGACAGTGCTATCTGCCAGGGAACGTTCTAGGGTCATCTTCCCTGCTGGACCCGGGGCATAAGGGAATTGATGAAAAGGCTCTGCCTTGAGTGCGGTGTTGGTCCTGCCTGGACTGGACAGCCTCAGCACACCCTGCTGGCCCCATGCCCCTTCCCTCCTGCCTGGAGCTCACCTTCTGAGGACTGGTACCTCATGGAGCCCACGAAATGGCTGCAACAAAGCAAAGCCATTTCCACCATGCTCTCCTCAAAACGATGGGAAAGTTCTTTTCTTCTCCTTCCTGGGAAAGGATTTGAAGGGAGGGTGGAGGGGGATACTAATGTGGAGGGCCTGAGAGGCATTTATGTAGAAGGGGAATGTATGGAGGAAATGGGTCACCCAGAAGCACTGGGGGAAACCAAGATGAGAAAGTTCCAGGTCTGCTGGTTTAACCAGGTGGCATTCTTTCCAAGATGGATGAACAAGGACTAGGGCCTTAGGGAGGAGAAACAGAAATGAGGGTAGAGGCATTTTCTCTCCTGCTTCTCCAGAGGCCAGATCCTAAAGAGGGGGGTGGGCAGCTGGGAATGGCTGACCTAACACCCACTACTCACTATGAGATTTATATCTTTGTATTACTTTGTAATACTTTGTATTACCCGAGAGATGGATGGGATTATCTCCAGTTTACAGGTGACAAGACAGATTCGAAGAATTGACCAAGGCTCTCCGAAGAGCACATGGAACTTCCAGGCTGGAACTCAGTCCTCAGGTAGCCTGGCCCCAGAGTTCATAACCTCTCCCTGCTCTTCACAGGCCTGCCCAGCCTCTCAGAGTCAGGCATATATGTTAGTAGATGCTCAGCAACTCTTCATCAACTTGAACTGAATTGAGCAGCCAAACACTCGCCAGCCTCTTTCAACCTGACTGAGAGGAATCCTTTTGAGGGTCCGGGTTATGGAAAGAAATTCTCTAAGGCACCAAATAAAATCCCACTCTGAGGTGCAAGGAGGCCGTTTTTGAAATTAATACCTAATAAAGTTTACACAGACCCCCAAAAGGAAAAACAGAAGGGAATTGGAACAATAAAAAAGCAGAGTAGGTAGATAATAAAACTTCAGAGTGTTGTCTTTCATCCAGGAAGCACAAAGCATTCACAGGCTCTAATTACATCTTCGTCCCCACGGCCCTTTCTGAAGTTGGTAGGCACATGTGTGTTAACAGTACCCCTCATTTTAGGCATGGATGGATTTGGGTACCGAAAGCTTTAGCAGTTCTCCCCCAGGCAGACAGAACATGGCCATATTCCCCAAACCTGGGTCGGATGCTACCTCCACCTATGTTTCCTGACTCAGCAAATAAAACCAAGTTTTGGGGGAGGCTTGAGGGGGTGGGGTGGAGGTGAGGGTTAGAAGGTCTAGGAATAAGGGGGGCAAAGCTGAGGAATTAGACCTCACTTTATACTGCACACAGTAGAGATCCCCTGCTTTTAAAAAAATTTTTTTTATAGTTTATCTTTGAGACAGAGCACCAGTGGGGGAGGGGCAGAGAGAGAGGGAGACACAGAATCTGAAGCAGGCTCCAGGCTCTGAGCTGTCAGCGCAGAACCTGATGCGGGGCTGGAACCCATGAACCGTGAGATCATGACCTGAGCTGAAGTCGGACGCTTAGCCGACTGAGCCACCCAGGCGCCCCTAGAGATCCCCCTTTGTTCACCGACATGCACGTTCTTCAATTTAGGCATGTGTTCATTGCGTCCGTCAGTGGGTGCTAACAGTCATGGAGCCACCCACTTTGGGTAGTGCCATACCAGACAGTAAGCGCCTCTGATGATGGAGACCAGAAGACAGTGTCTGGGCTGACACCCATCCATGGGAGCCTGGGAGGAAATTGGTCTTGGTGGACACAGTGGATGTTGAGGCTCAGACAGCTGGGGATGCTAAAGGGAACTTATTTGCAAAGGACTAATCCTTTTTTTCTTGCTGGTTCACATCCACTCATGTCATTTCTTGGCTTTAATAATAAAATAATGATTGCACATGGCTTTTTAATGGCTCTCCATGGCCAAAGAGCATTAGGCACAAATTCCTGCCCTAGACCCTGAAGCCCTTTCATAGGAGGACTCCATCTGGGACCCCACTCTTATTTCTTGCTCCTCTTCTCACTTCTGTGCAGTCATTCTCAACTTGTGGGCTGCAGACCTTTGGATAGGGGGAATGGAGTTTCAGGAAGGTGTATCTCTGTACACCACATGGACTACATCCTGAATCGATAGTATATAAAAGGCTAATTCGAAAGAGCTGTCACATGTCTAAGCAGCTCTTTGTCATTGTGTGTGTTCTTGGGTCCTAAAGTTCAACAATTATTATACGANCTCCTCTTCTCACTTCTGTGCAGTCATTCTCAACTTGTGGGCTGCAGACCTTTGGATAGGGGGAATGGAGTTTCAGGAAGGTGTATCTCTGTACACCACATGGACTACATCCTGAATCGATAGTATATAAAAGGCTAATTCGAAAGAGCTGTCACATGTCTAAGCAGCTCTTTGTCATTGTGTGTGTTCTTGGGTCCTAAAGTTCAACAATTATTATAAGTTCAACAAGGGCCTGCATTATGGTAATGGTGTTCAAACTGCAGTCCAGGGAACCCCGCACAAAGTCTCTGAAATACAGCTGGGGGGAGGATCAGGATGCAGCCAGTGCAGATGGGACCACTATCCACCCCACACCCAACACGCAACTAACTCATCCCCTCCCCTTGCAACCAGAGCATCTCTGCTTTTATAACATTTGCACACTGGGCTAGTAGGATTTAAAAAAAAATTTTTTTAACATTTATTTACTTTTGAGACAGAGAAAGACAGAGCACGAGCTGGGGAGGGATAGAGAGAGAGGGAGACACAGAATCTGAAACAGGCTCCAGGTTCTGAGCTGTTAGCACAGAGCCCGACGCAGGGCTCGAACCCACGAACCACAAGATCATGACCTGAGCCAAAGTCAGCTGCTTAACCGACTGAGCCACCCAGGCGCCCCTAGTAGGATTTTATTTTTAAAAATGCTCTGCTGGGGAATAGAATGGGGTGGAGTTTACAAGCAGTGGCTGAGGACAAAGCATGCGTACCTCTAGCTTGCCGCTTGCTACTGTCCAGTGGAGCAGTGAGGAATCTGTCACGGCCCTGCGTGGACCTACCATGAGTAAACTGTGGGGTGTAAACGGTGCAAGGGAAGCCATTCCCTCTGGCCAGACCCACAGAGGAAGCGCCCTAGGTTAGTTAGTTTCTTAGATGCATTAAGTCCATCTGGCTCTTGGACATAAAAAATGAAGTTGCACATTAGCTGGTCCTATTACCAATGCAAAAAACGTCCCTTTTGCTCATGTAATGTGCCCTTTACCCCTGTCCGGGGAGGGGAGGGAAATCCTCTGTATACCAGCTCTTCTTGGGCGTCAAAGTTCCGAGTGGGGTACTAGGGTCGCTTGGGCCTATTTTCATCTCTTTGAATTTCTACCCAAATTCGTCTTTGTTCATTGGGTTGATGCCTCCCGCCCAGGCCTTTGGACCACATGGCTTGCCCTCAGGTACCTTGGGCCAATAAGAGGTGGCAAAGCAGAACCCTGAGAGAGGACTTCTGGAAATTCTTCAGCTGAGCCTCTACCTTCTTAGCCTGGTTTCAGAGCAGCAAATAAATGCCCCCAAACAATCCACAACAGTGCTCATTAGCATGTGAGACTCAGGCAGGAGACCAGAAGGGACACCTGTGTTCCTGCTTTTCACTCATACCTTTCCACACATACCTGTAAAAGCTACCTTCCCAACATGCAGACTTGGGGATGGCAGAACTCTCTTTTATGAACACCCTATTAGAGACACATGAGAAACAATGGCAAACAGACTCAGTCCTGTCACGGCTAGGACTGAGCCCGTGGGAATGTGTGTGTGAGTGTGCGTGAGTGTGTGTGTGTGTGTGTGTGTGTGTCTGCGCATGTGCACATGCATGCACTTCAGACTATAAATATGGCTGTGAGTTCCTGTGTGCTGGGTAGGCTGAGGGGGCAAAAAGCTCTGTGTGTCAGAGGGTTTCAGGGAGCACCCACACACCTAGATGCTCAAATTTATCGAGGCGGCTAGTGGGGAACTAAGGGAAAGTTTTCAGATTGGGAGAGTGTCTGCGTATGAGCCCAGATCTCTGTTCATATGTGTTGGGGGGAACGGGAAATGTTGTGTTGGGGTGTGTACACATGCATGGCACGTGTGCCCGCATTCAAGTGTACAGAAGGGAAGCTGAAAGAAAGTTTCGAGAGTCTGTAAAAATTCTCAGTTAGAAGAATATCTGGCAACACCCCATACCACAGGTTGGTACATATTCAATGCTTGTGAAGTTCATTTCCTGTACTAGTTACCAGGCCTTGTTTATACAGGACACAAAATATGATTTAGAGCAAAAAAACTCCAGGATTCAGAGGTGCATTAAGGGACAGCGTGTTTCAAGAGAGTGAGGAAGAGCAGAGTGGAGGTGGGGTGGAAGGGTCACTGCCCTGTGTCTTTTGAAGGACCAATAAATCAATTTTCAATATCAATCCATAATTCCCACCCTTATATGCTTGGGAGAGAGAGAGAAGGGAGAGATGTAATTTTAAAATTCTCTCCTTCATTGCTCTGAAGCCATTTTAGTGCCCAGTCTGCTCATCCAATAGCAGCTAGACATTCTTGTGTGTTTATGTGTTTTTAAACTTGTCTGGCTTGTTCCACTCGTTTGTGAGCCTGACCCCAGGAAGTGTTTATGAGCTTTTTCGCTCTGCTTTCCTCTGACTCGCTTTTGTTTGATGGCACGGAAGGGTAAAGCTTGACTCAAGCACTCTGTTCTTCGTTTGAGGGCCCCAGATCCTATGGGGTCCTCAGACTGGCATCCGCAGTGAAGTCAGAGAGTTTGACCCGACACCACCATGGCAAGCATATGAGCAGACATTTCTGAGCACCTCAGTATGGGGAGAAACCACACTCTCCAAACAAACTCCTTGGCATGCGACCTCCTCAGAGTTATCTTGCCCGTATATTCATCCATGTGACACCTAGCTCCTAATAAATGCTCAGTGGCTGCCAATGAACCGTGGTGCATTCTAGTCTAATCAAGGACCATGAAGCCATTACCAGGGTCAACAGAACCAACATTGCTCTTCAGCACAGAGTAGGACTTTGCTGGATCAGGTGTTGTGAACACACGTGGGATTCAGATACACCCGTGTGAGAGTCATGAGCTTCTGCTCTTGCTCTAGTCTAGACTCAAAGAAGGAGTGGTAAAGTCTGTGTTTTGGGTTCCATGAAGCAGAAAGCCTGAACCTATCAGGAAACCAAGTCTAGACAAAACAGAGCTCTGACGATCACACCCACAAACTTTGGTGCGGGTGGAAGCAAAGAGTACCAATCAGGGAGTGCTAGGGAGCCTCATTGGGAGGTAGAAGCCAGAGGAGCCATACCTTGTCCTTTCTCAGGCCAAGGTCTAAGCCCTGCTTGAGGCTGTTTCTGAGCACAGAGCTCCTGTGGTGGGGGAACCCAGAGATGATGATGGGGTCATTTCCCAGCCTTTTCCCTGGTCCAATGCAAGACTTCAGTTGTTTATGGTGATAAAATTTGCTTTTTACTCCATTGCTGCTCTATTGGCATCCCTCATCACCTTCAGGCAATTCACAATACCCCATCACTAAGAAACCTCTGAACAATAGCAGGACTCTACCGATTGGGACCCATGCCTCCTCAGTGAGTTCTGAAAATCCTTTGAAGCTATGCCTAAAGTTCAGGGAGAAGCTTGCCAAAGAAAAAGGCCTTGAGACAGCAGTGGCAATGAAGACAGTAAGGTACAGATCATTCTCCTTTATAGGACTTCTCAGCTGGGGAACTTTACATAGAGTTAACACTCTATGCAAGCTAGTGTGGCACACTGTTGATCTGTGATTCCATTTAAGGCCCAACACAGCCCCCTTCCAGAGTGTTCCAGACAACTGTGGTTACAGCCTGGGAGATGTCCTTTCTTGGCAGGAAGCGCCTCCACCTGGAGATGGGCCTAGCCCTGGAGGAAACAGGCTCCTGTGGGAAGAGACGTGCACTTGCCCCTCCTGCTCCAAGGCAGCAGCTTTCTTGGTGTCATCCGTGTGCTTGCCAAGACTAGTCCCTGGGGGGATGCTGATTTTTCAGGCTTCCCTGCCTGTCCCCATAATAACCCCAGCAATTACTTGCCCTCCCCCCCCAACAGCCTCGGAAGGGGGCCTGATTGCATTTCCAGCCTGCAAGCAGCATTTGCATCAGGAGCTCTTCACTCAGGTTTCCTCGCAGAGGGGTTTGCTTTCAGGGAAGGGTGGGGTTCCTCACCTCTCTCCTCCCACGTACCCCCCCCATCACTGTGCCTGTAAGGGAATCATAATCCACCCCTTCCTCGTGTCTTCCCCTGCTAGCCTGGATGGCCCTGAAGGCCAAGGGCTGTCTTATAGGCATACTGGGGAGTTGAGGGCAGCCAGAAGGCCTGCACTGAGTACCCCAACCAGTCACTAACCATTGGACTTTGGATAAAGGTACTTTTCCAGGGGTCTGGCCTGGTTTTCATCCCCATCCACTGATACTCAGTAATATATTCCTTTAACATAAAAAATGGAGGCATAGTTCCCTGAGCTTCTCAATGGATTATTTGTAGAGCCATACATGACAAAAACTTTATAAAATGGCCAGTGCAACATATATAGGGAGTGGTGTTATGTTAAAGCCCCCTAACTCCCTTCGTTACCATCAGCTGATGAATGGAAGATCTTTCTGTGACTCAGAGGCCTAGCTCTTCCTAACTGTGCTATTTCCCATGTGACCTTCAGTGAGTTGCTTTCTCTCAATGACTGTTTCTTCACCTGTGAAATGGAAGTATAGAATTGTCAGGACAAGCACTTTGGACCCTTAACTGAGTGGCATGATTCTTTGCATTGTTCTTTACGGCCATTGTTTAAATGACATAGAGCCACTTTCCTGAAGAGCTATGTTTAGAAGGAACTAGACCTCGGATGCGGGATGTGAGATGTGGGAACAATCCTAAGTCTGTCCTTTTTTGTCATGGAAGTCCAATGCCTCCCCAGTACTTCTCCAGCAGAGAGGTCAGCAAACTTTTACCAGCAAGGGGCACAGAGTTTACATTTTCAGCTTTGTGAGCCATAGGGCCTCTGACACAACTACTAAAGCAGCCATAGACAACACATAAACAATTGGGCATGACTGTGTTCCGATAAAACTTTTGTTTACAAAATTTGGCTCATGGGCCGTGGTTTGCCCACCCCTGTTCTAGCTTGGGATAGGTGCTCAGGATAAACTTGGGAAACTGGTGTGTTGTAGATAGGTGAGTAGAGACCTCTCTGCTCATCTGGATCCTTGGTTTTAGTTCTGTTTACACAGGCCCAGGTTCAGTGTTCCCACCATGGGGCCACAACAGCAAGGCCCTCACCCTCTTACTTCATTCCCCTCCTCCAGCCTTGAGAGATCACAGGCGCATGCAAACCTACCCACTTAATGGAGAGCAGAGTTTTTGTGACTTGCAGGATCTGTCCCCATCCCCCGCCCTCCCCAGGGCCTTTCCCCTCCATCCCGTTTGTGGGACACACAATTTGTAATCTCCTTAAAACCAAAGAAGCGAGGTCTCTGATTCATGTAGATTAAAATCAGCTGCAACCTATTAATGGCCCAGAGCCCAAGACAGATTTTAGGAAACAAAAACACTGGACCAAATTAGACTGAACTGGCCTGTGTCTCCAGGGGAGGGAGGTGGGGTAGGAGACTGGGGGTGAGGGGAGTGGCCATGTGGTTTTAATTAATTTGGATTCTCTTCCTGAAGCTAATTCACCCAACACAAAGCATGTGTAGCGTCATGGAAGCAGCCAGCCTTGGAGCCGGGCTCTCCCTGGTGAAAGCCCCGGGTCCTGTTGGGGGGCTGGGGCTGGTTGTGTGTCTGTAATTAACAGGTTTCAAAGTGGTTATTTTGGAAAAGAGAATTTCAGTGGCGCGTTAAAATCCTTTCATCAACCATCAGCCAGCATCCCAAAGCCTTTAGCAAGGCCCTGGCCACTTACAGCTTCAGAGAGCTTTGAATTCCCAGGGTCTTGGTTGAGAATGTGGAGACTTTTGCCATGGGTTTTATTAGGCTGATGGTTGCCATGATTTTCATTATGTTGTTTGGTTACTGGGATCATAAAAATGTTTCTCTCTTCCTAGAGTACCTAAAAACATTAAAAAGAAAAGAGAAAGAAGAGCCCCTGCTTTATGGAAGTTACATAACACACAAACTGTGACTCCCTGGTGGGAAGGGGCTGGCTCTGCCTCTGGGCCTGGAGGGATTGGAGATGAGGCTGATCACAAGGCTGGAAGAGAACAGGCAACCAGCCAGCACCCCGTTCTGACCCCACATCTGAGGAAACTGAGGCCTAGGGAGATGCCCCAGCTGAAGCCAGTCAGGTCTCTTCTCTCAGACTCTACTGGGTGTTCCTTATCCTCCTGGTGCATCAAGGCAGTGAACAGAGTCAGAAAGGTGGAGAAGGAATCTGAATTCCACTGGAATGGTGCTTTAGGACACTTCTAAGAGTAGAAGTAAACAGCAAGCTCACATGTAGCTTGAAATAATATGCTGCAGTGGACAGGGAAGACATTCGAGCCAGTGCTGGGAGTCCTAATGGTGCCAATGGGGGGAGCTCTTCTCAGATGCTAGACTGGCCGCACTGAGGCCCTGAGAGGAGAAGAGTCACTGGAGCCTATCTTGGCACCCAGGGCCCTGGGCTGTGGAAAGGAGGGAAATAGGTACTAAATCCCACAAGCCACAAAGATGATTTCTTACTGCTCTGAATAAAACCTCTGAAATCTGGTCAAGCTCCCAGAATCACCATATGGGGTGACAGGAACTTTGAGTCTGCGTTATCTGATCAATGGAATGCCAGCCTGGCTTTACTTCCTATTTTGATGATGGCTGCCTTCCAGAACCTTCTTTCATGAAGGACATGAAAAATATTTTGGGAGAGTTGCTATTAAATAACCTCTGGTGCTTAAAAACAATGGACGGTCTCCAGAGTAGTAGGCCTTGCTCTCAGTAGGACACCAGGTAGACCTGATCCACGATAAAGCTGTAATGCAATTTTTCAGAGGCTTAGAGAGTGTCAAAACTGGGGGGGTGGGGGAGGGGCGAATTCAAGGCCAGGCTAGTACTACAGATAGGGAAACTGAGGCCTTAGAGCCAGAGCACAGGGTCTAGCCCATGGTTTTCAGCAATCCGGGTTTGCTCACCTACACCATTCTTCACCAGGCTACGTTCCACTTCGCCTAAACATTTTCATTCACTCATTCAGCACTTACTGATTACCTCCTATGTGTCAGACACTTCCAGACACTGCTAATTTTGTTTCTTTGAAGTTTTTAGAGATGAAATGAAAGAGATACAATTCTGTGGAATACATTAAAGAAGGAAAGGAAATTTTCCCCCAAAAAATCCTGTTTTAGGCAAACATGTGAGCCTAGGCATACTAAAGAAACACCTGCTGTTCTGGGTATACCTTTCAGATGGCTGAATGATATCATTATCACATAGGGATGGGACTTACCTAGCCTGACTCTGCTTAAGGTCACCACCTCACTCCCAACAGTCACCTGGGCAGCCTAGCCCAGAGAATTCTGGGACTGGAAATTGTCAAGGGTTCTCTGGATCCAAGGTTGAGTGAGCGCTGGTGGGAACCCAGGCCTGTTGAAGGCATGTAGATGTACGGGCCCCTCAATCTGTTTCCCATCATTCTCCTCCTACAGTTCACTTGTCAGTCCTTTGCTCTTGTTTACCTCTGTGTGAATAATTCCTCGATTATAAATAGAGAACTTGGCACTGAGTTTTGGATTATCTATGATCTTTAATTTTCCCAGGGCAAAAGAAATTAAACCAACAGATCTCTTTGTTTCCCATGGTTCAGTATCCAAGTCATGGAAGCACTGATCTGTGTAGAGTGAGCCAAGCCTGAGCCTCCCCACCCCTCCCCACCCCCTTGCACTCACAGTAAGAAGTCATGCATGCATTCATTCATTCACTGATTCATTCAACAAATATTCACTAAGCACCTAGTGCCAGACTCTATTCTAGATACTGGAGATAACAGAGTAAAAAAAGACAGTGTCCGTCCTTACCTTGTTTACATCTGTTTGCTTATTGTCTATAAGCAAACCAACCAACCACCACCAACAACAAGTATGTATATACATACATATATGTATATGTATATATATATGTATGTACGTATATCAACTAGCAATAAGTGCCTCGAAAAAAAGTAAATCAGGGTAGAGGGACAGGGATGAGGGTTGCACTATTTTATACATGGTGGAGTCAGGAAGACTTTTCTGAAGAGGTGACATTAGGGAAGAGGTTGAATGAAGAAAGAGTAAGCCATACTTGATTCTGGCAAAGAGCATTCCAGGCAGAAGGAACCCTAAGTGCAAAGGCCTGGGACAGGGACAAATTTGATGTGTTGGGGAATAGCTAGGAGATCAGGGACTAGAGCAGAGTGAATGATGGGGAGACATGGGACAGAAAGTAAGAGAAGTTGGGAGGAGGGGGGCAGCTCAGGGAAGGAAGACTTTGGCTTTTGTTGCAAGCATCATGGGGTGTCTTTCAAGGCTTTGGGGCAAGAGTGATGCGGCAGAGATGCACGCTGGAAGGCTGTAGAGAAGCTGAGGAAAGCATAATGGCCCCTCATGGGTTAAACGTTTGCACTCAGACATGTGGCAGATGGTAGCTGTACCTCACAGGTGGTGCCTGAAGTGGAAGCCTTTGAGGGCTACATGTTTCAACAGGGTGGGGCTGGGCCTGGGAGCTCACTACCTCTATACCAATTAGTCTTAAGCCCAAAAAAAGGAAATGCTGATGTTTAAATAGCAGGGTTGGGACCTGTGAGTCATAGAACCCTCAATCAACTGGGCCACTATTGGTAGGCTCTGGAAAGGTGCTGGTACAGGGTCTCAAGCTTCTAACTGGGGTATTTGGCCACTTGCTGGAGCCTCTGTTGGGACCTCTAGACATACTCAGAAAAATCAGACTCAAATACAGACCTGGCCTTTAGGTGTTCTGGCTGTATTTTTGGCTGCCTCGTCAGTTTCCTTCCCAGGGCCTTACATTTTGCAAAATGCAGGCTACTTCACTGGGGAGCAGAGGGGAGAAGACAAAGGCATAGGCTTTGGGTTCATGCAGCCTGGGATGCAACCCTCGCCTTACCACTTAACAAGCTGTTAAAAGCTTTTTGAAAAGCTACTGAACCTCCTAGAACTGCATTGTCCAATGCAGTAGCCACTAACTGTGTGGCAATTTAAAGTTTAAATCAATTAAAATAAAATAAAATAAAATAAAATAAAATAAAATAAAATAAAATAAAATAAAATAAAATAAAAAATTCAGTTCCTCCTTCCCACTTGACACACTTTGAGCTCTTAATAGCCACATGGGGGCTGGTGACTATCATGGTACTGAACAGTGCAGGTAGAGAGCATTTCCAACATGGTAGGAAGTGCTACTGAACAGTTTCACTCCTTTAAAAAGGAAGCAACCCACAAGAAATGAAAAAGTTAACATACAACAAAGCACAAGATACTTTGCCTGTCTCATGAAATGTGCCCAGAAAATGATTGCCATTATGATTTATCATATGAATCTCTGTCCTGGCTCTGCTGCTGCCTAGTGGTGGGGCCAGGCACTCAACTTCTCCAAGCCTCTGTTTTCTCATCTGTAAAATGGGAATAATAAGAAATGCTGAGTGAATTCCCCAGAGCATAACTTGATCTTTATTTTTCCCAATTCTTCCTGAGCCTATGAGAACCTCCTCACCAACCCTCAGAAAACTTATCTAGACCTGAGTTTGGGATTTCCAGTCCTGGCATAGTTAGCAGGAGGCATGACTTCTATCGTGGTTCAGTAATAGGTTCTGGAGTCTTTAGCCATCTTGAAGGGTTTGAATGTGGGTCATGGGACAAAGTTCCAATGAAAACAAGTGGGCAAGTCTGATCAAGAAAAATAGTCCTTTTAAATCAAGTCAGATATTTACCTAGCTTATGTCTTGGGTCCTCCAGCAAGCCTTGCTTCCTTGCCTAAATGTTCCTTCTGTGGATGCAGCTCTCAGGGAAGTTTCTCAAGCGGTCCTTCTGGTATCTTGGCTTCCAATCAGTCCTCCTTTTTCCACTTTGGGGTTTTGTTGTTGAACGTTTATTAACTGCAGGCATTTAGCGGGTGGAAGTTGGGATTTGCCTGGGGCTGGAAGGAAGTCATTTGCCAGGCCAGGATAAGGTGTGGTTTAAGAGTTGAAGCTGGAATCCCCTTCACCTGCTTAATTCATTTCAAGGGAGATTTGTTTTCAACTTTCAAATTATCTGCTAGGATTTCTTGACCTGAGATCCTATCTCCTCTGGCTGTTTTCTTTCATTTCCGATGATAAGAAAGGCTAAGGGGGAAAAAAAGGACTGAGAGGCTCAAGAACATTCTTGTACTCTTTTACATAAAGTTGCACACAGTGAGTGATTTTCTTTATTGTCTTCTACAAAATGAGTAGTAGAAGGTCTGTACAAACTATCAGAACCGCTGCTCCTAGGCAGGTGTGCCTGAGATCCGGGAGAGTAAATGCAACTGGAGTTTTACAGAAAACTCTGGGAACAGTGAAGAAGACGGCAGGGACCCTGGTCTGTTTGGCTCACAGCTCTCACCACTGCCTTCAGGCACTTGGCTCAGAGCTGCTAGTCTCTGCCCACTAGTGACCCCCTCCTGGAGACATGGGCTGTTCAGGGAGCCTGATCTGAGAATGAATAGAGCTAAAGAGACCCCCAAGCATTGCCAGACAAAAGACCCAATAAGCCAGGGTTATAGGGAGTGTTAAACTCATAAGGGGGTCTCCAGTAAATTGAAGGTCAGAAGGCAGAGCTAGAAGGAACTGTCCCCATGCTCATGGAAAAAGAAGCTCCCTAAGTGATGGTTTAACTATAAGCAAAAAGACAGAAGAAGAAGAAGAAGAAGGAGAAGGAGAAGGAGAAGGAGAAGAAGAAGAAAGAAGAAGAAGAAGAAGAAGAAGAAGAAGAAGAAGAAGAAGAAGAAAGAAAAGCAAGAAGATACAAAGGAGAAGAAGAAGCAGGAGGAGGAGAAGAGGCAAAGACCCTTTTAAGATATGGATCAATTCCCTTGGGCTAGCAGCTCTCAGATGTTTCTGTCTTAAAGACTCCTTTATACTCTAAATTTGTTGAAGAATCCCCCCCCCCAAACTTTGTTTATGTGGGTAGTATCTACTGATAAATTCTGGGGTAGACTCAATGATCTTTATCTTCTAGCATTTATGCCCTGTGTTTTCTACCCGCCCCATCCCCACCCCCATAGTGAATCAGGCTTGGTCTATGTGACCAGTAGAAAATGGCAGAAGTGACGGTGTATGACTTCAGAAGCTAGATCATAAGAGAGACTCCAGGTTTCTCCCTGGTCTCTTCTGTTGTTTTCCCTAGAGAAAGCCAATTGCCATGTTTTGGGTAAACTGGGAAAGACTTACACGAAAAGGAACCAAGGTCCCCTCTTAATAGCCAGTAACAACTGGCCAGGCTTATGAGTGAGCTGCTTTGAAAGCAGATCCTCCAGCCCCAGTCAAGCCTTCAGATGACTGTAACATCTTAAGAGATTTCCCCAAGCCAGAATATTTCACAGTCAAGCCACTTCTGAGTTCCTTATCCACAGCAACCATGAGGGCTAACAAATGATGACTGTTGTTTTAAGCCGTTTGGTTTTGGAATATCTTGCTATGCAGTAAGAGATTATTAAATCATCTACTGCATTAAAAATTAAAACAGAAGAACATTTAATATTTATTTGTTAATCCATATAGTATTCATTTATATGAAGTCATACTTATTACTTCATTAAAATTCATAAATTTTCTTATTTGTTAAAAAGTCAAAAATAACATAATGTTATTGTAAAAATAATTGTGTTTTCCAAAACAGAACAAAATTTAGTGAGAAGAGTGACCATATTTTACATTTTTGCAAATGTCTTTAATGACTAGCTTAATGGAAGACAGCTGGATTCTCAGATCTACTTCTATATTCAGTCAGCTGTGATAATGTTGTTTTGATTGAAGTATATGAAAGAAACCCAGTTCACATAGATATGTAGCTGGAAAAGGGAGGACTATTTTAATAGCCTTTTTCAGATAATTGTGGATAAGTCTGTGATACACCATTTTGCTTCTATGAAAGACCTACATTAGTGCCTGTTTTGATTAACCAAAAGGAATCCTAAGAGGATTTTCACTTTTTTGAGAAAAGGCAAAAAGTGAAAATACTGTTCACTCAACATATGTTTTGCAAGGAGACCTTACAGAGGCAGTGTGCACCCCAACCAGAGAGAGTGGTGCCACTCGGCTCCTTCCCTGGGAACTACTTAGCATCAAGCTGCCGTAGCTTTGAACTGTGTCTCTGAGGTGAGTTTGTTAGCAAGATGTGTCCTAAGGTATGAGAAAAGCCTAAGAACACTCAAAAAATTTTGAGGTCTGAGAACACTTGAAAAATTTTCCGTGGAAATTAAAGGTAATTGCCTCTTTACACCCTTTCAGCCTACAAAAGATTTAGTAGGAACACCCTACTTTCGGATAGTGGGGGCAGCCTGTATTCTTCTTTAATACTCTACCAAAACTCAACTAATGGTAGTTTTTGTTAGTTGCAGTGTAATATCAGAAACTGTATCAATGGGGAAATTTAGATGGCTCAGTCAGTTAAGCGTCTGACTTTGGCTCAGGTCATGATCTCACGGTTTGGTGAGTTTAAGCCCCACATCAGGCTCTGTGCTGACAGCTTGGAACCTGGAACCTGCTTCAGATTCTGTGTCTCCCTCTCTTTTTGCCCCTCCCACATTTGCACTCTGTCTCTTTCTCTCTCAAAAAATAAATAATAAACATTAAGATTTTTTTTAAAAAAGAAACTGTATCAATGAACTTTATATGCTCAGTTACATTAAAACCCATTTGGTCTGTCTTGAACTTTGCATGGATCTTTTGCCCATGCATGATTTTATAATCCTATGCATGGGCCATTTGGGAAATATTGCTTTACTAAGCTATGCAGGTCTTTGGAATTGGATATATATCATGATGAAAACTAAAACATTCACATTTGCTAATAATAGCACTTAATCTTCTCAGAAACTTCCTTAAGTATTGGGAAGGTGTTAAGCCCACTGGGACAAATACAAGTTGTCAAAAATTCTAACTTTTGCTTGAAAGCTTTCACTTTGACAACAAATGCTGTCAATTATCTTTCTTGAAGTGACAAACTCTGTTCATTTGGGAGAACGTGTCTGTCCAAGAACCAAGTCTGAATAACCATGGTTGTTTGGTCTATTTGAGCAAACACGGTGTTTCGTGGAAGGGCTATTGCCGGTCCTCACTTCCCTCTCTCACATGTGCCCTTCCTCCAAACAAGCTCTGTGCTTCAGGATGCTCACCTTCCAGTTCGCCATACAGAATAGTAAAATAGATGTGCACTTTGGTCAAGATTTCAAAAAATTAATAATTTTTACCTCTCCATCTAAGACGTTCTTAAGTTAAATCCGGTTTCTTTCTTTCTTTTGTTTTTGTTTGTTGGTTTTTTTGTCTTGTGACATTTGGGCAGTGAGGGGTCTCATGACTGCCAGTACAGTCACTGGTGCCAGCAATTTTACCCAAATGCCAACACAGTGAAGAAGGCAAATGACATCTTGGTATTAAAATAAAAATAATCTTGACTTGCAGATACCCTCATAGGGTCTCAGGGACCCTAGGGGTCCACAGATTTTACTTTGAGAACCATTTCTTTAGAGAAAAGGGTGCCTTTCTATCACTTGCGGCATTTACAGGTGAATGTGCTATATTCTAAGACATACTTGTGCCAGGACTTTGTGTCAAATTGTAATGGCCACCATTTGCGGCCACCATATAGAAAATATACCACTAGACATCAGCTTATTCTTGTGGATGGACTTGATATGGGATAATTTCTTTATTTAAGGAAGGTGAGTGTGTTTTCATCCTTCTGTTTGCCCCACTTGTAAAAGGTGTATGGATGGCAGTAGGAGGCTTGGCACTGAGAAATCTCTCAGACTGTCTGTGTTGAAAAAGTAAGGTAAATGAGGAGGCTGACACCTGCACCTCTTCCTTTTCATCCTCTGAGCAGTGAAAGCTCGGGGGACTGCAGAAGACATCCTGTTTGGGGGAGCAGGGTCCTTTAGGCTCCAAGCTTGAAGTGGACAGAGGTCTTAACTCACATCCAGGACACAGGCAGCAGGCCACAAAGGCAGCATGTCTTCAAATGATAGTGGCATCCACAAGGATTTTACCCCTTCTGGAAGGAGCTTAAGACACTGCCTCTCCTGGAGCCCTCAGCATCCCCACAAAGCAGACTTAAAGAACACAGAAAGAGGGATGGTTCTTTTTCACACTCATTTAGTTTTGCTTACACATTTCTTTTTTGCCACAGAAAAGTCTGAGTAGGTTTGAACCCCACACCTGACCGGGCTCAGCTCTTTGGTGAGTGATTGCGTAGCTCTTCTGTTTGTGATCACAGACCCCGTCTGCAAGCGGGAAACAACAGGCAGTTGTGTCCGGAGCCCTGGGAACTGGAGACCTTTCCACATCTGTTGGCCTGGTCGGGGGCGGGAGGAAATCACCAAAACCTTCCAACATGGGGCGAGAGCAGGGAGACAAAGGGGAAGCCGTAAGCCGCTGAGCGACCCCGGGTCATATGACCACCCCATGGTCCTCCCCGGTCCCCTTTCATCCCCTCAGGTCCCCAAGACTCAGCCTTTTCATCATTCTCCAGGTCAGCAGGATCAGGTTTATGTGAGTTGACCAGAAAGCTTATCAAATGAAGGCAGAAGCAGGTGTTTGCAGAGCTCCTCCCTGCTGAAAGCTGGGTCGAACAAGGTTGACAGTATGGCTGAGGCCAACATCCCACACTAATTGCATTTTCTTTCCTGGAACTCTTTCTCTCTTTCCTCTCTTTCTGGTTTGGAACCCCTAGAGGTCTCTGGGAACCAGTCACCAAAACAAACCATTCAAAGAGCTAAGGATTTAGGGGAAAAAAATACTCAGGGATGTGACATCATGGGCTGAACAGTGGCCCTTCTGTGCCAAAGCCCAGGAAATACCATTTGAAGGCGTCCAGAGGCTTCTACCCAGTAGTGGGCCAGAGCCAGTTCCTATGAGCTTGTGAGGATTGATTACATGTTCCTTTTCCCAACTTCAAAATCATGATGTCATGTTGGTAGCTTGAACTGACCATGGTGGGAATATTTACATCACAGAAATCAGCAAGCTACAAACCAGGCTTTCTCCCCTCCAAAACTGGTTGTTAAATATTTACCAGCATGTCAGTGCCTCTACTATAGAGACTGTTGCTCATAGTATGATTTTCCGATCAACTATATCAGAATTTCCTAGGGAAAAGAGAAGATGGGGGTGGAAGTGTTGTTGAAAATGTAGATTTCTTGGCCAACCTGAACTAACTGGATCAGATTCTTTGGAGGGGGATCCTGAAGAAATGCATTTTTAGCAAGTTGTGAAGGTTATTAATAAATTCAGTAAAGTTTAAGACTTCAGGCGTAAGGAGTGGGAGGGAAGAGTGGGTGTACATCTGGCTCTTGGCATCTGGAAGCAACAGCTGGCTTCAGTCCCAGTTGGCCTGAGAACGGACAGCTGTTTTCCCTCGAGATATAAACTTCATGACAGGAAAAGGAGGTGGGAACTCTAGGGTTCTACCCTCCCCCCAACAACAGACAATTGGTTCTGCCTTGGATCTGAGGATATTTCTACTTTCAAACCCTGAGACTTGGACCCGAGGTGACATGGGCAAAGGCCCAGACATATGCACCATCATTTGTATTGTTGATAGGGCTGGTGGAGCCTAGGGAGGGCCCACGGTTAGTTTTTCATATTAGATTGCTCAAGACAGCATTTTTCTTTCAGATTTGTACAGGCATTAGCAGAAGCTTTCACAATCAAATGTGATTTGTAAAGCAAGGACCCTGTTTACTTTAGCCTACTGAGCCTGGAAGAGAAAGTCCTTCATGGCAGAAAGAAAAAGAGAAGAAAAGAGAAATCTTTCTTTCCTCAGCTGTGAAACAGAAAGTTTGTAGAAGGCCCAACCCTACTTTTGATTTGTTTTGCATTTACCTGAGCAAGTGGTTCACATTAATTTTTCCTGAAAATTTTCATCACAGTCCTGGGAGGTGGGTATTGATGAGAAAACAAAGACCAGGCCAGGTACCATGAAAACAGAGTTGGTAAGTGGCAGAGCTGGAGTTTGGACCCCAATTCTTATGACAAAACAAACAAACTAAACAAACAAACAAAAAAAAACAAAAAACAAAAAAAAAAAACCCTAACATGCTTTCCTCCCAAACACAATGCAGTAATTTTTCTACATGTGGTTGGAGCCCAAGGATGTCCTTAATAGGCAACTGGGGATAGTTACATTAGATACCTGAGCCCAAAACATAGTGAATTCCTAAACCATCAGAGCTCCGTCTATATTGATGCAAATTCACAAAAGCCACATGTAAAACTCAAGATTATAAGCTATTAAGTTACAAACTATTAGATTATTGGCTATTAGATTATCCTCTGGAATGGATAATTGAGAGCCAGCCATGTTTATGAATATAATTTAGATATTCCCCATATCAGACATTTAGGCTTGCAGCATTTCATCAAGTTCATGATCAAGTCCTGTGTGTTAGCTCTAACTGTTCAGGGTTTTTATTAAACATGAGACTTCATCAAATGGGAGGGGGAAGCAGCAAAATGGCCCACTCTAGGAAAACAAGATGTGATCTCAAGTATTTTTTGCAAGGTTGCATAGCCTTTTTTTTTTTGTACCTAGAAACTCTTCTTCCTGATCTGAGGACCCATGTCCACTTTGAAACCATTCATTCATTCAGCAAGTATATAGTAAGGACTTACTTTGTGTCAGACACTGAACTAAGTGAAGAACAGGAGGCAGCAGACCTCATCTTGTCTTCATGAAGTTTATAGTCTACTGGGAGACAGATATTATACAAATAATTATAGAAATAAATATCTGTTTATACATTGTCTTAACTGCTGTGAAAGAGAAGTAAATGGTACAAAGAGGAAGGTCAATAGTGTTGAAAGATCATATGCAGTGAGAACATTTATATGGAGACCTTATTGATGGTTTTTGTTTTTATCATTTTTGGTGGCATAGGGTGGGGGTAAGGAGTTGTTGGGAGTTTGGGACACTTGAAAGGGAGATGTCGAGGGAGAAGTTGGTTTGGGGTGAGCAACACAATGGCAGACTCCAGCTCTCAGGAGAGGGCCTGGATGAGATCATTTAGGGGTGATGTGTGAAAAAAGAACAAAGGCCTGAGCCTTGCACCCTGGGCTGCACGCTGGCAGAGGAGGAGGAGCTCCCAGAGAGGAGACAGTCCTGGAAGCCATTGGAAGAGTGTGTTTAGGAGTGTCCATATATGCAAGTACAAAAATCAGAAAGGCAATTCAGGGTCCCCGGCACACATCTGACCCCCAGCTCCTCTTTTCCCATGAGCCAGGGAGGCTCTCTGTGGGCCAGTGAGTCAAGTAAACTGGAGCTCTCAGAATTTGGACTGGCTTTGTCCCAATCAGTGCCTCATGACATTAAATTATTACTATCTCTTCCCCTTCCTTGGTCCCAACCTCCTTAACCCCCAAGCTGCTGAATGTATAGGTATTAGAAAGAAAGCAAATAAACCAGTTTACGCTGATGTGTGAATGCTGTTTAACCAGCTAGTTCTCACTGAGATATGTTATTGAAAAAAGGCAGAACTAAATCTCTAATCTGTGGAATTTCAGGCTACCTAGTATGCTTAAGGCGATGCCCTTGGGAGGGAAGACACTTTGAGGTAGGAGCTGTCACTCTGCTCCTCTTCCACCTTCCTTCTATTCTTCCTGTCCCAGCTTCTCTTCCTCTACTTCTGAATCTCTAGAGTCTTGAAAACCTCCACCATTTTCAGAGTGGACCCTTGGCCCTCATGGCCATGCTATTATTGGGCACTCATATGTACAGACGCAATACTCAGCATTTGACACAGGTTGACCTCACTTAGATGTCACAACAACCCTTTGAGGTTGGCCAGTCACTATTCTTGTTCTGTAGGTGAGGCCACGGAGGATTAGGAATGTGAATCAGCTGCCTATGGACACATAGCTAGAAGGCTGAAGTGTAAAATAGTGTCTTGCTTCCCAGTCCACACTCAAGATGGTGGTGTGGGCTATAAGCTGGAGACTGCCCCTGTTTATGTTTGCTGTCCTCAGAATACAGAAGTGAAACCCCGATCTGGTTCTCTGAGATGGCTCTTACTTTGCCTGACTCCGTTTGCCCTGTTCTGTGGTTTCACAGGGGGACAGCCCAGGGCACACTCACAATTTGATGAAAGTTATGTGGGGTGTCAGCTTCTGTCTCTTGAAAGAGAGAACCAAATAAAAAATTCCTCCTGATCGTAGAAAAGATGAGGTCGAGGATGCAATCTTTTTAGGCCAAACCTCTTGGGCAGAGCATAAAGGAATCACAGAAGAATATGGACACCTCCCTCACCATTTCTGAGATGTCAGAGTTTTTCTTTCTTTGGATCAGAGCCTTTGGAAGGTTCCATAATACTTCCTCTCCTGGATCAGAGGCCCAGCTACACTTTATAAAACAACCCAGAGCCATCTGATTTGAAGCATGTACCGGCTCGTGTGTGCAAGACAGTAATTACCTCCAATTCCAGTTAGGAAAGCTGAAACCTGCCTTTTTCATGCCTCAATCAATTATGGAAACGCCTTTTGAAGCTCTGGATAGAATAGAAAAGCAAAACAAACCAGAGCCAATTAGAGCCTGGGATTTGAGCATGGCTTAGTTTTGTGCAGCGGGACTCACGAGGAACTGTGGGAGAGGGTCAGGGGTCACTCCAAACCCCCAGCTGCCGACCAATTTTGCCTGTGCCAAAAGAACCATCATTTTGTATTTAAAATCAAGGCCTCTCTCCTGGCTCAGGAAAAGCCTCTACATCAGCTGTGAAGAAGACTCCCTGATTAGATAAGGCCTGGAATGCATTTGATGTTGAGCAAAACAGTTCTCTGACAGCTTTCCTTACATGCCATTAGAATGTTTTTTCCCTCAGCTGAAACTTAGTGAGATAAACTGAATCCCCGGAGAGTCTTGTTTTGGGGTGCATATTTGAGGAATTTATGTGGCCTGTGTCCTATTTGGAGTTAAGGTTCTCCAGCCCTGAAACTCTTCTGGGCCTAGTGGTGGCATCTGGCCATTTGGAGGCAGGCTGGTTAACCACTGCTATGAAAGTGGAAAGCAGAATACCAGGCAAGACGTCAGAGGTCAGCAAGCAGCCCTGGGGTGGGGTGGAAGCCTTAGGGCTCGTGCTTCTTTACAGAACCCACGGACAGTTTTGTGACATTCGGCATTGTGCCCTAAAGTACAGAGCTGGAAGTGGAGCTGGGGTATGGAGGTATAACGCCATGGTAGAATTGTCTTGGCCAAGATCTGTTCATGGCAAGGATTGTCTACATGGCCTTTTGCATTAATATGCCTGGGATGACTGTTAGGGCAACATGACATTAACCTAGGAGGCTCCCTTTTGAGTTTGGATGAAGGTAAAATGTGGCACCAAAGAGCCCCAGGAGAATTCACTCTGCCAGATTCATAACCCCCTCCATACTGAGAAGAGGAGCTTTCTCTTGGCCATGACATAAGTACTCTCAGCTCTCTACCTGCCTGTCTCCACTGCCTTGACAATGGGCTTTGGTGTCTCCCCTTAACTATAAGCAACAGCCTTTATGGGAATACTATTCCTACAGAGCAAAACAAAAAGACACTTTGCCAGGAATGTGTCTGCTGCCCTCAAGATGGGGTGAATATCAATATCTGGAGACAACAAAATGGCAAGTTCTGTGACTATAAGAGAAAAGGTTCATATGTTATTAGATCTCTTAATAATTATAAGAGACAAGAAGTATCACAGCTTTACCAAGTACCATGCAATGTTCTAAAGGCTTTGCATGGTTCACTCATTTACTCCTGACTCCAGCCCTATAAGTTGCATATGAGGTAACTGGGGTAAGGGGCACCCAAGTAAGCTGCCCAAACACACACACAGAATCAGTACTGCTTATAATGGGCCGACAGAGAAACCTATTGTCATGATCCCAGAGAGGTTCAGAAGCATCAAAAAGTTTGAAATCTATATAACAAGATGCTTAAAATTTAAAACCCCAACCTTTTCAGGCTGGACAGACTAAAAGTGTATGGATATGGATAGTGTATAGATTCCCTGAGTGTGTGACTCACTGGAGTGTTGGAAGTAGAGGTCTCACTCCTGCATACTCGTGAAAGAGGTGTTTCAAGACCAAGAAATACAAGCAGATTACAAGTACTACACTTAACTTCCCTGGTAGATAGATAGGCTAAGTATGCCTATAAAACCAAGCTGGTTTTATATTAAGTGTGCTTAACAAATCTAGAACACATGATTTTAAAATGTTCTGAATACGGGGACATCTGGGTGGTTCAGTCCACTGAGTGTCTGATGTCAGATCAGGTCATGATCTCATGGTTCATGAGTTTGAGCCCCATATCGGGCTTGCTGCTGTCACTGTGGAGCTGGTTTTGGATCCTCTGTCCCCCCTTTTTCTCTGCTCCTCACTTACTCATGCTCTCTCTTTCTCTCAAAAATAAATAAACTTTTAAAAAATGTTCTGGATACATACTTTTGGGATTTTAGGGCTGAAATAACTGGGAGAATGCTCACAGTCTCCTATAAACTGTCCCTGTGGTCATTATGAAGGAGGATTCCCAGCTTCCTGTGTCATTGACTTGATCCCATGGGACAGGTTCTTTATCTAGGTTCTGATGGGCAGCAGAAGCATTGAAACTCTAGGCTTTTAGTATTTGGGGTCTTCTCAAGAAGGTGGGTGCATCTGTAGGTCTTTGAACACCGTGTATGGCTTTCCCAAACTTTTCTCTGTAGCAAGTGCCCAGTGTTTCTTCTCCAGCATGCAGCAGAGACTGCCTGCTACTGAGCAAGCTCTCAATGGGGCTGTGAGTGTCCGTGATAGAGGTTTTCTTTGTGGGGCCTGGGACTAGCAGAATAATGGCCTCCCAGAGATGTCCATGTCCTAATCTTTGGAACCTATGAATATGTTATATTTTACACAAAAGGACCATTAAGGTAATAGATGGAATTAAGGTTGCTAATGAGTTGACTTTAAAATAGGAATATATCAGGGTGCCTGGGTGGCTCAGTCGGTTGAGATTCCGACTTTAGCTCAGGTCATGACCTCATGATTTGTGAGTTTAAGCCCCACATTGGGCTCTCTGCTGTCAGTTCAGAGCTCACTTCAGATCCTCTGTCCCCCTCTCTTTCTGCTCCTCACCCATGACCACACTCTCTCTCTCAAAAATAAATAGACATTTAAATACATACATACATACATACATAAGTAAAAACAAATAGGAATATTATCCCGGATTGCACAAGTAGAACCAATAAAATCACAGGGTCTTTAGATGTGGAAGAGGGAGGCAGCAGAGTCAGTGCCAGAATGATGCAATGGGGGAAAGGCTTGATGATCCACTGCTGGCTTTGAAGATGGAAGGAGGCCATGAACCAAGAAACGTGGGCAGACTCTAGAAGCTGGAGAAGCAAGAAAATGTGCTTTCCCCTTGAGTCTCTAGGAAGGAATGAAGCCCTTTCAACACTTCGATTTTAGCACAAGAAGACCTGTGCCATGCTTTTGACCTCTGAGACTAAATCATGTGACCTCTGAGATCATAAATCTGTATTGCCTTACGCCACTACATTTATGGTAATTTGTTATGGCAGCAATAAAAAAACTGATTCAGACCCTGGTAGATACCTGCAATGCAAAAGACAACAATGTCCCCAGGTCCCATGATCTGGGCATTGAGGATCACAGTGGTCACCTCCACTTTCCCAATGCCCATCTGAAAACTCTCATCACTCTTCTGGCCAAGCACCATCTACATGTGCACACTCCAGCCATCAGAGTTCTCCCTGGAAGGGGCCTCTTCTCAGCCAAGGATGTTCTGCCTCTGGGCACCATTGCCAGGGCCTCTCCCCAGTGTGGTCCAGACTCCTATGGCCTTACAGTGAGCTGCTTTTCTCACCAATAGAAAAGGCCAAATACTTCTGGCCAGCACAAAGTTTGGAGGATTTTTCTCCTCTTCCAGACAGCCAGCCACAACTTGTATGATCTCTGAATATGGAATTAGCATGACAGAACCATGTTGGGATGGGGGGAGGTAACCTGAGCCACCCTTGGGTTTCAGAAACTGTCTGTTGGAAAATTTGTGATTTTCTCCAATCTTCTGCCATGCCTCTCCCATCCAAGTCAAATGTCAGAACTGGGTTAAGAAACTAGAATTGCTAGGGTTCAAGTTCAGCCTCTTACTAGCTGTGCGACACTCGGCAGCTTATTTAAATTCATTGTGTTTCAGTTTTCTTATCTGTAAAATGGGGGAAATACATGAGGTAATATATGTAAAGGACTCAGAGACCTGCTTGACACATGTTCAGGGCTGTGTAAGTGCCACTTGTTGTTAGTATTGCTGTTGTTGTTCTGATGTTATTATGATTCACTTGGTCCCAAACGTCAGGGGCAAGTCGCTTGGCAAAGCAGGAGAACCAGCTTCTTCATGGTTTACATGTGTTATACTTCCAGCAACTGAGATGAATTGCCACCGCAGGCAGTGTTGAAGCTCAGGTGTGTAACTAACAGCCTCTTTTAAAGCGTACTCCCCTCAGACTCTCCTTGAGGAAACAGGCCCTGGTGCGATTGTAGGGAAACACAAAGCCCCACCCTTACAGCCATGCAAATGTAGTGGAGAGGGGGCATCTCAGCTACTGACTCACACCCGTTGGCAACCCAGCCTTGTTCAGAACTCTGTTCTCAGTTATCTCAGCTCACTGTGTAGACAACCAGGAGCCCTGAAATTTAGGCCTCTTGGTTCTTCAAGACTTAGCTCATAGGTCCCCAGATGTGGTGACAGAGAGGGGAAAGACTGGCCAGTTTTCAGGCAAGAGGCACCCACTAGAGCCGAGGCCACTGCTTGTGTTGGCCGGAAGCCACTCACAATAGGCTGCCATTCTGGGTGTGGCAGCCAGCCTACCCTGGCAACCATGTGGCCTGAGAGTTCCAGGTGGCCCCGGCCTGTGCTGAGGGACCAGGCTCTTCCTGGCTATTGGCAGCTGCTGCAGGACACTTCAGTCTCTGACCCGCTCATGAAAGAAGTTTCTGGGCAGATACGGGGGCTCAGGAGAGAAGAAAGTTACAACTGGAAAAGGCTTTAATTGCAAACCATGGTAATAACAATGACAAACAAAAATTCTCCATGCTCTTCCGTATCATTGGGACTGAAAACAACAGAAATGGGATTCTCAACTTTCTCTTAACTTTATTTCCATAAAAGAGGTTCGAATTACCAAATTTTATCAAAGCCCAAACTATCACAACAGCTGCCTGAGCTAACCTTGGGCACCTAAGCAATTTAGCGTCTTGACCTCCAGCATGTAGGGGAAAGGGAGGAAAGAGGAAAGAGAGTAGGGGAAAGAATGAGCTCTTTCTGCTTTTTGCGTTGACCTCTTGATGCCCATGAGTCAGCCAAGACCGTGTGAGACCCAGGCGCCCCCACTCCGAGGAGTGCCAGGAGAGCAGCAGGAGCGAGGATGGTGCCTGTGTCTCAGAGAAGCAGCACCTGATAAAAGAAAGAGACTATGCTGCGTGGTCAGATACACCTGAATTTGTGTTTTTGCTCTCCTTTCACTGTGTTTGATTTAGACAAGCTACAGAACTTCTTTGCAGATAGGAAAACCTACCTTGTACCTGTTGGTATCAGAAGGACTGGAAATACCAATACAGTGCCTGGAGCACATTAGGCATTTAATCGGTAAGCAGTAACTATTTTGATTATTAAATATAACAACCACTTGGGCCAAACGCCACTTAATTTATAAAGTCGTCTAACTTGAAGGAAACTACACGTAGTCAGCTAATAGAAGTACACATAGAAAAAAGTTTGGAAGGAAATACGTAAGTTTTACTAATGAGTGTTTCTAAGTGATGGGATTATGAAGGTACTTTTGTTTCTTTATACTATTTTGTATTTTTAAAACTTTGATAATAAATCTGTATTTTTTATTATCTGAAATTTTACTTTTAAAAAGTCATTAATTTCAGTTTCCTGGCTCCAGTCAGATTTGCATTAAGCCATCCAAAGCCAGAGTTGTCCAATCTGTTCCTAAAGGCACTGGGGATAGACTCTACCATCCACTATAAAGAATATCTTCTTCTTCCACATTGTGTGGCCCCAATGGAGCTAAACCACCAAATGGTTTCTTCCCCACCATAGCCTTGCTAAACTACTTAAGAGAAAATCTTTAGCCATTGAGAATCATGTCACCCATCACATTTCCTCTTTTCTGCCTTTAGCTGCCAAGAAGCCTTGAACAAATTTAATGCTCAATTACAGTAATGGTTAGCTCAGGTTTTTGGCATAATTATATTCTCTTCCTCCTCCATGGTTTAAATTTCTCTTTCTCTTATTCATCCAACTTATTGTACAAATGTCTTTTCTTGTAAACTATCTTAAGAATACTTTGAGAGTTGGATATAAATCATAAAGCATAAAAAAATAAATGAAATTATACCTATTCTCTTGTAAGAACCCATGATCAGCCTGTTAAAATTCATATTTCTAAACATCTTGACCAGTAAGTTCCAGGAAGGAGGGATGAAGAGCATGAAAGAGAAAGTCTCTGAGTCAAGGTCCCATACGTAGTGAGAAAAAAAAATTCTGACTGCAAGTATGGATTTGCTTGAACCAAAATATTTACCTTTTAAAATGACTATTTAATAATCATTCTAATATGTGCTGTGAGCACTTGATGCTGTTTTAAACTTTATCCCATCAATCTTGTGACATAGGTTATATCATTTCTAATTGACTAAGAGAAAACTGAGGCTCAAACAAGTTATACAAATTTCCCCCAACCTCCCAGCTAGTAACTGATGAGCCTGTGGTTGATGCCCTGGTATGTCCAACTCTAAATAAGTCCCACCACTATTCTGCTTCAGGTAATGCGGCTGATTATCTTTTTCTAAGTGGATTAATGTTGAAACAGTGAAGAAGGATCAAATCACAGCTGAGCTCCAAATCCAGAAGCTGGATAAGAGGGTTCCATGAGTAACAGGGACTAAATTGCTCTCAGCATGGTAGTTGACTGGAGTGAGGCTCACTGCTGGAAATAAAACACAGAGATGGAACTTTCTCACTAGAGAAAGCAGGTTGGAAAAAAAAAAAGAGATGCTAATAACACTACATAGGACTGCTTCTATGAAACTATAGGTGTTTGGAGGCAGGAGGAAGTAGTCAGTAGCCCAGCAACAGAAACCAGGATGCTTCAACTACTGGGGAAGACATCACTAATACCATGGTTATGCAGGATCTTAAACTATCACTTGGTTATAAACCAGAGACCTCTATAAAATCTCTAGGATAGAATAGATAAAGAGGAAGGAAGGAAGGCCCCCACATACACTCCAATTAGCATCCAAAGATAGCCAACCAATACTAAGAGAAACATAATTAATATTTGTTAGGTGAAGTTTATTCAAAAGAAATTACAAGAACAATCTGGCAAAGACTTTAAATGTATTTAAATAAAGAGGAATAATGCCTATTTTTAAAAGGAAATAGTGAAATAAAGCAGGCATAAATGAAATAAGAATTGGTAAATATGAAAAAGAACTAATTAGAAAGGTAAAATCTATAGGATATACTCTAGATAAGACAGATGAAGAAGGATCAGTGAATGGGAAGGTATTATAGAAGAAGTCACTCAAAATGCAACCCAGAGTCAGTGTTAAGAGTGTGGAAAGAGATTGGAAAGCTCCAATTTATGTCTATTAGGAGTTCTGGAAGAAAGCATTGAACGAATAGTAAAGAAACCACATTTGAAAAGATTTTAATGGGAAAAAGTACTTTGAATACTGAGCAGCATAAATAAACGTAAATCCACATTCAAAACTTTACAGTGAAGCTATAGAAACTCAAGGGGAAAAAAGACAATATTGGAAATTACCAGAAAGGAAAGAGAGGTTACTTATACAGAAATAACACTTGCATTGATAATAGACATCTCAATGGCAACAAAATATTCCAGAAGACAGTGGACTGGTATCTTCAAAGATCTGAGGGGGAAAAAAAAGAATTGCTATCTAAAGTTTTATATTTAGTTAAGCTAGCACTTAAAAGAGTGTTTAAAATAAAGGAATTTTTAGAAATAAAAAGAAGTGAAATTTCTCAGTCTTGAATCTTCACTAAAATACCATTAAAGGATATACTATAACAAGGGAAAAAACTGAGTCTTGAGTAAACTATCTGAATCATGAAGCTACAGTGGGCACAGAAATAAATTAATTAAAATGCACTTCACCTGATTATAAAAATAACTAAATCTGGAGTTTAAAATAAAGGGTAAGTCAAAATATTGAGATAATCTGATGGGAGAGGAAATGTTAGTTAGATAGTTAAAATGTGCTAACACTCCTTCCTGGTCAAGAGGATAAGATACTAAAAATCTTTATTCCTTGAAATATCTACAATTAAATGTGTATGATAAAACTTTAGGGTGATCATGAGCTGAAAAGAACTTCAATCTATAGCTTCTAAATCAACAAAGTGAAAAATATAGAGCACAGAACACTTTATCAATTTAATGGTAGGCAGAAAAAATAAAGAAATGAAGAAACAAAGAAGATAAATAGAAAAGTCTAAGTAAAAATGGAAGAAGTAAGTAAAAAAAAAATAACAGTAACTATAATAAGTGGATTAAATGTACCTACTAAAAACCAGAGATTATCAGATTAGAATTTTATCCTGCTTTGGCTGTTTTCAGAATACATACCTAAACCAATCCACACAAAACCTAAGGAATAAAGAGATGGCAAAAGCCATACTAGGAAATACCCAAAGAAACATGGTGTCAGAGTATAAATAGCAGACAAATAGAATTTAGAGCAATATATATTAATACAGATAAAGAGAAACACATTATTATTAAAGGTACTCTCCATCAAGAAGACATAACAATCATGAATCTGTATACCTCTAAAAAACACAATCTTGAAACCTTGAAATATATAAAATAAAAACTAAGAGAAGTTCAAATGTACAAGCATGGTAGGAGATTTAAACTCATTTTAACAAAGATGCATATTAAGAACGTAAAAGATATAACTACAAACTATTCTATGCTTTACTCAAAATTCAACAATAAAGGACACATATTCTTTCCTAAGGACACATTGAACATTTACATAAATTGACATTACAGGCCACAAAAGGGGTCTCAACAAATTTTCAAGAATTGATACCATCCAGACATCTTCTCTGACCACAGTGAAACTAAATAAGAAAAACTAATCTCATAAGTAATTTGTATTAGAAAAAGAAAAAAAATGTAGTTATATATCAAAGCTTGAAGACATAGCCAAAGTACTTAAGAGAGAACTCATAATCTTAAAATTCATTAATTAAAGAAAATTAAGTGGAGGTGCCTGGGTGGCTCAGTTGGTTGAGTGTCCCACTTCGGCTCAGGTCATGATCTCACAGTTGGTGAGTTTGAGCCCCACATTGGGCTGTATGCTGATAGCTCAGAGCCTGGAGCCTGCTTCAGATTCTGTGTCTTTTTCTCTCTGCCCCTCCCTTACTTGTGCTCTCCCTCTCTCTCTCTCCCTCTCTCTCTCTCAAAAATAAATAAATAAACATTTAATTAATTAAAAATTTTTTAAAAAAGAAAATGAAGTGAATATGAAGAGTTAAGTGTTTGAATCTAGAAGCAAGGAAGACAACAGATTAAGTCCAAAAAAAGCAGATAACAGAATAATAAAGATCAGAACATAATGGACAAAAAATGAAGAAACAACAATAACCAAACTTGGAATCAATAAATCCAGAAGTTATTATTGAAATGACTGGTAAAATACAAAAAACTCTTTAAGACTCCTCAAGAGGGGCACCTGGGTGGCTCAGTTGGTTGAGCCTCCATCTTCAGCTCAGGTCATCTCATGGTTCATGAGTTCAAGCCCCAGGCTCAAGTTCAGCATCAGGCTCGTTGCTGTCAGCCTGTCAGCGCAAAGCCTGCTTCAGATCCTTTGTCCCCCTCTGGCTGCCCCTCCCCAGCTTGTGCTCTCCCCAAAATAAATAAATATTTTTTTAAAAAAGACTGCTCAAGAAACAAGGGTAAAAAAAACAATAAGTAATATTAAGAATAAAAAAGAGACCATGACTCATAACTACAAATACAGCTGGGATGAAAAAAATCATCATAAACTAGAATGAGCAACTTTATGAACAACTCTATGAATAACTTAATGTCAATGGATGAAATTGATAATTTTTCAAAATTGAATCAAGGGTAATTAATTGGAAACTTTAAATCAACCAATAGCCCATGAAGGAACCAAATCACTATCCAAAATCTTCCATTCAAATGATGTTGGGCCCTGGTGATCATACAGGAATGTTTTACCAACCCGTCAATGAACAGCTAACCTCTGTGTTATACAAACTGCCTTCAAGTGTAGAAAAAGAAGGAAGATTTCTCAGTTTATGATGATGGTATAAACTTGATATGAAACCCAAGACTATACAACTGTAAACCAGTCATTACAGATATAAAATTGGTATGACAGATGAAAAATTTCTAAATAAAATATTACCAGAGATGATGATGGTGTGTGTGCATGTATTTTTAAAAAATCTTTTGGTGGAATTTATCTAAGAAATGCAAGGATGACCCAACATCAAATGTTGCTAATATAATATACCACTTATAATAGATTAAAATAGAAAAGGCTTATGATCCTCTTATAGATGCAGAAAAGTCATTTGATAGAATCCAAAGTTCCTTCATTATATAAACTCAGCAAACTAAGAATAGGAGTGAACTTCTTTAATTTGGTAAAGAATGTACAAAATAACAAATACCTTTGTAAACATCACACACATCTTATTAAAATCGGGGGGGGAGGATGATAATACCTATTATCAGCCCATCAGTGCAATGAGGAAAAACAGTGAAATAAGATATAAGAATTGGAAAGAGAAAAGACAAGCTATCTTCTTTTAAAGACAATAAGATTGTTTCAAGAAAATCCATACTGTAGGAAAATTGTTCAAAATAAAAAGGGAGTTCAGCAAGTTTGCTGAATATCACTCTAGAAATTGCCAGAGGATGGGTGGAAATAAAGATGACTAGGCAGAGCACAGAGGATTTTCAGGGCAGTAAAACTATTCTGTATGATACTATAATGATGCATATATGTCATTATATGTTTGTCCAAACCCATAGAGTGCACAACCCCAAGAGCGAAGTATAGTGCAAACTATGGACTGGGGTATTGTATCCATGTGGCCTCCTAAGTTGTATGTCACAAGGAACAGCGCTGGTTGGGGGGTGTTGATAATGGAAGAGGCTCTGCATGTGTGGAGGCAGGGGACTCTCTCTGTACCCTCTGATCAATTTTGCTGTGAACCTAAAATTGCTCTAAAAAATAGCCTATTTTTTAAAATGGCCAACACCATTCCCTACATGCTACATAAAACTAATTCGAAGGGAGACAGAGAATAGGATGGTAGCCGGAGGAAAATGTGGTATCAAGGGAAGATTTTTTAAAGTTTATTTATTTATTTTGAGAGAGAGACAGAGAGAGCAAGCAGGGGAGGGGCCGAGAGAGAGGGAGAGAGAGAATCCTAAGCATGCTCCACTCTGTCAGGGCAGAGCCCGATATGGGGCTCGAACTCATGAATGATGAGATCATGACCTGAGCCGAAATCAAGAGTGAGACACGTAGCCCACTAAGCCCCCCAGGGGGCCTTCAAGAGAGGATTTTTAAAGATGAGAGCTAGCTGGGTATTTTGTTGCTGATTCTGATAGAGTGATTCAGTAGAGTAGAAGCTGATTGTGCAGAAGAGGGATAGGGCTGACCTCAGAAACAAAGTCCCTGAGACATCCAGAGAAGATGGGATCCAAAACACAAGTAGAGGAATTTGGCTTTAATAGAAAGAGGGACACTACTGTTGTAATGGGAGGGAAAACAGACACCACACCAGTACTTTTGCAGATGTTGTGATGGGGAAATGAGAGTGTTTTGGTCTGATTATTTCTGTTTCTCAGTGAGACATGATTTGAGATCATCAGTTGAAAGGGGGTGATGGTTAAAGGTTTGAAGGGGAGAAGAGACATAAATAGTGATCCTGTGAAAACTAGAATGAACTTGCTAGAGATATAATGCAGGACTTCTGGACAATATTGAGTACTCATTTAAGAACAGCAGTAGTTATGGATTTAAAGTGTGATCAGTCAACTCGATGTGCTATTTTCTCCATTCATTTTAAACTGCCTCAGAGTCATTGCAGCCGAAGCCAATAGTTGAGTTTAACCAGCTTGGGGTTGTACTAGGCAAGTTTGGCCTAGATAAAAACAGACCAAAACAAAATAAATAAACAAGCAGGTGAGCTTACTCGGTTGGAGGAGGAACACGAGAGAAAGTTGGCTGGAAAGATGAAACTGGTAGTTGGATCATGTGACAATTAAAATCTAGACTTGAAAGGGGAGATGACAAAGTCTAGGCTATGGACATTTAAAAGGATCTGAGGAAGGTTGAAGGACAGACCATTGGAAGTGAGGAGGTCAAGGAACTCAGAAACAATGTTAAAGTCACCAAGGATGATGACAGAAACAGAGGTGATTGGGAGGAGGGAGAGCTAGGTTCTCCAGTGCGGCATTAATAAATGAATAATGGAGAGGTTATTTATGACAGAAAAAAAAAAAATGGACAAAGGTTATATGGTGTGAAGAAATGAGTACCCCCTAGAGCTGTGGTTTTTATAGGATAATGAGGAGAAAAAGCATGGAAGTAGCAATGGGAAGTAAGGAAGCCAACTTCCCCATTGTCAGTCTCTGGAATATGTGGACAATGAGAAAAAAAGCAGACCCCACTTTTGAGTGCAATGGGGGAAATCATATACTAGGGGCAACCAGGTATCAGTGAAGGCACCTAGATGAACAGAGTATTTAAAGAAGAGGATAAGAATTTAAAGGAGTTCCAGAAAGTTTGGAGGAGAAGGTGGATAGTGAGTCCGATAATAATAATTGGGTCAGATATTAATAACAGCACCAGCATTGTTTGTCTCTCCCCCACCTCCACCCCACTAGCATGTAAACTCCATGAGGGTAGGCGTCTTTGTCTATTTTGTTCACAGATATATCTCAAGGACTAGAAAAGTGCCTGGAAATCCTAGGTGCTCAGTAAATATGTGGTTTTCTTAAGTTTATTATTTATTTTTGAGAGAGAGAGAGTGAGCACAAGCAGGGAAGGGGCAGAGAGAGACAGAATCCGAAGCAGACACCAGGCTTGGAGCTGTCAGCACAGAGCCAGATACGGGGCTCAAACTCAAGAACTTTGAGATCATGTCCTGACCTGAAGCTGGAGGCTTAACCAACTGAGCCACTCAGGTGCCCCATTGTTGAATAAATAACAGTAGATAATATTTACTGAACACTAATGTGCCAGGATACTTCTAAATGTTTTATATATAGGTATTATTATTATCATCCCATTTTATAGATAGGAGCATTGAGGCACAGAGAGGCTAAATAATTCGCCTTAGGTCATGGAACTAGCAAGTGGTAAAGCTGAAGTTCAAACACAGTGGAGTTGTACTTTGGCTCTGGATCCCCTATATTCTGCGCCTCCAAATTACCCCATATCCCTATGGTTGGTGAACACACAGAGAAGTATCAAGCTAAGAATCCAGGTGATGGTAAATGACCAAAGAGCAATGAGGTTAAAAAGTAAACAATAACTATTATCACTGGTTTCAAAAGCTAGTCTCAAAGCTAGTATAGGGCATTTGCTGCCCCTAATGTCATATACTCTTGATCATCTCTCACTGTGAACCAGCCACTTTCTGCTGTCAGTTTCCAGTTCTCTCCTCCATATCTTTACCCACTGTGTATCTCCCTTCTTTGTTATTTTTAGCTTCCCCTGGCAAATGCTCAGCCTTTTCCACTAACTTTTTTCAAGGACAGTCAGGCACATTGGAACCTAGTCTCTGAGCATGTGATATTGACACATCGATCTTACGGCAGGCCTTCGGATCACCAGGCTGACTCACTGTCATGCTGATCCCAGCTACGTACTCATTCTGGAAGCGCCCTTTGAAGTGCTGAGATTCTTCTGGCCATTTTATGAACGGCGCACGCTATAAAGTGAAAAACAAAATGAACATTCCAACACTTCAGGAAAACCAAGAAAGAAAATGAGTATGTGTAACTGGGTAACTGGGTAGAAGAAACTCAGGATAGTGCCACTGTTTGTGCATCATATACCGCAGTGAGACATATGCTCCCTGGGGTCAGGGCACATGGAAGCTTTTCCACTTGGTAAATTAGACTGAAGGTCAGTACCCACAGTGCATTGGTGCTATTTTATCCATTAAAGTTCTTTGGTTGCATGGAACAGAAGCTCCTGTGGTTTACATAAACCAAAGAGAGTTTAGAAGAAGGAGAGAGGGGGCCTACAGCATTAAGGAAAGAGAAGAAGCAACCTCAGAAATGGGCAAGAAGCAATCAAGCTCCAGAAGCTAGGAAGTAGGAACCTCAGCAAGGGTCCCCAAAGTCTGGTCAGGATACTTGAGTTGGATGCAATGACTTTCCTAATGTTTCCATTCTCTTTGTCTCTCTGTTCAAAACCCACATTCCATGGGGGAACGTCTAATTGGCCAACGTGGGTCACAAACTTGCCATCCAGCTCTATCTACAGACCCATCCTAAGGGGAAGAGATTATCCCCTAAAAGGAAAACAGGGTGGTGGTGTTAATAAGAGGAAATGGGTGCTAGGCATTCTAACACAACAAATGCTCACAATTCCCAGCTCCTCCATGGATATTTAGGAAGAAACATAAGCTTAGCTCCTCTCTGCTCTATTTTCAGAGTCCATCTTGACTTGGTCTGAAGAGAAAGATATCTTTTAACACCAAACCAGTCATGCTTTAACATGATTATCAGTATTAAACTATTTCTTTAGAAGGAACTCTTCAATTTACTGTCACATGAATATTTCCGGGTATACCAAGTTACCTTTTGTACAATTTGTCTCCCTCTGTGGTTTGAAGTTTTTTTTTCTTGTCTTTAAAAATANTTTACTGTCACATGAATATTTCCGGGTATACCAAGTTACCTTTTGTACAATTTGTCTCCCTCTGTGGTTTGAAGTTCTTTTTTCTTGTCTTTAAAAATAAAATTCTTGGGGCTCCTGGGTGGCTTAGTCGGTTGAGCGTCCGACTTTCGNTTTTTAATAAAATTCTTGACTTGTTATTGATTTAAATTGTTATGGAAATTTTTAGCATTTTCTTCTCCCACTTTTCCCATTGGTTTTCTTTCATTAGAAACTGGGGCTCTGGGGCACCTGGGTGGCTCAGTCAGTTGGGCGTCCAACTTTGGCTCAGGTCATGTTCTCGGAGCTCATGAGTTCAAGCCCCGTGTCGGGCTCTGTGCTTACAGCTCAGATCCTGAAGCCTGCTTCAGATTTTGTCTCTCCCTCTCTCTCTGCCCTTCCTCCACCTCTCTCTGCCCTTCCTCCACTCATGCTCTGTCTGTCTGTCTGTCTCTCTCTGTCTCTCAAAAACGAATAAACATTAAAAAAAAAGTTTTTTTAAACCGGGACCCAACATTTCTGGAATGATTATCACAATAACAACGCATGTGTCCCTAAAGAGAGATCTTGCTCTAATGTGGATTAAAGGGGGTTGCTATGTTTTTGGAAAGGAGTCATAAATTACTGCAAATCTATTTTGTTTTTGTTTTGTTTATCTCTGCAATATCCTTTAAAATCAGCATGATAGGACACCCATCCTGAGAGACTGTTGGAAAAGAGAAAAGACTCTCAATGAAAAGTGTTATCATTTCGATTCTTCTAGACTTAGCCCACATCTTGGGATAAAATATATTTTTAATGAGATCGTTTATGTGAGACCTTCAGATACATTCTGTTTGATAAAATTTGTGTCTGTGGCAGCAACTATTTTCTTAATCTGTAAAAAAAAATTCTATTTAATTATTACTTGTCTTTTCACTGAAGAATCTCATTTTATTTCCCAAGTGAGTTGGTTACAAGAATTATTTTGTTCCCATCTGATTCATGTAGAAAGTGATTCATCAAAAGATTGTGATCTACTTAAGGTCACATAGCTAGTTAATCATAAAATCAGGCCAAGAATCAGGATGTCTTCACTTCTGGGCATATGATTATTTAAGTCAGGGATCTAGAATTGATGCCAAAGATGCCTGGGTGGCTCAGTCAGTTAAGCTTCCAGCTCCTGATTGCGGATCAGGTCACGATCTCACAGTTTCGTGAGTTCGAGCCCCGCATTGTGCTCATCACTGACTGTGAGGAGCCTCCTTGGGATTCTCTCTCTCCTTTCTCCTTTCTCTGCCCGTTCCCCCTGCCCCCCCCACCACATACACACACACTCTTTCTCAAAATAAATAAACTTTTTAAAAAATTAAAATTGATGCCAGTACTTCACTCGGAGCCTTAGACTTTAGCCTTAGCCTTCACTCTTTAAAGGGCCTCACTCTGGCCAAAGATATGTGCCTGCTCAGATGCTCATCCTCCTAGACCACACACTGGATCCCAGAACCCTGGAGTTCACTGTCACATGTCCCCAAGCTCATTTGGGTCTGCCTTCCCAAGGGCAGACCATGCCCTTGATGGAGACACCACTAAGCCAGAACAGCAGCCAAGGGGCAGCCATTTGGGGTGTAAAGGGATAGCCAGAGCTTGGGCTGATGGACTGGAGTGTCACATGAGTATACAAGACCCTAGTAACGCAGGATAGAGCCGGGGGTGGGAAAGAAGGACTGGGAGCCAGAAGCCAGCTCTCCCGTGTTGCCTGATTTCTGTGAGGGAGTCCACGGTGTCCCAGAATTCTGAATTCACACCTGGCTACCAGGTCCTTAGGAAAGCATCCTTTTTCACTGTAGGCAGACAGAGCATATTTTGTTTCACAGTTAGTGAGCTTGATTTATACCTTTTCAATATTTAGACATATGATACGCGGCCTCCATCTGTACTCTCTTGCCCCAGGCCCTGCAAATGTGAGCAGTGGGCTTATAGTATGCCAACNGATCTTTTTTTTTTTTTTTTTTTACGTCTTGAATTAGTTTCCAACATTAACATTTGGGAGATTTCATGTAAGAATAGAGATCTTAGATTTCTCTTTTGAACAAAACACAGAAAATCACGTCATTCCAGGCCCGCCTACCTATATGGCAGAAGGGGGCCAGGGCCTGTGTAGCAACTGCCTGCTCTAGGGCCGAACTCTTCTCCTTGCGACAGTTCCCACCTGCCTCCCTTCCATCAGCCTGGTGACCTCTCTGGCCCCTGGAGGCATTTGAGTTTGTCCCCTTTGATTTAAATCCTTCATTAGGTATGTCTTTTCTATGGAAAGCCACCATGCTGACACATTTAATGCATTTTTGGCCTCTTCTCTCCAACGTCCCTCAGAGGAAACGGTTTTTCTTTTTCATGAGCTAAGTGTAACTCCCTAAATTTCCATATGGATAAATGCATATAATTTTGGCATCCTATTCTCTGACTTCTGAATCTTAGGGAATCATTAAAACAACAACTAGGAATGTTAAGAGAGCAATCTCTCGGCAGGGATCCCCCTCTCAGCAAGCCCTGCGAGCTGGAAACCAAATGGAATGGATTTTCTCACTTGGACCTTGGCGAGGGAGGGAGATTTTTGATAACTGACAAAGAGCTTTTGTTCAGGTTTGCATCAGATAAAGCAGCTTGCCCCGTTGCGTGGCCCCTTACTTCTTCCAGGTTCGTCTTCCCTTTCTGCCCCAGAAGGGCCCCTGCCCTTCCTGTCCCGTGCACCAGGGCCATGGGCCTCGGTGCCTTCGAGCCCCCAGCACGCTGCCTCTCCTCCACCCCGCCTCTCAGTCTGGAAAACAGCTTTGCAAGTTAACCTCCAGGGGCATCCACTGGTTTTCCAGCAAGGTCCCCAGCCCCACAGCCTGCCAAAATAGGCTCTTACACTCCATAGATGGGAGAGAAAAATCTGCTTGTTCGGTTGCAACTGTCAAGCAAAGGACATGCTGAGCTCAGATAGAAATAGCAGCAGGGTCAGGGCAGGGCAAGGCCCCAGCATTTCATTAGCTCAGCCCTGCTCGGGGGTGATTAAATGCACACAGTGGCCCATGAATGGGGCCATGGAGGGCAGCCACACAGCGCAGCACAGAAAAATCATTCTTTGGCTGCTGTCAGCTGTCTGAATGGGACTTAATTATTGGGATAATGAGAACTGATTTTCATTGTTTTAATTTTGGGGAAGGGGTGAGAAAAGAAGGGACTTTTTCCCTCATCTGGGTGAAAGGATGCTAAACTGTGGCCTCCAACAAGGCCCCACATCCTCCAAGCTGCTGTTGGCGAAGGCTCCTGCGTTTGCTGTTTTCTGCGGATGCAGTGAGAAGGGGTGTTGGGCTTGTGTTCTGTGTCCGTGTTTCCTTTAGACCCTGTAATCCTGGCAGGATGTGACTTCCTAGGAGCATGTCTGTGTTGGCATCCGTCCCCAGCAGCTGTCTCAAATGAACAGGACAGAGAGAATCCCCCGGACAGATCTGTCCGTTCTCAGCCCCTTCCAAGTGCTTCCAGGTCATGAGTGAGTCCCATCTTGTTCCTTCTTTTGTTTTGTTTTAAATACAAGACCTCGCAACTTAAAACAATCTGCTCAGGTCAAATACGGACAAAGAATTCTGAATTCTAGCACTCATTTTAAGGTTCAAGATCTAGGTGCTATGGAAATACATAAGGACACATCCCCCCAAGAAAGTCAGGTGGGAAGACCCAAAACAATTAGAGAAACACACAAGGGGGCCCTAACTGAAGGCAAAAACCGGCCGAGAAAGAAAAAAGAGAGTTTTGGAGTTTGGGTTTTAGAGCAGTGAGGAAAGATAGATGAAGCCAATGGAAGTTTGCGAGGGCTCCAAGTCTGAGTAGAATTTCAACCAAGAGCAGAGTGGAACTGGACGGTGTGTCGAGAGGAGGAAACAGACGTTACTGGAATGAAGAATCCACGTGAGGAGTAGGGCCAGATGGTGTAAAGCTGCGAAAGCCAGAGCGTGCGTTGTTTTTCTTCCTCAGTCCATCTTTGTTCATAAAACGTGGTTGTTGTCGCTTTCATTTTGTTTTTATTTTTATCCCTGCTCCCTGCTGCCGCCTGCCCAGCACTTTAAAGAGAAAAGACAGAAGGCAGAGGGCTCGTTCGTGGAGCGCAGAGAAGGAAACTCCCTTTGGTTTTTGTTTTTTTTTTTCAGGGCTTTTAGGTTTAGGTTTAAGACCTGTGTGGGCTCCTTCTCAAGGACTGCCCAGGCCACATCCTCTGGGAGGTGCCACAGACCCTTACCTTGCCCAGTTCAGTGTAGCCTCTTCTTTTCTCTTGGACTTCGAAAGGACATAAGTTCTTGAAATCTGGCAACTAGGTTAAGGGGAACTGGCTGTGATAGGTTAATGGCCTACCTGGCCCCTTTCCCAGGAGAAATGTCGTAGTCCTTCCCAGAAGCCACATCCTATATGCACAGTTTTGATAGAACATATCTTCCCGTCAGAATCAATTAATCATGCCTGTCAGGACCAGGAATGGCCTCTCTGGCTGAAGCAGTGGCTCCGTCCCTCATGCTTGAAGAATCCTTTGCCTTGGAAACCCATGTCGGTCGCAGGGGACAGTGGAGTCTGGGTGGCACGCAGTATTTGTAGGATATGTTTGCACATCTCTGGAATCTATTCTTGTGCCTTTATGTCACCCAACTAACCCTGCTCACACAAAGCTATATTGTCAGCGCAAACCTTTGTGGCCTTGCTTGGGCCTAATACCACTCATTTCAGAAAGAAGAGAGAGCTGGCAGAATGGAGTTTATAATAAAAGCTCTTAGTATTTACACCTTTTGTCTGAGATCTTCAGGCACTTAAAAATGATTGGAAGTGGCCACTCTCCAACACGTCCTTTCCTCTCCTATCTGTTTCCCTCTTGGCAGCCTGCAGCATCTTTCTCGAAAACACACCAAATCCTGACTCTTCTTTTACTGAGACCTCCATTGGTTCTCTATTGTCTACAGAAATAGTCCTCAAAATAGTTGATTGAACGCTCTAAGATTAAACGATTTTGGGGGCACCTGGGTGGCCCAGTCAGTCAAGCATCCGACTTCGGCTCAGGTCACCATCTAACGGTTCGTGGATTCAAGCCCCACGTCGGGCTCTGTGCTGACATCCAGCTCAGAGCCTGGAGCCTGTTTCAGATTCTGTGTCTCCCTCTCTCTCTGACCCTCCCCTGCTCATGCTGTCTCTCTCTCTCAGAAATAAATAAAACATTAAAAAAAATTTTTTAAATAAATAAAATTAAACGGTTTTTGAATATGGACTCCCAATGTATATTTATTTATTTTTACATTATACACATGTATTTCTTTACTAATACATTCTGTACATTATAACACACACAAAAAATTCCATTTTAGAAGGCTGAAATAAAGTTGAAGTAAGCAATAGCTTAAAGTATCCGGCTAATCATGATGGCTTCACTGTACTGTCATTAGCTAATACCACAAAACACAATCAATGTGCCAGGCAGAGTTCATCATAAGGGACAGAAGATGTAAATCCATATGTTTGATAGTTCTCTTGGAATTTTCTAATTGTGTTTGGCTCTCTTTCTTGTTGCATCTGAACATTTGGTCATTCTTTTCAGCTAGAATATGACTGAAGGCAACTCGTTCTAAGGGAAGTAGAAATGCTACTCTTATTATTTACCTATGCTTATACTATCTTTGATCTGTTGTTTCTATGCAGGAATATTTTTAGTCCCCTTGTCCATTTTGTATATATTAGGTTGAACTAGATAATATCCATAGTTCATAACATGTAAACTGTACTGGCTTATTTTTTGTTAAAAGCCTGGAGAAGAGTGAGGACTGAGGACACCATTATTGAGCCCTCTGTACTATGCAATGCCTAATCTCGCCATATGATACTTTATCTCATGAACCATCTATGACCTGTGGCCACAGCCATGGATGGAGTGTCAATGTGTATATTAAATATTATAAAGCCAAATTTCTTATTTATTACATAAAAATAAAGTTAAAATTCTAATAATTTCTGCCTGAATCCTAATGGATCATCGTGTGTAGCTCTGGGGTATGCATCCCATTTGGAAACCAAAGGTCTACAGGATTAATTTCAGACATATTAGCATTGATGTAAAGGGCCCTTCTCTGTCTAACCTCAGTCCATCTTCCCCACCTCATCTCCCATTGTTCTCTGTCACGTACTATTGAGACTTTCATTGCTTCTCAAACATGAAATACACTTTCATAACTCCGCTCCTTTGTACTTACTGTTATAGCCAACCAGAATGCCTTTCTCCTGTTCTCCACTTGGCTAACTCCTCCTCAACTTTGACAACCCAGGTTAAATCTTTAACAGACCTGATACCCTCAGGCCAGAGGTCAGCAAACCTTTTTCTATAAAAGACCAGATAGAAAACATTTTAAGTTTTGCAGGCCATACTGTTTCTGTCACTACTCAATTCTGCTATTGTAGTGCAAAAGTAGCCATAGACAGTATGTATGGAAACAAATGAATGTGGCCATGTTCCAACAAAACTTTCTTTTTTTTTCCCTTTTTATTTTTATTTTTTAATTTTTTTTTGAATTTTGAGATGCCTTTTATTTTTTTAAATTTTTTTTATTTACAAATAGTTTATTGTCAAGTTGGTTTCCATATAATATGCAGTGCTCATCCCCACAAGTGCCCTCCTCCATGCCCATCGCCCCCCTCCCCCCCACACCCATGAGTCCTCAGTTTGTTCTCAGCATTCAAGAGTCTCTCATGGTTTGCCCCTCTCCCTTTCCCCCACCATTTTCCCCCTTCTTCTCCCCAATGGTCCTCCGTTAGCTTCCTCCTAATCCACCTATACGTGCAAACATATGGTATTTGTCCTTCTCTGCCTGACTTATTTCCCTCAGCATAACACCCTCAAGGTCCATCCATGTTGCTACACATGGCCAGATTTCATTCTTTCTCATTGCCATGTAGTATTCCATTGTATAGATAAACCACATCTTCTTGATCCATTCGTCTGTGGATGGACACTTAGGCTCTTTCCATGTTTTAGCTATTGTGGAGAGTGCTGCTATGAACATTGGGGTACCTGTGCTCCTATGCATCAGCACTTCTGTGCCAACAAAACGTTCTTGATAAAAATAAGTGGTAGACTGCATTTCACCCTAGGCCTGAAGTTTGCCAACCCCTGCCCTCAAAAGCTTGTAGCTTTTTGTCCATGATTGTTTTACAAAGTACATCTTCCTCAAAGGACTAAATCCCATGCAAGTCAAAGACTTATTCCTATTCCCTAGAAGCTAGAAGTCTGAGACCTAGCAACCATCAGTAAAGGCATATTATTGATTATCAAGAATTATCATGATATTCTTGGTGGACAAATGGAGAAAAATTCTTCCATTGGATACAAGATTGAATGACTTACTTCTAAGACTTATTTTAAGTAAAAGATAATAAAAAAGTCCTAATTAATGAGATTATAGGATTTGGCTTGCATTAAAACTGGGCTTTCTATCCGGGCAGTCAGTGTCCTGCCAACCTGACCACCCACATTCATGTTCTTATCACATTGTTTTGGTCCACAGCTTCAGTAGAACCTGAATCACTACATTTTCAACCACATGGCCTGTGGTAAGGCAAAAACCTCCCTATATGTATAAGTTGTTTTATGGTTTACAAAACAAGTGGCACAATTCCCGTTTTGGAGATGAGGAAACTGGGGCATGTTCAATAACTGGCCAAAAGAATGATATAGCTGGGACTTTGACCCTGGTGTTCTGCAACCTAGGCTCTTCCATTGTACCAGGTAGATCCTCAAGTAGTTAGAGCAAAATGGCACAGTGCAAAATTAGTTCAAAGAAGAAATTGATCCCATCTGAAATCCCAAAAAGAACTTGGGACAATGTATGTGAAATTTTCAATGGTAGTTTGTAGAGTTGGCCCAATAGAAATATAGACATCTTGCCAACTTTGCACAAGATACATAAATCTCACAATCAATTTAACTACCTTCATTTATCTTGGAAACACAAAAATTTAGACTAGAACTTGGCTTGAATGAAGAGATTCACACCAAGCCTGCAATCCTGCTGCTCTTGTAAAGTGTTTCATGAACCCCAGTGTGAAGATCTTACTATTTTGTTTGACTGTGAAGGTAGCCTATACATACTTGCCACTAGTGGAAGGTTAATACTGACTCAGAAGCAAGAGGATCGCTGACTGAATCACCACCACTTACTACAGTCCTCTGCTCTGTATTCCTTGGAAACTTCTTGCCTCAGTTTGGGCTTGACCCAACCCACTTAGAGGGAGAGAGAGCAATTTTACAGCCCTGCATGGAATGACTCCAAGCCAATCGTATCTATTTCCAAATGATCTGACGCAGCAAGTAGATCATATTTCTTTTGGAGGCTTGGCTGAGGACAGTTGGGTTGGTGACGTTGAGCCAGAATGAATAAAATAAGGCTGTGAAGAAAAATCTGAAATGGTCTCTAAGGAGATAGGACTAATGAAATGCTCAGGTCAGGAGTGAGGTGCTTTCTGAGGAGACTGAAAAAAAGAAAGGAGGACAAGGTGACCATGTGTGAAATTCAAACGAATCAACAGTGATTTGAGAAAGCCAGGCAGATTGGCCCATGCCCAGTACCTTCTGAGAGCAGGCACTAAGCCTGAAATAATTCACAAAATCTACCTCTCATTTTTATTCTTACCTTTATTCAGATATTTTTTATTGAAAATTTTTATGGTTGGTTCCTGGTCCACTTTCCCCCTATCCTATCAAATGTATTTGCTAAAGACCAACAGACCCCTGTGTTCAATGATTCTGGCCTTAGGGAATAATGTTTAAGGAGTTCTAAGAATGGGATGTGGGAACAGCAGAGAAGTTAGGTTTCATTTAAGGTCCTTGGAAAGAAGCTAGTACCTTAGGTTGCTAAGATAGAAATGGAGCTGATTCTTCAGAGATCCTGTGAAAGGATAAGCTGAGCCCTAGAACCAACTCTCAACCCAGGGGAATTTCTGTTCTCATGGATACAGGCAGATCTTTGGAGTGCCATGGGCATGCATTTGCTTCATTGTTCCCTGCTTTGGTTGTGCAAAAATATTTTCAAAGCAAAGGCATAGTGACAAAGTTGGGCTCTTTGAGGCTATTCCTTGAACAAGAGGAGGTGTGTACCTCTGGCTGTCCACTTGGCAATGATGTCTTTGTACTGCTTCTTTCCACCCAACTATTTTGGCCACTAAAGTTGTTTTAGCAGAAAACAGTCTAAAAAGAACACCAATCACTTCCCTTTGCTTCATGTTCTTCACATCAACTCAATTGGCATGTTTCAGGCACCTGCTGTGTGCCAGGCCTTTTTTTCAGAATGGAACAAGACTGTCCTTGCCCTCTATGCCTTAGCAGTCTACCCAGAGAGACCATCAAGTATTCTAGGTACCTGGGGCAGAGATAGTGTTAAAAACGCTATGGAGACTCAGGGGAAGGAGCCCTTATAAAGCAGCTTCACCTAAGAGCAGACATTAGTACCCCGAACATTTATTACCTGCTTGTTATCTGCCAGGAACAAGGGGCTGGGAATTCAAAGAGGAATAGGACATGAAGCATGGGGTGGTGGGGGGGGGGGGGAGAAAG
>NW_027530512.1:1576136-1646928 GCF_008692635.1 Crocuta crocuta | reverse complement strand
TGGGGGGGGGGGTGGAGAAAGAGGAGCTGAAAAACAGATTGGCCCAGATTGGCAAGGGCCTTGCATGCCAAGCTGAGTCTGAACCTTGTTCTGTGCGTAATGAGGAGCCTTTGAAGGTCTTTGTGTGGGTGGTGGCACAGATTTCCACCCCACCCCATTATTTCCAACCTCAGCTCCTGATTTGTTTGTCTCATAGCACTTACTACAGCTTAGAAGTATTTTATTCACTTGTCTGGTCTCTGCTTGTTCCTGTCTGGCTGCCCAACTAGGATGTGTGTCCTATGAGGACAGGGATCCTACTGGTCATACGTACTGTTGTATGCCCCAGTCCCAGGCACAAGTTACCAAATATCAGCAATATTTACCAAATCAGATCTGTGTTCAGAGAATTGTCTCCAGCTTGTAGAGTGGAGGGCATCTGAGACTGGGTGATCCTGTAAGAAGGACTGTAGTGGCAAAGAGATGCTGGAAGCCTAATCTGTGACATCGGTGGCACAGATGGAAGGGGAAAAGATTCAAAGGACTCATCAGAGTTAACACAGACCTGGATGAGGGAGAGGGAAGGGTCAGAGGGGACTCTAAAGTTTCTATTGGGATCTCTGAGTGGCTGGTGATACCGTTGAGAGAGAAAGGAGGAGGGGCTTGTCATGGGAAGCAGGAAGGCGTAGATAATGAGATCAGTTTTGGACATGTGTGATTTGAGACAACTGTAGAATGTCCAACTGGAGATGTTCAGCAGATAGTCAGAAATATATGTGAGCAATTCAAGAGATGGCTGGGGCTGAGGTCACAGGTTTTTGGTGATAAATGAAGCCAGCAGAGAGCAAGGTCACTCAAGGAGAACAGAGTTTGAAGAGACAGCAGAAGCCCAAAGCTGGAAGAAACACAACTTAACGGGAGAGTAGGAAAAAGAAGCCATAGAAAAGACAGAAGGGGAGGTCCAAGAAGTAGGAGAAGAGAGGGGGACTCCGGGTCACTATTGAGAAATACGAGCCCCATCTAGGTCAGAGTGGTGAAAATGGTAGCTGCCATCTTGGGTGACTAATATTGCCCATTTCTTACCATGTCAGTGGTAAAGGAAGCTCTTAGAAATTCTGGGTTACTGAGAACAGAAACACATCTGTGTAGTTTATCAGGACTTTCACCTTCTAAGAGACCCTAGGGGTGGGGCCAGATTTAGTGATGTGCTGAGTGGTGTGCCTATCTGAGAATGTTCTCAGCTTGGAAACATATTTTGAGTGGGCAGCCACAACTCAAACACCGGCAAACCTTGCCTCTTACCACCTCCTACCAAAAATAGCTCATGAGGACCGGAGAGTTGCTTAACAAATGGTCCTCACTTTGGGTCTGGGTTCAGGTTCCAGCAGGATTATTACAAATGGCAGCCGGTTGTCGTTCTCTCAAGGAGGAGGCTTTCCTCGGGAACGGGTTCACATGTTAGTCCTGATCTTAACCTTCCCTCAATCATAACCTCTTTTTCTCAGCATTCCCTGACATATCCAGGCCTGTTTCTACAGACACCTCATTCTGCCTTCCCTCATGCCACCCATGTGCTACCTTCTACTTCCTGCCCTCTAGCAGCACAAGTCAGTGATTTCCACACTTATTTTAGGCACTGAAAATGGTTGCAGAAATGAAATGAGAACATGAAGAGAAGCCCAGAACACAAAACAGCCCAGAGAGGAGATGCTCTAGCTAAAGAGAGGAATGTAGGGGTCTAGCAGTCCTGTCACTCAGAGCCCCAGCACTCCAGGGGATCTGTGGGGAGGCTTTGATGCAGGAGAATCAGCACTGGTCTGAGAGTCTGTGGGGCCTCAGCCCTGTGTCTTCCCAGGTCTCTGTTGTATTTGGGTCCAGAGAAAGCGTCTGCAGGTCATGAGTCTCTCTCTTTTCCTGGGCATTTTCCCTTCTGGGAAAAGAACAGACCAGGCTGGTGCAGTGTTGGAACACCACGACACAGAACATGCTCCCACCATTTCTACCTTGGTCTCTACTAGAGCTGCATGGCCCAGGTTCTTGGGCCTTCTCTATGAATGGAGTCATTTAGTCTATGTGGGTTAACCACAGATTCCCTGGAAAAAGCTGCTTGGGAAGGGGACCCACAGACATGGGTGTCCCACTATAAGCAAGACCCCAGCCATCCTATCTTAGAGGCAGAGGGAGGAAAAGGAGAAGCTTTGTAGAGTGAGCATGATGTCCTCAAATTCTCTCTCTCTGTGTGTCCATTGCTCTTTCTCCCACCTCCCTTTGGGTTCAGTGCCCAGTGAATCCTGTCAGTCCAACACCCTTCACCCCCGGCCCCGCCAGGAACTGCTTGCTCTCCCCTCTGGGGCACGCACCTGCTGCCCAGCCCAGCCCAGCCTTGCTGCATACTTCCACCCAGATAGTGAGGCACGGCTATTCATCTGGTTTAGTGCTGGGCTTGGCTGCAGATGCTGTAAATATGGTAATTTTAGACTCCTTGATTGGAAAGGGTTGTGGGGCTGGGAGGAGAGCGATTTGGTTTATTCTTTTTTTTTTTTTTTTTGAGAGAGAGATAGAGACAGCATGAGCAGGGGAGGGTCAGAGAGAGAGGGAGACACAGAATCTGAAGCAGGCTCCAGGCTGTGAGCTAGCTGTCAGCGCAGAGCCTGATGCAGGGCTCAAACCCACGAACTGTGAGATCATGACCTGAGCTGAAGCCGGACGCTTAACCGACTGAGCTACCCAGGCACCCCCGATTTGGCTTACTCTTTTGGGGAGCTGGTTCCAAGCTGGCTCTGCCACCCTCTGTGTGCCCCTCTTCACCAAGCTGTGGCCCCATCAGGGCCCCACTCTCTTTGTGTTCAGTCCTGAATTCTCAGAGCCTGAAGAAGAATAAGATGGAAAGATCAGATGTATCTGGGCCCTTGGCCTGGAGAATTGTGGGTTAGCACTGAGAGCACGGAGGCTGAGGGGCCAGAGTGTGGCCAATGACGCACGGGGTGGGGGTCCTGACCCTGGCAAGACAATGCCGAGGGCTGGCTGCCTGGGGATTAGACCCCCGCCCAGGGCTGTGTTCGGGGGCAGACTGAGGATGAAGTGGGGGCTGCAAGAGGCCTCTGACCCCTCCTGGGCTCTCTCCCTTTTCCGTTCTTTCCCCCCTGACCTCCCTCTGTGGGGGGCTGTCACTCCCAAGGGCCTTAGGCAGCAGCTCCCAGGGTTGTCAGCTAATCCCTCCTCCCATCCCTTCGGGGCTTAAAGGCATAATTTGCATTTGATTACAGGACCCCTGAACTGGGTTGGAGATTCAAATCCCCAGGACAAGACTTGAGGCTGACATTTTCAGGCACCAAGAATCAGTGCCTGAGAGTCTTGAGCCCAGGGCCATGTCAGGTCCTACAAAAGCCACCAGATACTTTCCAGCTGTCTGTCCACCCTCCTCAGTAGGACAATCCTAATTCCAGCGTTCCGAGTTGATAGTATTTGAGCCTCTGTCTATAAGGCATAGAATATTTGAACCCGGAGCCTGCTCAGATTTCTTTGAGTCTAACCTGATGAGAAGTGCGTTGCGCCAAATCACAGTGCCAGGTAACCACAGGATCATTAGCTCACATCTGGTGCTTAGGCCAGGCCCTGGATACGTGTTTATAGAAGGCTCTAGCAGAAAGAAAAAAAGGCCCTGATAGGTATTTCTTTGTTACTGATTCCCAGGGAACACCCTAGCACAGTCCCCAGGCTAGTGCATGATGTTTGGTCACCTCCAGCGACAGGACACTTGCCCTCTATAAGGCAGTCTATGAAAAACGAAAACACTGGTCCGCTCAGACTGCTGGGTCATAGTTCTTTATTGCTGCAAGCTGTTCGTGCTAAAGATGCCTTGTAGCCAAACGGCACTGATTTGGACTAATTTCAGTTATGGTGTAAAGAAGCTCTGGCATCAAACATCCCCAGCAAAATGGGCTTACTACTCCCCATCGTATAAAATAAATAAAATAAAAGATAGTCTTCCCTAGGAGAGGTATGGCTTGGTCTACTCTGAAAAAAAGATGGGCCTCATGTTTAAACACCATTTTGCCTGTTGAAATGCAAATGGCTGGCACACTTGGAAACTGTTTTAGTGTTTATTCTTTTAGTGAATTAACCATTTCCCCCTAAAAAACAAAAAAAAACTGTTCTACAGAATTTACTAAGCACCCACTTCCTTCACATGCAGCACGGGATTTTATATCAGCCAGCCCTGGTGGGTCAGAAGTCTGAAAGCTTTGCAGTACCCAATCCATCAACCCCAGCAGTGATCTGTGTCCTAAAGAGGCGGGGGTGGGAGGGTAGGGGTGGGCACAGGCTTCCTGCGGAGATTTGAAAATAACAGCACAGTGGTGAGAGAAGGGGTTGTTTCCAAATTTTTCAAAAATAGTTAAGCAGAAAGTATTTATAACCATGAGGACTGGTCAATAGAGAGCACCGACATGCTGGTGGGGGCTGAGGAAAGAGAGGCAGGAGAGCATGGAGGTGGTTCAAGACAGGAGTTTAAATTTCTTTTTACTCTATAAAATTCCCATGATCTCCCAGGCAATCAGTTGTGACAGCATGCCCCACCCCCCCCAAATTGGGTCTGTCTAAAAACCTGGTAAGGAAAACCTTCATAGGGCTCTCTGCCCACCCCCTGGGTTCATGCATGGCCTCTGCACAAGTCCACTATCCCCATCTCCAATTTCCACTCCATCCTGTGCTTCCTCCAGGTTACTGGTCCTGTATGTCACATCCCTGCTTCCATTCCCCTGCCAACAAATTAAATGCACTGCTAGGCCAGAGCCTGGCACCCCCATGCCCTGCCTCCAGGGGACCTCCCTGGAGGTCCTTATGCCTTATCCTTTATATGTATGAGGCCAAAGGAGCACATTTACCACCTCGTGGAGTCCTTAGAAAGTGCCTAGCATGTGGTAAGCACTCAGTTCTTACTATGATTTTATAATCTGTCTTTTGCTTAGGACACTCCTTTCCTCCCTCTCATTCTGGCTGGACTCCAACACCCCCACTATCTGCCATCTTCATAAGAGATACCTGCCTCTGGTCTCCTGTAACAGTCTAATGTCAGTCACAGTCATATATCTGACACGCTTACAATATTTATGTCCCAGGCTTATCTCTTTTTCCAGAATGAAAACACGTCCAGGTCAAGGGCTTTTTCTCACACTTATTTATAAGCCCTCAGCACCTAGTACAGTATACTGTACATAGTAAATACTTATTCTAGACTGTGATAGCCTTAATAATAATAGCTCTACTTTATTAAGCATTTCCCATGTGCAGGTTATTGGGGACTTCTCCTACCTGGATTCATCTTTGTAACAAACCAGTGAGTGTTCCTATTAGTTCCATTTCATGGAGGACAGTAAGGTTCAGAGGATGTTCACTTGCCTGAAATCATAGCCTATGTAGTGAATGTAGGTTGGTCCATTCTACAACTTAAACTTGAACTCCTATAGGCTCCTCTCATGGAGACAGGGACTGTGTCTTTCCCTAAGACAAGGTTGCAAACTGGCAACCAGAGGACCAAATCTGGCCCACAGATGTGTTTTGTTAGGCACACACAGTGTTTTTTTTAAAAATCTGGAGATTTTACGTCATCATCTACATTTCTGGCTCCAACGAAAAACCGAGGAGATCTGGTCACCCTGAATACTAGCATGACAAGGCTGAGAATCAGCCTGCTCTCCTTTCTCTCCAGCCCTCCCAGGCGTTGCCTGCATCAGCTTTCCAGTTCAGTGTTTCTCCTCCAGGGTGGTGGCATGAGAAAAGGTCAATTCTCAGTTACATAGGACTGTCCTAGATAGTGTAGAATGTTTAGCAATCCTGGCCCTCACCCACTAAATCAGTAGCACTTTCCTCTGATCATTTGGATGATCAAAATCACCCCCAAACATTTCCAAAGCCCCTGGTGGAAGGCACTTTGCAGATCACCCCTTGTATTACAAGTGCCGGCACACAGTAGGGCTTCAGGTAAAGAGATTAAACAGACTTAAAATGAAATATCCACACCAAATGCTTCCCCATATCAAAGGTTCCCACAAAAACAGAGGCAGAAAAAAGGGATAACCATAGCATTTAAAAAATAAATTATCTGAAGATAATTTAGCACATTCCTCTAAACACCTGTCCAACAGTGGAAAAAAATTAGCAATAACACGTCCCCATTGAGGCATTTGCATTCTGCATGCTTCAGCTCCCGCTGTAATGTTAATTGGCTATGGTTTTCTACTAAGCCTTACATGTAACGAGAGTTACTGTACAGCTGTCAACCCGATCCCACCCGGGAAAGGCTCCATTTAAAGGGACAAGAACTGAATCACCCACAGCTTTTACAGAGAAGTGTTAATAATATTTTGCTTTTTGTTCTAATTATAAAAATACTGCATGCTTACAGTAGACATTTCAGAATGTAGTCAAATACTAAAAGTAAAAATCACTCATAATTTCATTGCCCGAAGATAATCATTGTTTATATTTTTGTATATTTCCTTCCAGTCTTTTTTTTTTTCCTGTATGCACATGTAACTTGTGTTTATTGTTGCCACTTTTATTTGGCTTCTAGCAAAATTGGGACATACCGTCTATTGTTTTCCTTGCCATTTCATGGCTGTCCCCATCATCAGTTTAATCAGTATCCATTTGTTGGACATAGAATTGCTTCTCAGTTTTTATAATAAACAACATAGCAATCAGCTTCCTTGTTCCTAAGTTCTGATTATTTCTATAGACAGTGTGATATAGCCATCAGCACAAGAAGAAATCATCTCCTCCACAGGGAGATGGTGTTGGCTCTGGATCTAGAGAAGATGGGTGGAGTAGAGGGGAGACTGAGGTCTGGTAAGGAATGTCCAGGAAGGGAGGAGCCCGTGTTGTTGAACTTGCACCTCTTGGTGCAGCTGCAGGCCAGCCAACTGCCCAGAGTGATGGGAGGGGCCATGGGGTTGGGGACTAGGATTCTAAGCTCTCACCGCAGGAAGCAAACAAGGACTTCACCAAAGGATGAAAATGGTTTGGCACCACTGACAGCCCAGTCGTGGTCACACTGTGGGATTTAGTGATAGAGACCATGGGCACAGACACATAAGTCTCCACAAAGCTGGGAGACAGAAGCCAAAGTGGTGAAAGCGCAAGGGTGGGCAAAGTAGGATTAACTTAGGTTTGGGAAATGGTCTAACAGATCCAGCCAAAGAACAGAGGAGCTGGTGAGAGCCTTAATAACTCTTTTCCCACCCCCAAATAGAAAGATTACTGTAACGCCGAAGGAAAAATAATTTTGCAACCTAGGAAATGAGAGCTAAGAAGTTATCTGTGCCTATGAAAATGGTTTGACAGACCCAACCTGAGTTGGGCATAGACCCTGAGTTGCTTTTATGGTATAACAGTAACGACAATGAACAATTTCTACAACACGTCACGGTTCACAAAATGCTTTATACAACATATTAACCCAATCTCTTGGAGTGGGTGTTATTAAATATTTTCCCCTATTTTGCAGAAGAGAAAATTGAGGCTTAGGTAGTGTGATTTGTCTAAGTGCAAACAACAGTGGCACCGGACTCCAGACCAGCGTGAAGGACAGACTTGTGATAATTAGTACATTCTCTTCTGACCTACTCTTCTGTCTTCACAAGATGACTTTTGTTAGGAAACAAATATATCCCGGGCTTGTGACCTTGGCCTCCTCCGCAAGATGAATTAACCTGGTGAGCCACCAAGAAGAACCAGTTCTCTCCATGTTTAGAGAGTGGGCCCAGTCTTTTATCCAACAAACTGATCTGGCTGTGCCTGAAACAGATCATGCACACTCCTGCCGCAGGACCACCCCCTGTGCAGGTGGTTCCTGCACTTGGAATGTTCCCCTCTAGAGGCGGACACAGCTCATTCCCTACCCTCTTCAAGTCTGTGCTTAAATGTCGCCTTATCAGTAGTGCCTTCCCCGACCACCTTATTTTTAAATCGCAACCCTCCCACCACCCCACCCATCGCTGACAATTCCTGTCTTCCTTCCCTGCTTTATTTTTCTCCATAGGATCAATCACCTTCTAATATACTATGCATTCTTTTCATTTTCTCCTTTCTCTACTAGCATGTGTGATGAGGACAGGATTTTTGTCTGTTTTATATTCCCCATTGTTTTTTTCCCATGCCTAGAGCATGCCTGGAACATAGTAGGTGCTCAAGAAGTAATTGTTGAATGAATAGCAGTAGAGAGATTAGAATAAATTTAAAAATATTCTTAAGAACATTAGCACAGTGACTAGCTCACAATAGGGAATCGATGCGTGTTTCTTCCCTTTCTTTCCTTCCCTTCTCCTGTGTTAAATGTTATCCACTTAGCAGGGATATTTTACAATTTTTTTTTTTTTTTACAATTAAAATATTTCTGGAAGGGATAACACATTAAGCCTTGACATCTAGACCATGGAGCAGATGCTGCAGGGAAAACTCCCACACTGGGCCTCTAGGGAAATGGGTGAGTCACACCCTGAATCAACCAGAGTCTCCTGGTTCATATACTGGGAGGGGGACTCAAGGTCTCCTGAGGGCATTTCCCACACTGTCTGTGATTCCACCCAGGTGTGAACCAGTGCAGGGCAGATGGGAGACAGGCATGGGGGACCTCGGTGGAGTGAGACTCCCTCCCTTTCCCCTGCTAGAATTGCCACCTTCACAGACAGCTGTGCAGGTGAATCCTGGAACACCTTTCCATTGACCTGTGTATGGAAGGAGAAAGTCTTCCTCAGCCCTCTGGGGGTCCCTGGCTGGATCTAAAAATTAAACTGATAAAGACAGTTTAGTATGAGAAGAGCATACATATTTGTTTAATGTAAGTTGTATGGGATACGGAAACCTTCCCAAGGAAATGGAGGCCTGGAGAAACAGTTGGGTCTGGGTATTTACATGTTTTTGTTGATTAGGAGTCGTGGAGGAATGTGATAGCTTAACGAACATGAGGCAAGTGTAGTAAACTGGGGCGAGCTTTGCAAAGCCTGTTCATTAAGATTCCTCTTGTTGTCCCTTTGTCTTTGAAGATAAGATACCCCTGGGTATAGGAAGGGCCCCCCTCACGTGAGGGTCTTACAATCTGTTTCCGGGGAGCGGTGTTGGTGAGGGGCAAGAGGGCACAGTGACCTTCCTGCTTCTGACTTCTCAGACTCCTTCAGCTTAAAGTCTTCGATATGCCAAGGTGCCATATTTGGGGGTAGTGGATTCTGGACCCCATCACCCGCCGTGGTGTTGCAGAGGGTCCTGGGTCTTTGGCTGGGGTACTGCTGGGTTCCTCACTCACCCACTCATCCCTTCATTTCCACATTCATTTATGCAGGAGGCACTTACTGAGTATCAGCACGTATTTGGCGCCATGCTGGGGCCTAGAGAAGCTGCATAAACAGAAGAGACTCAGGCTTATGGCTCCCAGTCCATAAAAGGGATAGACCTCATACTTGAAAGTCTGTCCAGACGCTGCACCACCTTTTGGTCTGACTTTCCTGTCTTCCTTTGGCGTTTTTTCTTCCCAGAGCCTTGCTCAGGCCGCTCCAGGAACCAATGGCCTCCTACCTCTGTACCCTCCCTCCTTGCAGAGCAGGCCTTCACTCCCCGCCCCCCACCCCAGATTGTTTCAGAAGCAAGAGCCAGATGGAGGATTGTAGCCCCAAGCTAGCCAAGGGCTAGTCATGGGGAGAAAAGTGCCTCTAATTCCCTAAGGAGAGGCTCACCTGTCCTGCATGGTAGGTGCCCGCTCTTTGGAGGAGCAGGGCAGGTCAGAAGAGGAGGAGCTCTGGGTGGCTTAGTCGGTTAAGCGTCCGACTTTCGCTTGGGTCATGATCTCGCGGTTCGTGGGTTCGAGCCCCACGTCAGGCTCTGTGCTGACTGCCAGCTCAGAGCCTGGAGCCTGTTTCAGAGTCTGTGACTCCCTCTCTCTCTGACCCTCCCCTGCTCATGCTGTCTCTCTCTCTCTCCTAGAAATAAATAAAACATTAAAAAATAAGTTGTAAAAAAAAAAAAGAAAGAGAGAGAACGAGAGAAAAGGAGAGATCGAGGGGGTAATTTTAGTGTGTGAAACAAGAGGGGAACCGGAGGGGTAATTTTAGTGTGTGAAAAAAGAGGGAACCATCACAAGAGGCTTGGGGAAAGTTTGCTGTGAAATGCACAGTGGGCACCCCCTGCTCGGCCTCTGGAGAAAACCCGCTGCGGAGATCACATTAGCCCCGAAAGCTTTAGGAGCTGCTGTGTTTCTCTGACAGCGAGTCCAAGGCAAGGCTGTGAGGCAGGGAAGCCGTCCCGTTCCCTTGACCGTCTCCACACACCAGCGTGGGTTTCCACTGTTTCCTGAATGAGCCACGTGATTTCTGGCCTCTCTCAGCCACCATTCCAGGCTGTTCTCAGGAGGCCCCCACATCTCCAGTGGTGCCACCCTTTCTTCCTATGATCCTTCCAAGAAGTCTTTGCTGGCCATCAGGAAGCATCTTTGTTCCTCTCCCCACACCTTCTACCTCTCCTTGGACATTCTCCATAAACTCGCTTGTACTTGGTCATTATCTTCCTGAACATGATTTAACTGTTGTACCATCTAGATTGCAAACTCCTTGAACCAACTTCTCAAGGCAAGTCCTGGAAAGATTGCTCATGAAAAGGGCTGGAAGTGAAGGCAATCGACATCCCAAATGTGCCTGCCCCCTTGGGTCTAGTCCCTGGAAATAACTCCAGTGGCCTCGAAGAATTAATATTGCTGTCAGAGCAGCTGCTCTTCTAAGGGTCCTGATAGCTCTTGTTATATGCAAAGTGGAAAAGGTAAGGGACCGTTCTCTGCATTTCCTGCCTTTCAATTGAGTGAGGACAGACAGATGATTTATTGGGCATTTCCTAGCCTCTCTTTCACCATAGGAAACCAGCCTGAAAAAAAAGGTGCAAATTTTAAAAAGATGTGTGGCTGTTTTGAGGAGGCGTGGGGAGAATTCCTGTGTACCATTAAAGTGAACAAAGAAAACCTCTCACAGCAGGAACTCTGGTCCAGAGGCGGACTACCCATAAATTCCCACCACCCTTTGAGGGCGCAAAGCCACGTGTGCTGGTGGCAGGAGAGTAAGGCCGCAAAGTGTCCTCCCATCTCTGCTCCCCATTTCCGCATAATCCAGCCTGGGCTTAGGGTGGTAGACGTGTGGCCTTAGCCATCAGCTATCGCCACAGAGGAGCAAGGCATCCGGGGGCCTTCATACCCTTTAAAGTGTTGGTTTCAGTTGGAAACAGTTAAGTAGCTGCACCCCACCCCTTCTCCGAGAGACAGAGAGAGAGAGAGAGAGCAGGGAAAGCAGCCAAGAACTGGGGGCTCAGCAGATGCAAAAGCCTAACTGAGGCTTCCCTAGCACTCTGCAGTGGGAGTCGTGTTAGTTTCCTAGAGCTGCCCTAACAAGGTACAGTGGGTACCATACACTGGTACTTAACTGGGTGGCTTAAAACGACAGCAGCATAGCCCAGTTCTGGAGGCTAGAAGTTTGAATCAAGGTGTCAGCAGGGCTCTGCAACCAGAAGGCTCTTGGGGAGTGTCCTTTGCCTCTTCTAGCTTCTGGTGGTTGTGGCAATCCGCGTTGATCCTTGACTTGTAGATGCATCACGCCAATTGCTGCCTCCATCTTCTGCCTCCATCCAGCTAGCTTTCCTGTGTGTCTGTATCTTCTCCCTGCATACATCTGAGACTGTGTCTCTTCTCTTCTTATAAGGGCATCAGTCATACTGGAATAAGGGGCCCATCTTACTCTGGTACAACCTCCTCTTAACTTACATCTTAAGTTACATCTGCAAAGACCCTTTTTCCAAATAAGGTCATATTCACAGATAAGGACTTCAATATATCTTCTCGGGAAGCAATTCAGCCCACAATAGGAGTCAAATGTTTATTGTCTCTGACCTCACTGGGAAGCCTTAGGTTCCTCAACCAATGACTGCGTGTGCATGAGCATGTGTGTGTGTCTATCTGTGATTAGTATTTATATAGTGTCATATATAGACACACAAAAATACCTATGCACACGTATGTGTGTATACATGTATATACAAATACCTATACTGTGTATTTACCTGTATACCTATAATAGAATAGGTTATTTATTATATATGATATCATACATGTAATACTATATAAATATATATGACACTGCATATATGACATTACATAAATACAAGTGGCAGGTACATATGATTTGTATATGTGATGTCTGACATAATATAAATATATATGGCACTAATAAATACATGTATGACACTATATAAATACTAATCATAGGAGCAATTCTGAGTAATGCCCTAATTTTATGAACTTAAAGACTGCAGAACTGCTATTAATCTATTTCCTGTGGTTTTCCCCCAAAGAGATGATGGGAAAGGTCTGTCTTGCCCCAGGCTGGACTCTGACAAGGACGTGAGCATGTAAGACAGGCAGAGGCACTGTGTGTCTGCCCAGGTGTCCTGGTGCCACAGGCTAGTCAGTGGCTGTGTGGGCCATGTGGCATTCTCCCTACCTTGTTTTGGAGAAGACCCAGCCCTGGAAACATGATGTGGCTCGTCCAAGTCCAGATGGGCACAAACAATTCTACAAGCAGAAGTCGTGACTGCACACACCCAAAGGCTCCCCCACTCACCCCACTTCCTTTTCCAGCTCCTCCGCTCCTCACTTTCCCGACTAAGAGATTTTTCACTTGAGTTACTTCCTTTCGTGGCATGCCCAGATGTTATAGGTGGTCGCAAAAACGGCACTACTTTCCCTTCAGATGAGCTGGGAAATTATTTTCGTGGAGGTCTTACTACATGCCAAGTTTAAAGTCCTTTGTGTTCAGTTGTCCTGGGTTGTTGGTGACATGGGGGGAAAACCCCTCCTTTTTCAATTTTATTAAAGATTTTTAAATTTTTTTTCCCCCCAAACTCCAAACTGACTGACTGGAAGCTTAATCTCATTTTCTGGACACAGTGGCCTGCTTGGGATGTCTTTAATGAGCTTGGGACTCAGGGGCTCCCTCTCCCCAGCCTCTTTGAGAGTGACCTTCAGAAGTCTTGAAAGGCTCTTACCCTCACATACCTGTCCTCCCCACGTGGCCTACCTGGGGCTCTCCCTTGCATTCTCCACTTTGCAAGGAGGCCTGACTTCCCTTCTGAAAGTCCGAAGGCCCGATTCATTCTCCATCCTGCCTGCTGGGATCATCCAGCAGGAAATGGGCCAGGTTCAGGGATGCCTTTTTAAGCGGGGTTTGGGAGGTGCTCCACTTGGCATCTTTGCTGGAGACTTTTTGCCAGGACCTTTGCCCATCTAGAATTTCCAAATGGACTGGCAGAGATAGCGCACAGCCTCCTACACCTTCCTCTGCCACTCCCCACTTCCTTTCACCCCAGCCTCCCCATTTACATCTGTACCCAAATAAACCCTGAGCTCGTTACACAGTTCGCTGCCCCCATAGCCTCTGACAGACAGAAGGAAGAGGGCAGCGTGACTCTGCCTGGGTTCTGTTTGGCCACATCTGGCTTATGTTCAACAATCCTAATTCAGAGAACGCCTCTTTTGTGGGCCTTGAACTTCGGGGAGCATCAGAATCCCTTGGAGGAGCTTGTTAAGAATGCAGATTTCCAGGGGCGCCTGGGTGGCTCAGTTGGTTAAGCATCCACCTTCAGCTCAGGTCATGATCTCGTGGTTCGTGGGTTTGAAGACCGCGTCGGGCTCTGTGCTGGCAGCCAGCTCAGAGCCTGGAGCCTGCTTCAGAGTCTGTGTCTCCCTCCCTCTCTCTGACCCTTCCCTGCTCACGCTGTCTCTCTCTCTCTCAGAAATAAATAAAACATTAAAAAAATTTTAAAAAAATTAAAAAGAATGCAGATTTCCAGTACCAGTGCCAAAAATCTTATTGAGGCCTCTGACAGAGACAGAGAATCTGCCTTCTTGAAGCACCCTGGAGGATTCTGGTGCTGGTAGCCTAAGGGCCACCCTGGAAGAAATGTAGCTTCATCCTTGGTCAGGCATGCTCACATGGGCCTCAACTCTGCCAAGCTTGCCCGGGGCACTTAGCGAAGGGGACTAGGAGGAAGTAAAGGCAGAAGTGCGAGGGTCCAGACTGAGGCACCGATGTAAGCCAGGTAGGCGTGGGGTTGCACGTGGGGAGTCGTCTAGTTCCACGTGTGATTGCTCAGGGACCGGCACTGTGTGGTTCCACGTGGAAACACCGCTGGAGCAGTGGCTGGAGAGACACTGCAATCTTCCACCACCAGTGCTGGTGCCCATAGAGCCTTCCCCCAGATCTGGCCATCGAGCCAGAGGGAAGAGCTGCTCCCAGATGCCGTAATTCTGAGGAGACAGCTCCTTCAGCTTCTCCTCAGAGACAGCACAGAGCAGTGAGTAAAAATGCTGGCTTTGAAACCGCCCTGCCTCAGTGACTGTCACCTGCCTGACCTCTCAGGGTGAACGTGAGCACGTTACCTACTCTCCCTGTGCCTCATCGGGAAGAGGAAGACAATAGTACCCACCTCAGGGTCACTGGGGGACCAGATAAGGTAACACATGCAAAGTGCCCAGCGGTCCTGGGAGCAGCCAGGGCTCAAGGAACGTGAGCTGTCGTCTTTGTTCTCATTGCTGCTCCCTCCCATCTGCCTGGCAGCACATCTCTGAAGCTGCCTGGTATAGAATTAGACCACATGAATAATTTGGATAGCCCGGGAGTGTCCTTGTCTCTCTGTTCCCAGGAAGCTCTGGGGTTTCCCTTTTCCTCCCTCTGAAAGCCCTTGACACCCTTCGAGTGCCATTTTGGAATAGGCAAGAGCAGCATATCCGTCATCTTCACGTGACCTCACCTTGTGGGACATTGACGGCTCCTTCCAGTCATGCTGAAGGAACCACTCAACAGATGGGGGTCAGACCTCTGCAACCAAAAACTCCGGTTTTGAATTCCAAACCTCTGCCTGACGAACGCTTATATGATCTACAAAGTGAGATAGGGAGTTCAAGGTTGGAACCAAAGGTCCCCAGAGCAGATGGAGAAAGGAAATGCACATATGCCGAAGCCCAGACAGCACCCAATTAATCCCCCTGTGCCTTTGCCAAGTCAGCTGTGGGGGCTTTTGTGCTGGTCTCGGCCTCTGAGCACTCTTTGCCTCGGTTTCCCTTGTAGGAAAGAGCCAGCACCCACAGGTGTGTTGTGGCACATGGTAAACTAACTCATTTTATGTGCTGTGCAATATAAGGAGCTCTCTTCTAATGACTCGCTGTGAGGACCTACGTGAATATGTGTTGCTGCAGCTTTATGAAGAAAAGACCCTAATTTAGCAGAGTAACTCATTATTCTTCACCAGCTTGTCTTTCCCTGATGCCTTCATCAACAGCGCGTATCTAAAAGGTATCCTGCTAGTGAAACTGGCATGGTTTTGTACTCATCTGGTGTACGGCACAGACACCCCAAGGTGAACATTCCTAGCCCAGAGAAGTGAGGAAGGATGGGGCAATATGTCTGTGAGACAGAGACTCAAAAACCTTCGGGCATTTTTCTAGATGGAGACTGTTGCCAACACATGCAAACATTGGCCATGCATCCGCACAAAGAAGCACCCGACTCCTATGTTCTACTGGAGGACCTGGGTCCTGCCAGGGTTCACAATGGGGCCCGGGGGGCCCGCTTTCCCCCTCCTCACCCTGGAAGCTCCCTGGCCAGTGGGAAGGCAGAGGCTGGGAGCAGAGCCATAGTATGCCTTGTTGACTCTATCGAGTTCAGAGAGGGCTTTCCATTTGACTTGGCGAAGGAGAAAAGTTCTTTATTTCCCCCAGCCACGGGACCTGCCAGCCCCAAGACTGAGAGAGCAGGTTTACCCTTCCTTCTCGGACTCCCACACCATGACTTGCAGAGGTCAGTGAACAGATACCATCCACGTCGGACCAGGCTGGGCTTGCAATGTGCCTGTTTCATGCCCAGAGCGTGCTCGTTCTTCCCTTCCAGCCCGGCCAGGCAAGCCTTCCCAGTGATACTCCCAAGCTGGCTTTTTTTTTCCTTTCTTTTTTTTTCCCCCTCAGTCCAGAGCCCAGCTATTTACCCAAAGAAAACAGGGAAGTGACAAGGTAACAGAGTACACATGTTGTGAAAATATGCAGGCCGAGGCTGAAGGAAAGAAAACATTCTTCCATAAGTAGCTGCCTTGTTAATTCATTTTCTTCTCCAGATTAGAACCAGCCATTTCTTGTGCTCCTGCAGGCACCTTCTGTGGTTTCCTGACAGCTGCCTGCAAAGGGGTGAGATTTGGCTTGAAAAATGGGCCATCGGTCATGCTTCAGGCAGAGGGCAGAAACCAAAATTCCCAGATTGCTCAAATTCACTGCTCCCTTTCTAGATGGGAGCAAAAGAAGGAGAGGTGGTGGGGAGAGGATTGTATAAACTCTGAGGCGTCACCTGATTTTCCATAAGAAATGACAGCTCAGTAATGAACAGTTCTTGGGACGTGCTTTCTTACCTCCTGTGAAATGAGTTTCCGATCCCTGGCAAGCCTGCATGCTGTAGCCTTGAGCAACAGCCACAGGCCGATTCTCGGCAATTAAAAATATTATTGGCCCTGATAGAGAACTCTTGGGTACCCCCCCCCACACACACACACATACACACCCTTTTCTTTATGTGCCAAAGATCACTTTCCCAAACCTGTTTCAGAATAGCTGCCTGCGATCGAGAAGCAGGCTTCAGCCCTGCATACCCTGAATGGACTGGGGAGGAACTGGGGTTATTAATAGCATCTTGCTCTGCCCCGTGATGGGGAATAAAAGGGGTGATCTATGACTTATGGGGGGGGAGTTGGGCCATAATCAGTTTGGGGCTCAATTTTTATTTACTGGGTCCTTAAAACCTCAAGGCGGGCAGAGGATGGTGGAAAAAGCCTGCAGAGAGGCTTGCTGTGGCCAGGATCCTTCTGGTACAAATCTTCATGTTTCTCATTTTTTCCCTCCTTCATGTTCTTGGTCTCCTTCAGCCCATGGGTGTTGACCCATGGATTGTCCAGGCTCCTTTCAGAAGAGGTCATACCACAGAGGCCCGGACAGCCCCTGTTAGCATTGCTGTTGCACTTTCTGATACCGGGAAGCTTCTCTCTGGAGCTTGGCGGTCTTTCTCAGCATGGGACAGACCTGTGAGAAAGAAGGTGACGTGGTTCTTTCCCAGAGAGGAGGCCTCTGCAGGCCTGAGTGGGGAAGTTCTGGTTGAAGGAGGCTCCCCACCCCTTACTTACAGCCACAGGGTTCATTAGGTTCCCACCACCAGCACCCACCAGCCTTAACCTCAGGATGGGTGGAAATCCGACTGTCTCCCCACGTAGCTTGCCACCACCACATGGCACCTTCCCAAGAACCCAGGAGAGGGCTGAACTTCAGGCCTGGAATGGTCTTGACTATCTAGTTGGGATGAAAGGCAAGTGGAAAACTTTGAGAATGAGCTGGATTGTGGGTCTTAGGATAAGGTTTGGCCTCCAGGTGAACGTGTCCTGTTGAGAGAGCCAGTGAGCAGAAGGCACTTGCCCGTGGCCTAGTTGGAAGGGACTCTCAGAGCACCAGTGTTCAGGACAAGGGCTGGGAAAGCCCAGCCATGCCCCCTAGTGAGTGTCCTTAACAAGGGCCACCAGGTTCCCACTGGACGAACACAGTGTCTCCCCACACTGGGCCAGGCTCCAGCCTCTGGCCATAGGTGAAAGACTATTTCCGATTATTGTTTTCGCATATTCTACATCCAGTGCATGAAAACACAATAGCGACAGGAAAAATCCACTCCCCCTCTCAACACATGCAGCACAAAGGTGGTCCTATCCTTCACTATGGAAAGGTCAGCGGACCCTTTCCTCATTCCAGTCCTTGATGTGGGTCCAAGGGAAGCAGTGCCTTTGAACTCTGTGGCATCCACAGCAGGCCCAGCTGGGAAGGTGTGGATGGGGAGCCAGACAGGACACGCTGCCTTATCAGGGGCCAATCTCAGGCCCTCCTGTTAGAACCAGGCTTCCTCCAGCAAAAGGTGATTTAGAGCCATTTGTTCAACCGTTCAGAGACTGAGAAGTGGACACTTCTCAGTCAGAGCCAGGTCTTTCTGCTTGGAAGTTTCTGCACAACCCCTTGAGAGAAAACCTCACTGTGTCTAGTCCTAGGCAGGTCTCCCTCTTGAACTAGATCCTTCACTTCTCACTTCTCCATTTTGGCCATCTCTGAAATGCCTCTAAGCATCAAACAATGACACAGAGGAGTGACTGTCAAGCCCTTGACGATGAACAATTGGCATGGAATGGATTCTGTTCCCATTCATTTTTAAGAACCAGTCTCTGGGCTCTTGTGATTGTTGCTGGAAAGATTCTGGGTAAAACTAGTCCTCAGACTCCTCCTATTCTTCAGACCTCTACCTTCCATTACCAGAATCTGAGATTTGGAGCATTAGAGGCTATGATTGGTCATCCCAATACAGGATGCTCTGATAGATGACCATCAGGGGTTTGAATTCTTCGAGGATGGGATACACACTACTTTGTGAAGATATCTAAGCCATTGTTGGTAAGTTTTCATCGTCAGGAAGCTCTTTCTTATACTGAGATAGAATGCCACTCTATGACTTTGATCCATTGACCCAGTTTTATAATACTTCTCAAGGGCTGAGCAGCAATTTCCCCAGGTTCCAATATCCAGACACATAAAGAAGGCTGACCTCTTTGCCCCCTGCCCCTGCTTCTCTCTACATCCCATGCCCACCATTAATATTTTGACTATAAACTGGACAGACTGACTCTTGCTTTCTCCCTAGTGTATCTTCATGATGGACTTAGTATCTTCATACCAATATTATCTTATAAGATATTGCTAAAAAGATGCTTTTTTTTTTTTTTTTTTTAGGAGAATGTGCTCAGAGGAAGCAATGGTTCCCCTGTGTCACTCCATCAGGTTATCCCAGTGCAGCTGAGGAGAGTGACCCAGATCTCTCCTTTCTCGGGGTGTTTTGCTACTCCCATCCCCCCTAGTACCACTGTGGCCACAAGCCACTCTTGCTGAGGGTGGTATATCCACTTGTATCCCTTGGATATGCTGGGTGGAAAATTGAGGGACTACTCTTCTGGAGCAAAGTAAGCTTGCTCCCTCTTCTTGGTGCCAACCCCCCACATTTCCCTGGGTTTTGTCACACTTCTCTCCTGGCTTCTTCAGGCTGTACCGTCAGGACTCACCTTTCCCTATTACTGATGAGAAACTAATTTAAATGGCTTCTTACTAGAATAATAGCCCTGAGAAGGCAGGGATTTTGTTTCAAAAAGTCAATAACTCTTTGTTGAATGACTGGTTCCCAAGACACAGAAAAGCCCATTTTCATCTGTACTAAATTCATTATACTCTGTACTAAAAATCCAGAGAATAAACAAGGTGAACAATAAACAAGAAAGCCCATTGTCCACATTTATCATCCTTGTTAGATATAAAGGCCAGCCCCTTAAGCTTGAGCACTTCTTGCCTCACATGCTATTATGCCAGCTTCACTCATCATGTGACCTTGACCCACTTGTAGAAAGCTCATACTCATGGGGCACTGCAAGATCTTGCCCAGTGCTGCCAGACCAACCCCACTCTTCTACAGCTCTGTCCATAGATAGTTATGAGATCATAGCATATGCTTACTGAGCTTGGAGAAATCCCTGGTGCCTCAATCACTAGGAGAATGTTCTAGTTGCTCTTCTCTAGAAATACCCATCAAACTCTACTTCTGCATCTACTGTTTTCACTGCATCATTTCTCAGCTCTACTACCTATAAGGCCCTCTTGTGTTCTCCAAAATCAAGTCTGAACTTCTCTGCTTAGCTTTCAAGATTCTTCATCATCTGCCCCACCTTGCTTCTCCAACCTAATTTCGCATTACTCTTCAATGTGTACTCCCTCCCACCATCTATAGTCAGGCCACATTGTTTATTGTATTACTGTGTGCTTTGCTTGTTTCTTTGTCAATATACTTGTTCTTGTTGATATCCTAAATAGACTCATATTTTCTTTTTTATTATTTAATAGACTTCATTTTTTAGAGAAGTTTTATGTTCACAGCAAAATTGACAGAAGTAAAGAGATTTCCTATACACTCCCTGACCCTACCCATGCACAATCTCCTCCACTATCTGCATCCCCTGCCACAGTGGTACATTTCTTATAATCGATAAACCTATATTGACACATCATTATTGCCCAAAGACTATAGTTTACATTAGGGCTCGCTCTTGATGTTGTACATTCTATGAATTTGGACGGATGTATGATGACATGTATCTACCATTATAATAATATCATACCGAATAGCTTTACTGCCCTAAAAATTCTCTGTGGTCTGCATACTTTCTTTTTATTATTCTATTTTCTCCCCTAGTTGTCCTGGATAGTGCAATTTCTTCACAAAACCTTTCCCCAGTGACTATAGTCCATACCAATTTCTCCTTTCCCAGGACTCCTGCTGCATCCACAGACAGGGCCACTTTGACTATGTCTTTACTGCATCTTTCCATATTAGCTCTGGCTCTGTAACTGGAGTGTAAGCACCTAGTACTTAGATTCCCCATTAGCCTGGCCTATGTCAGGAGTTCCATAAGCATGGCCATGACTTAGGGGCCCCATTCACATTATATTCCTGGAGTTATGCAATGCCATCGCCCTGTTCACAAGTCCTTGGTGACTGAATAAAGCCCAATCTAGGACCTGAAAAAGAAACAACGATCCTTATCATGATTTAGTTCAGTTCCTTAGGTGATTATTGAGTAGCTACTATGCGCTAACCACCAATACCGAAATGAAAAAAGAAAAAAACAGTGATCCTGCACTCAAAGGAATTATAGTCTTGCGACAGAAAAGTAAATAGATCACCATAATGCAATGTGAACACTGCTAAGATATGAATGTGTATAAAGAACATAGCACTTGATATGTTTGAAGAATTGGCAGGAATTTGCCAAGTAGGTGAAGGCAGGCAGGGCACTCAGCATGAAGGGAAAGCATTGGAGAAATGAAAGCACAGAACATATTTAGTGATTTGTAAGTGGTACAGTTTATTTCTGGATGATAAACTCAGAAGTCCAGTGGTTAAATGATTGCCTGTGATCCCCTAGTAAACCTATATAGATCACTGGCACCACACGGCTGTGTGCTCACTTTCAGTTACTACTTCTGGAATCAGGAATAAAAGAACAAAGCCCTATCCTGCTTGGCCATCTCTTGCTCTTCTGAGGACTAGATAGGATAAACCCCAGGATTCCAGTGTATTTTTTCATTTATACTATCTTGTGTTGCTTTGTGTACAACAGAGTTTACCATCCAAGCAGTGGAGTTAGGTCTTCCAGAACCCTCACTGGATGGCCTCAAGAATGGGCAGCAGTTCTGCACAGGTTTTCTTTGAAAGCTTGCACCATTTAGACTTACCTCATAAATTACTTCTTCATTCTTCTTTCTCCTTCTCCTCCTCGTCCTCTTCATCGTCCTTCTCCTTCTCCTTCTTCTTCCTTCTTCTTTCTCTGCCTCTTCTTCTTCTTCCCCGTCTTCTGATATTTTGCATATTAGAAGTCTGGTTAATCAGCCAAAAGCCAGTGTGGGCAAGAATAGAGCAGTTTCCACCCCATACCTGGCTTCTCTCCCCAACACAGTTACTATGTGGTTGTCATTAGCTGCCATGTTGGGGCTTGGGCATGACCAGGCTTCCACAATGCATGGCCTAGTCCCAGAGTGTGCAAAGGGTGTTGAGGTCTGGCTGGATGAAAGGGCTGAGGCCCAGTGTTGTGATTCTGGGCACCTCTAATTTCCCCTTGCTCTGTTTCTGCTCTGCGTCATCAGCGGGAGTTTGTTTAAGGCTTCTAGAGCTTGTCTTTGTTTCACCTGGGAAAGTCCCCGCAGGGAGAGCTAAGATCTCCCCGAGGAATGGGCTGGAGCCCTGACCTCTGTCACCTGAATTGTTTGGACAAAGAAGTCCCCATAGGGGTTAGGAGGATGATCAATTGGCAACTTAAGGAGTAAAGACCTCTCTCTCCCTCTCCTCCCTCTGCTTATTGTGCTCAGAAGGGCAGTGGGGTCAGCGGCAGCAAACTGAAGGGCCGACTGGCTGTGCCTTGAAAGGGGCTCGTTTTGTGTTTCAGTAATGAGCACTCTCTTTCTCCCCTTGGATGCACTCAGATTTCACGAGTTACAGGGAACCTGTCAACTGCTGTTTTCATTGTATGGGGTTCACAGGGAACTTGGGTATAGGGCAAGCTTGTTTCAAAGAAAGCAGGGAAAGAAAGTCCTGAATAGATGCAATGTGCTGTCATATGCAGATCACAGCTCCAGTTGCTAGGGGACACCCCTGCCCGCCCAGAGGGCAAGACGCTGGACGTCCTGTATTGACGTGGCTGCCTCCTTGGAGATGGAAATGCCACTATTGAAAGGGCACAGCCAGCAGCCAACACTGCACTGTGACACTGCCATGGACTCCCGGGTTTGCCACAGAGCTGGGCCTGACAGCAGCCTGAATGCCAGCAGCCTCTGCCCCCCACGGGCTGCTCAGTTGGGAACCCCTCACCCAGGAGCTGAGGCAGCCAGCCAAGTAAGCCTGGAAAAGTAAAGAGAGGCAGGTAGACAGGGGTTCTCTTTAAGTGGCCCCAGACCTCGGCTTACAGAAAGGCCCCCAGGGGCCATGGTCAGGAACTGGAGCCTGATGTTAAAGACAGGTTTTCACCTTCTTTGTTTGTCATGCCCTCTGAGATCACTTGGCAATAACATTCCTTTCCTGACGGGTTCATTTTGTAGCTGACGGACATTGTTTTGTTCTCATTTACCTAAAGTGGCCCAGAGTAACAGGACAGGCTGTGCCAACAAGCAGGAAGAGCGAGCCTGCCCTGGTGGCCCCTGGGCCCCTCTACCCAGGTCCCTCTGTCCTGTTGACTCCTTGTTTTGCATCCATTCCTCCAACCTGTGGAAACAAGGAGTAGCCAGAGGGCTATCCGGCCTCGAGCAGGGCCCAAGGCAGGACCCATGGGGGATCCTGAGATTAAGAAAGGGCCCAGAATCAAGATTCTCTTCACCGGGCCCTTTGACTATAGGAAAGATGATCTGGGGGGCGCCTGGGTGGCTCAGCCGGTTAAGTATCCGGCTTCAGCTCAGGTCATGATCTCATGGTCAGTGAGTTCGAGCCCCGCATCGGGTTCTGTGCTGACAGCTCAGATTCTGTGTCTCCTTCTCTCTCTGTTCTTCTGCCACTTGCACTCGGTCTCTCAAAAATGAATAAACGTTAAAAAAAATTTTTTTTAATTAAAAAAAGAAGATCTGGGATCAGACAAAGGCCAGAAGTGTCTGGAGGAATTCATGGTAGGACCTAAAAGAAACCAGGGCAGTGTACTGAGGGAAATGTTTCCAGCAACTGTTTACCAAACACCCTGCTCTAAAGGGGCAAAACCCTGGCCCTGTCATCAGGGTGTCTGAGTCTGGGTGCTGTAGCTAAGCAGAGAGGTGGGGCCCATGCCCTTGGCAACTGTTGTGGCCTCCTGACTCTTTCTTTCACCCCTATGCCCACTTGTACCACGGCTAAGCTTCTCCCTAGGAAGGTTGTCAAGAGCAATATGTAAGTCCAGAGCCCTGCCTTCAAAGAGGCTTCCAATAGAGGGTAACTATTGGGTATATGGAACTATTATTTCATACACTGTGGCCAGTGCCCTAAGGGGAGAAGCGCTGTGGCTGCTCAAAGGCCTTGGGGTGGACGCCTGGAGAGTCACACGCACACAATCTCTCACTACTTCATGTTTGTGTTAGCTTTCCAGTTTGCAAAGCACTCACATGTATGTCATTTCTTCTCAACTTCACACCAGCTACTGAAGGTACTTTGTAAGCCTAAAAGCTCCATGCAAATATAAGACATAAGGACCCTTTCAGGAGGAGTCTTAAACACTGGCAGAGGTGAGAGAGGCAGGGACGGCCCAGCAATGTCGTGAATGAAGGCTAGAGAACCAGGCTGAGCCCACACATGCTGCGGCACTGGGCTTGATTGAGTGAGATAGAGAGTTTGGGTGATTACTGTGTCCTTTTTCTATGGCTGCTGGCACATATTGCCACAGACTTAGTGGCTCAAACAGTACAAATTCATTATCTGACGCTGCCAGAGGTCAGAACCCTGACATGGTGTCACTGGGCTGAGATCTGGGCATTGGCAGTGCGGCATTCCTCTCTAGAGCCTCCAGGGGAGAACCCACCTCCCTTGCCTTTTCCTGCTTCTGGAGGCTACCCACATTTCTTGGCTCATGGCCCCTTCTTCCATCTGCAAAGCCAGCAGTGGTAGATTGAGTCCTTCTCACATCTCCTCACCCTGACCTCCTTCTCTGCCTCTCTCTATTTTTAAGGACCCTTGTGATTACACTGGGCCCTCACAGATAATCCAGGACAATATGACCATTTTAAAGCCAGCCAATTGGCAACCTAATTCCTCTTTGCCTTGTAAGGTAACATACTTCCAGGTTCCAGGAATTAGGACAGGGCATCCTTAAGAGGCGATTGTTCTGCTTACCAGATTTGGTTATTAGGTTCGTCAGTGGTGGTCAGTTATTAGTGGTTTGGTTGGGTGGTTGTTGGTTTGCTGTTTTTGAGAGACACCCCCCCCTCCCCCCAGATCAGGTCTTCACTCAAGAGTCAGATAATCAATACTGTTAAAATAAGAGAAAAATAAAGTGAACAGTGTCTAAGGGGTAGAAGGGGCTGCTGGAAGTGGACACGGGAAGTGAACACTGATTTTCTTTCACGGCCTAGCAGAATAAACCTATAAAGCACAATCCCAAGAACTAGAAAACTGCTGTTCTCAGGTAGCTTGTTGGCTCACATACCCCCTCAGGCCCCAGTTCACAGTTCATACTCCATATAGAAACTTGGCTTCAAGACCTTGGTTTTTGTCCCATGTCCCATGTCTAAGCTTCTGGCTTCAAAGCAGGAATGTTTGTAATCCATTTTTCAATGTCTGGTGAACCTTTTGAGATATTATTTCTAACCCAAATACACCAGTGGGTTCTGTAAGTATCTAGTAGGCGCCTAGAGTCTCTCAACCCTATGGTGGTTTTAATTCTCTCTCCCACTCCTCAGCCCTAACTCTGCCTCTTGGATCCTGCCCAACTACCCGGATTTCCCATCTTTGCAACCTGGACTGTCAGCAGCTGCCTTGCTTTCTACCTTGTTGGAAGCTAAAGCTTGCTCTTCAGGGATTCCATCTAGACTTTCAAAATAAAATGTAGGCATTGGTCACTTGTGCTGGAGCTGTCCTTGTAGCTGGGCAGTTCTTTGGTTGGATATCTTGGAGAGCCCCTTCTTTATGCCCTGCCTGGGACCCAGCTCCTTGTTTCCTGGTTTGTTTGCCCGGTGCTTCTGATTCCAGTTAGTCACCCAGATAACTCGTGGGTTGCCTACCTGCAGACTGTCACCTGGCCTCTGGAGCTGGGCTGTCCACTCCTTCTTGACAGCTGCTTATCCTGACCTCCCAGTGAGTCCTGGCTCCCATGACTGAACTTCCTGTTGGTGACTTTGATCTCAGTACCCCTTTGCTCCTATAGAACTTGCCTTCTTATATCCAGGCTGCCTGTGTTCCACCAATAGCATCATCAGCAATATAATAAAGCCTAATGTTTGAACTCTTAACTGCATGCTGCATACTGTGCATGTTACCTCATTTTACCCTCCCAACAACCCTTGGAAGGACCCTGTGATGATGAGTACAAGTCCATTCTACAAGTGGAGAGACAGAAGCACAGAGACATTAAATAGCTCATGCAAGGTGCTATAGGTCATATGTGGAGTTAGGATTCAAACCTAAGCCATGGAGCACCAGCAGCCAGGGTGATCTGTGTATATCAGATCATGTCCCTCCTCTGCTCAGAGGCCTCCAGTGCCTCCCGTCTTACCAGAGGCTCACAGTGGCCTAGAGCCCCATGTGATCTAGACTTGCCCCTTCTCAGCCCTCACTTCCTGCTGTCTTCCCATCTTTCTCTCCTCCTCTGCAGCCACAATGGACTCCTTGCTGTTCCTCAAGAAAGCCAGGCTCCTGCCTGCCTCAGTGTCTGTGTACTTGACGGTCCTTCTCCCTGATTGCCCTCCCCCAGCCCTGTATCTTAGCTTGTCCCTTCTCAAGGAGGTCTCTGCTGACATTCTACATGAAGAAACAAAACACCCTATCTTTACTGCCACTCTTACCCAAAGATTCCCATTCCTCCTTTCCTGGCTGATTTTTCTCCACAGAATTATCACCAAATAACACATGAGATAGGTCCCTATTGTTTATTATCTGTCATTCCCACTGGGAACAAAGCTGTAGCATGTACCTGTTGAATGAATATATGAATCCCCAAAACTCCCCTCAGAAACCTGATGTTCTGAGGAACCTCCACACAGTGTCCAGATCCCAGGTCCCAACCTTTGCTTGTTGCCAGGCCACCAGGTGGAAGATCTTCCATTCAACTCAGAGTTAAAGATTTAGCTTCACCTAGGTGCTCAGTTCCTTCCACGTAGCCTGGCAAACAACATCATGGAGCACAGATTTCTGGGCTAAGATCAATCTTCCATTCTCATTGACTGCTCTATCTGTTTATTTATTTATGCTCACTCACCTGTTGAAGGGAATCTGCAGCTTTTCCTCTACCCTCACCCTCTCTAGCAATCCAGGGATGATAAGCAACTACCAATGATACTACTGGCCACACAGGTGAAATGCTCAGCCCTCAAAACTGTGTCCCACCCACTGGACATTTAAAATAATAGAACTGAGAAATCATTGTTAATTTTTCCCAAAAGATAGCTTCTGTCCTTCCATCCACTACTTTAGCAGCCTGTGCAGGTAGCACTCAGAGGGGTGCTGGAGTGCACACAGGGCACCTAGACCTCTATGTTAAGTACATCAGGCTGCCTAATGGTCAGTGGATTGGGCTAGTGAAACAGGAATGTGTTATTTAAATAGCCCTGTGGTTTGAGACCCCCACAGTACCAGGTTCTGGGCATGTTTCCCATATCGCCATTGTCCAACAGAGAATAGTTTTGTGGTTGTTGGTTTGTTTTTTTTTTTCGTGACTAATAGCAAAATAGCACCTATAGTGACATCATTAGTCAATTCCAGATGTCTTTGAAGAGGGGTGAAAGCATGCCAATTTAGTCAAGGATTTTTGTCTCAAGCTGCTGAGTGTGCGGGGTCTGTGGAAATAGGCCAAGAGATAAAAAGGACAGGAGGGTGAGGAAAGTCTTTTCATCCAAACCCATTCTGAGGTTAGAGAAAAGGAAAATGTGTCTTTGAGTGGTTTTCTAATTGCCTTAAAGTCTTCAACTAAAAAGACCTTAACTTATAAGAAGTTTCTCAAGAATGACTATTTCCTTAATGGGAAGCCATGAGGATGGGCTTAGATAACAAGTGATAACCATTTGTTGAGCATCTTGCCCTGTGCCAAGCATGTGGCAAGGCCTTTAGATGTCTTCCTTACTGGGAGCTGCTCAGCCAGAGGCATTCTGTCAAAATTACTGAATCAGGAACTTTATGAGGATGTCTTTTTTGTCTCCAGTTGGAAAATGAGGAATTGAGTCTCTGAGAAGTTACAAGACTTGCCCAAGTTCATGTAGCTTCTAAATAGTGTGGCCAGAATCTGAACTTGGGTCTATTTGACTCCAAGACTTATACAAGTCTCCTCCGATGTCTCTCTGGAGGTCCCTGGACTTCATTTTCCCCCCAGACTGAGAACCTCCAAAGGTTTGGGGTCTAGCTAATTTGGAGTGAAATGAGCTCAGTGGGTGCTTCTTTGGGTTTGGGACCCCACTTGGTAAGTTGAAATTGATCGCCAAACCTCAAAACCCCGCCTGCTAGATTCCAGAACACATTATGTCTCTTATCCTATTACTTCCCCACCACACACACACACCCACTTGCTGAGCTGGGATTATCCCAAAGAAGATGGCTAGTCAACTGCCAAAACCTTCTGCCCTGCTCATTCTAGAAACCAGCAGCTGCCCCTACAACTGGGCTGTTTGCCCACCAGGCAGCCAGTTGTATCCTCTGTGTATCTCCAGGCTTTGATGAATAAAATATCAAGACCTTCACAGGAATGTTGAGGATGTGTGAATGTTGAAGATGTGTGAAGCTTAAAACCCTTGTTCTAAAGCAAGTCTCCTGGCATCATTTCCATGGCACCTAGTGATGAGGAACAAGTCTTACTTTTTAGGTAGAGACACTAAAGCAGTGGGCATAAGTAGCCCGGAGAGATCCAGGGAGACATTCTTGGGGAAGCATCTGGGCCTCAGTACTTTAGAGCTTCTGGGGAGGAGACATCCTTGCCACTTAACAATTAGATCAGTATTACTCTTCTGAACTCTATTGTTGGATTGCCTGTGTTGGAAGCAAGATCTGTTTTGGACCTTGATTTGGGGCAGGGGCACAATGTAGGGCCAGCAAGGGGTCATAGATGAGCCTGGGCTGGGTGAGCTCTCTCTTGGCTCAGAATACATGCTTTTTTGCCAAGCTCACCACTGCCTTGGCACAACAGATCTCAGCATGTGTATATTTCAAGAACAAGAGAAAGGATTTAATTTTCTTTTATTTAGAAGAAATTTCTGGATAAAGGAGGAATAAACAGGACATTCTGTTTGTGGTTTGCCGAGATTCACTGAAAAGAAAGCTTGAGAGGCCAGTGGCTATGTCAGAACACGAGAGACCAATGTCCTCTCCAAGACTTGCATAAACAAAAAGAACTTAAAAGCTGATGGGGAGTTCTGTAGAGGGAAGCAGATTTTCCAGTTTGGCTCCAAGTTTTTTCAGACCTTGACCCTTAGCCTAAAAGCCAGACAGCCAGACTGATCTCCATGAAGACTGTAACTCAAGAAAAGGCACTATGGGGCAAGGAGAGAAGGAAACAATGCCAGATTTGCGTGGTCCAGGCTCGTGAGAACAGAAGAAACTGGCTGTCCCTCAAAGCCACTGGGCCTTTCTTGTCCTGTGGCCCTGTCTATGATATTAATCATTTTATTTTTTTTGTCTTTTTCAAGTTTTTACTTAAATTCCAGTTAATTAACATACAGAGTAATTTTAGTTTCAGGTGATTTTAGTGATTCATCACTTACATACAATGCCCAGTGTGCATGACAAGTGCCGTCCTTAATCTCAATCACCTGTGATTTTAATCATTTTTAAAAATGAAGACCCAGCCTCAAAAACGAATAACCAAGGACGAATCCTCACTCCTTCAGTCTAGAGGCTTCCACAGTGAAATGTAGAAGTATTATTCTTGTGATTTTACTCATTGTTCCTCTGAATTTTAGAATAACAAATTAAAAGAATAAAAAATCTAATCCTTGGCTGGTCATTGCCATGGGGTCCTAAATCCCAGGCCATAAGCCAGAGTCCCTACCTGTTACCCTTCATACCTTCTTCACACCTCACCTGGATCCTACTCTGCAGCTTCTTGCCCTGGTCTTAGCCCTCTGCCCAGCAGCCATTAGACCTGCTCTGATTCTTTCCCTGCTCTAGGCCTCTGTTTCCTCTCAAAATGAAAGGGTGAGGCTGGCCCCAGGATGCACTTCCAATCCTCCCTCTAAAAAGAATGTGTTGTATGGTACCTCCCTAGTGTCTTGCAGCTGAGATCAGCCTCTTTGCTAATACAGTGACCAACTCAGTCCATCTGCCCCACCTTTCCGGTTCTGTGCTTTGGACTGTCTCGCTTTGCTTTCTTCCCTTCCTTGTCACACTTGGAGACAAGAAAGTGTTCTTACTGAGAGTCAGGTTCTTCCAAGGCCTGTCTGTCAGTAAGGGAGCTGCTCCTAGCTTCATAAAAATAAATCTCCTTGCATGGAAGGTAAAAAACTTCAATACAGCTCTTTCTAAAAACTGGACTCATGTCTTAGAGGGATGGTGTGTTGTCTTTGCTTTTTTTGAAATCTAAAAAAGCAATCTTCCAATCTCTGTCTGAATAGGCCCAGATATAGATACAGTGTCCTAAAATCATGAGTGATTGTTACAATACTGACAGTTATCATTTATGGATCACTGGTCATTTGCAGGCATGATGCTAGGCTCCTTATTGATTGCATGGCTTAGTAGCTAGCCCAAGCTGAGGTCACGTCAGCCTGACTGCAGAGCCCACTCTCTGATGCACTGCACTAGAAGGTTCCTCTCTGCCATCTCTCATGTCATCTACCTAGACCCTTCCCTATAGCACTCACCTGCATAGCCAGCCTCTTGGGACTCACTTCATGAGACATTGTCTGGCCCCACCTTTGGTTCACAGAGCCCCAGCAACTACCGTCTCCACTCAAGATCTCCTACCTACATAGCCCGGCTTCCATGCCTTCAGAGGGGCTCCCACTATACACACTTTAGGTCTCCTGGCCTGCTTCACTAGGTGGAAACTTGGATAAATGGACACCAATCTCTGCCCATCTTCCTAAATACCTCCTCCAGGTCGAAGAGAACAGGTATGCAATCTACCTTATAGCCATCACTCACTCCCAAAGGCTTGGGACTTTCAGAAAACCCGCATCCAAAAAGAACCAGTCCTTGCTCGGGATGACCTGACTGGTCACTGAATGCTGAATGTAGCTCTTCAGGCTTGCTGGTGAATGGCAGAGAAGGACCTCAGGGCTCTACCTTCAGACCTCCTCTCCTCTCTACCTTCATTCTCTCTCCATGATTTCATGCCATTTCACAGACATGAGAAAGGAGAGGCGAGTGCACTCGAAAGTGCACAGCTTTCTATGACATCTATCTGCTAGCAGCTTCCAAATGGACTCTCTGGCCTGGATCTCTCCCCTAAATTCCAGAACTGCACAGCTAAGTGTCCACTTGACCCCTCCACTGGGCTCTCTACTGGGCATGTGCAGATTAACATATCCAGATTCAAACCCTTGATTCTCCACCCCCAGCATGCACCTCTCTCCATCCCCCCATATCTAGAAAGGGTAATTCCATCCTTCCACCTGCTCAGGCCAGAAGTCTTGAAGTCATCCTCACTTCCTCTGGGGATTTCACTCCCCACGTCTAACCCATTAGCAAATCCTGTTGGCAATTTCTTCAAAATGAATCCAGAATCCAACAACCTCTTACCACCTTGATTGCCACTTCACTGGTCAAAGTTACCATCATCTCTTGCCTAGATTATTGCAACTCAGAGGGAATGTTGGGTGTGCCTGCTGCTTTGTAGGACTTCAAGCTGGCTCATTTCCATTAGGCAAACTCCTGAAAAACACACTGACCTTCCTGATTCTGTGATGTGTGTTTGGCATCAAACATATTGCTGCCCACACAGCAGAATGTGGCTATCACTGTTAGAACCCATTGTTAAACACAGTGAAAACAAAGAAAGCAAAAATGAATAATTTCCCTCCATGGATAGTGTGACATGTCAGCCTTCACAGAGATTTGCAGAATCTACAAGCTCACCCTCATGCACAGGTCAAGCTACACAATTAGTTAAAACAAACAAACAAAGCTTTATACCTGAGCCCCAGTTCCTGAATCTCTTTTGATAATCTCTTTCCTAAATTGAGGAAAGAGTGACTACTTGAAGTGACTCCTTCCAAGACCGAGTTGGAATGAGTGGGTCACAGCATCACAAGGACCAAAATTCAGAAAGGAGGTTAGGGAAGGTGGTCTGGATTTACACATCGTGCCCCAACCCATGTGCCTTCCAACACATGGCAGATCCAGGGGAGACATGAGAAAGGAGAGGCGAGTGCACTTGAGGGACATCTAATAGGTTTGTGTTCTCTCCTACCTAGTTCTTGGAAGTAATGAGGTATTCAGTGATCTGGGTGGTAAGCTTGCTTCCCTCCAGCAAGACTACCACCATTTCCCTTTGCACACATGGTCTTCCTCAACCTTGAAAGTTCAAGGGTCTGAAAACAAGTCACTTCAGCACCTCTCATGTGAAGAACTAGCCCCTCGTCTTTGTCCAGCTACTTCCAAATTGCCAAGCTCCCCCATTGCCCCTCTCTGTTTACCACCCACAGGGATGTAGGCTCCCACCAGAAGAGGCTGGAGGAGGGATCTCTTAACTTGGCTCTTGAGCTTCTCAGACAATGAATCAAGGCAGCTCAGAGATGTCTTTTATTCCTGGAGCACAAAGACTTAAGTAGGTCCACTAGATCAAAGACATAGCACCAGCCTGGCCTTCATCTTGATAGAGTTCTGGGAGCCACACTGCAGCTTTGTGTTTGAAGGTAACATTGCCAGATTTTGCAAATAAAAATAGAGAGCACAATTTATGTTTGAACTTCAGAAAAACAGTGAATAATTTTTTTTAGTATAAGTACATTCCATAAAATATTTGGGACACACTTATGCTGAGAAATTATTCCTTGTTTATCTGAAATCCCAATTGCATTGGGTTTTCTGTATTTTATCTGGCAATTCTGTTTGCATGATTTCTAAACCCATCAGCAACTCCCAAATCACCCTAGATAGAACTGGGCTTGCTGTGTGGGGCACAAATTCCTGTTCCCCTCAGACATCCTTTCCATATGGGCTGGCCGACCCCACTGCCAGAGCACCCCAGAAAAGAAAACGCAAGGGAGCAAATGCTTATGGCTGCTACAGGTAGCATATGCCTCCACAGTCAAGGGCACAGAGATCTGCAAAGAGCCTTTTCAAGGCCATCAGCCCAGGAAGAGCAGGCAGAAGAGGTCTGGGAGTGGTAGCGACAGGGATTGGAGACTGGGGAGAAGGAAAGGGCCCAGCAGGGCAAGCACACAGCTTTATTATTTTTTTAATTTTTAAAAAAGGTTGATTTATTTTTGAGGAGAAGGGTAGAAGCAGACTGAGGAGGAGACAGAGGATCCAAAGTGGGCTCTGCACTGACAGCAGAGAGCCTGAGGTAGGGCTCAAACTCACAAACCATGAGATCATGACCTGAGCCGAAGTCAGACACTTAATCAACTGAGCCTCCCAGGCACCTCATAGCATGGAGCTTTAAAGGGGGCTTTTGAAAGGTACCATCCCAGGAGACACTGATTTCCTGCAGAGCAGCCACTTAAGCTACCCTTCCGAGGTCTCTGTTGGCTCCCACTGTCCGGGATCCTCTCATTTCCCCCTTTTGATGTATCTCCTCTTCTTCCTCAGTCTCAGTCTTCTGGAAGACGGTGGACATGGACACCTTATGGGCAGCTCTGGACATGATGGAAGCCATGTCAGGGAGGCCTCACAACTTGGCACCATATCTTAACCTCCTACTCAAAGACCAGCTATGATTCAGCTGGAGTGTACTTATTAGCACACATTGGTCTCATAGGGTCAATCCCCATCCCTGCCTTGTTTTAGCTGTGAGAATTTGAAATACTTAGCACTCTGCCCCTCAGTTTCCTCATCTGCAAATTGGGACTCCTGTCAGGATGAAATGAGTTACTATGTGGAAAGCACTTAGAACAGTGACCAGCGTGAAGACACTGCTGTACATGTGGGTTGTTTTCTGCCCCTGCAACTCCACTGAACAGCCCCCTCAACTACCTCAGTGGCTTTTTTCTTATCCTCTTGATCCCTCTGCCATCCCAGATAAACACCTTCCACTGTCTTCCCTCACGGCATCCATGATTTCCATGGTTTCCATGGTTTCCATCATGGTTTCCATGATGCTAGGCTCTTCCACTTTTCTTCTCCCTTCTTTGACATCTCTGCTTCTTTCTCATGATCATTTGTGTCTCTTGGTCCCTTCCAACAAGGCCCATTTCCTTAAGGTTCTTTCTAGGTGTGGCTCTGTTCTCAACTCTGTATCCTTTTCCCTTGAAGAGCTCAGGTAACAGACAGAAAGGCCAAGAGGGCCTAGCCTTGGATATGCTCAGACTGTGTCTACAATGGATACAAGTGACTATGTCTCAGAGGTCACCTCTGGAAAAGGGCAGCTGGGGCTCAGAACCTTCTGCTTTTCATTTTCTACCCTTCTGTAGGGTATGTGATCTTTCCCATGAACATTATTTATTTCTATACTAGTAATTGCAATGACAATGTGGTTTTGAAGGACAAGGGATGGGTCACTTCTCACCAGGTCCTCAGGCCCTTCTTTGTCAAGCAGTCTACCTTTAAGATGGGTGGGGAAGACATTCTGAGTATAACCATCAGCCTGACAGAGGCACAGAGTAGAGACCCAGAAGTGACTGAGAGGCTTTGGTACCTGTAAAGAAATTTCAGGCTTCACTGGCAGTGGCAGAGGATGTGGGTGGGGAGTAGGTATTTTGGCAGGCCAAGGAGATCTTGTGGGTTCCCTCAAAATCACATGGGGGCCCACTCTGCTTTCCTGTGAGGTAGGCCCTGCCCACTCACACAGGATCCCTAGCCTCATAGAGTGATCAAGACCAGAGAAACATGCTTGGGAGAGTGTAGGGCTCTCTGCAGGTCTGGACTCTGTGTCACTGTGCTCCTGGAACTGGCTGCATGGCAGGGGGTGATTTGCCAAGGTCTTGGTTCCATTGGGTTTGCCCATCAGGTTTGCCGAGGGCACCTGGAGGCTTGCTAGGAGGACATGAGCTCTTCAGGGACCAAGTGACCCTTAGTGTCATATAATTCAGAGGACAGGCTATAAAACAGGTTAGGAAATATAGATCCACCCCCCCAATAGCATTTGGGGGTCCAGGTAAGAGTACAGTGGAGGACAGCCTCTATATGTCTAAATATTGGAAAGTTGCAAATTAAGCTAACAAACTATTAAATATAATATGTTGCCTTCTCTTAATTTGGTAAATAGACCTTCAGGACATCCTGAAGGGGAAATTTGAATTTTTAAAACATTTTTTAAAGTTTTTATTTATTATTGAGAGACAGAGAGACAGAGCATGAGCATGGGAGGGGCAGAGGGAGGGGGAGACACAGAATCTGAAGGAAGCTCCAGGCTCTAAACTGTCAGCACAGAGCCCAACGCAGAGCTCGAACTCACAAACCATGAGATCATGACCTGAGCCGAAGTCGGACACTTAACTGATTGAGCCACCCAGGCGCCCCCTGAAATTTGAATTTAGAATTGGTGGACTCCTTGGAGTCTCACACTGGAATGTGGTGGCCTGTGGAGAGCCGGCTCGGGGCTGGCTTCACACCCGGCTCCATCTGGCACTGGGAAGCACCTTGAGCACACAAGTGTGACCCCAGCCCACATATCCGAGCTCCACATCACATATCTCCCAAAAGCCACCCCTTGGTCACCCCCGAGGTCCACAGGTGTGCACAGCAGTGGCACAGTCCACCCTGGCTGGCAGGACAGACTTAGGTTCAAGCCCTGCACTGACATTGGGGTAAATGTCAGGGAACTGGGGAGGGGACTCCAGGAGCCCAGTGCCTGAAGCAGGGTTCAGCAACAGGACTTGTGTGGCTCTTGGGGAAATGGCCCTCTAACCTGTGAACACCCGGCCCGTAGCTGCTAGGCGGTAGCTGGAGGAGAGCCAGAGCAGAACCTTAATGTGTTAGCTGCTCTCGTCACCGGGCTAAGGCCAGTGCCTAGTGGGAGTGAGGGAGGCCAGTGAAAACTAGAAGGAGGAGAACCAGAGGTTTCCTAGAAGAGCCCTCAGGATGCCCGGGCGCCTCCCTGTCCCAGGCTGGGCCCCTGCCTGACACCTCGTGCCTTGGGGTCATTCAGGTATCACTGTCTCACACTCCTGACACAGTGGGAGCTTGTGTTCCTCCTCTCACACTCCCCGACTCTAATCCCCACCAGCCTGTGCCACTTGGCTGGCCTCCTTGGCATAAAGGTGACAAAAGGACTGTCTCTGGGGAGTAGAGCCCTTGGCCAGACCCTGAAGCTTCCTTGAGGCCATATGAGCTGGTGGCCTAGGGTCCTGACCTCCAGTTAACCGACCTGGTTTCCTCCCACCTCTCACTGCTGGGTGTTGGTGGGAGGCACTCAAAGAGGGTCCACCGATCTCCAGAGAAGCAGGAGCCATCCCACTGCCTACAGCAAGCCTGTCTCCCTCCACTCAGCTCCTCCTCCATGGCCTGGACCAGCCTTCTCTGCTGACCCTTACCTTCCAGTGTTTCCCAACATCTACCTTGACTCCACCCCGCTCCACCTCCTCCCCTGGGCTCCTCTCAGGCTCCCAACATCTGCTCATCTACCACTGCCCCCCGCCCCTGCCATTCAACTTTCTGCTTATTTCTGTCCAAAGCCTTTTCATCCTCAAGATACACTTGAGGCTCCACCCCTTGAAAGTTTCCCAGTACCTTCTGTTACTCCTTCTCTTGCTTTCTTACTTGTAGTATTTACCACCTGGACCCCACATTTGGTCAAATGAATTATATTCATGGTAGTACTTTATATTATATGACATTATTATTCTTTCCTTGTTTTATAAAGATTATAGGACTAGAAAATGTCTTAAAGACCACCTAGTCCAAACTTTTCTTTTGTTTTGTGTTTTGTTTTTTAAGTTAAAACCAAGGTTTTATAACATAGCCAGATTGAATCTGCTGGAATTACACTCGACCCTCTTGAACCAATCTGGGACTTGCCCACAAGTCCCTGCTGCCTCTCTACAGGGAAGTCTGTGTCACCTGAAGGATAGGACAGGCATGGAAGACAATCACGTGATATACTCATCCACTGACAAATGGTATCTGCCTGTTGACTGGCAGGACAGAGTCAAGAGCTCCAACCCACCTCTGTATACCTTATGTTTTTCAAGTTCTTTGCTATCCACTTTACTAATCACCTGGAAAAGAGTGATTATCAGAGGTCACCCAGATTCTCCCAGGCCAGCCCAATTCCCTGCTGTCTCCCCTTTTCTCCAGACAGAACAAGCCCAATTCTTGCGACACCATGGCAGGGGGCCAGCTCCTCCTGCTTTCAATCCCCATAATCCCTTGCATTTTCATTTTTGGAAGCCCATATTCACATCTTCTGACTTTCCCAGGGGCTGAGTAAGCAGCCAGGCAGTAACTGAGTGGAGGGTCTAGGTTGGAGTCTCACTTTCACAGAGGGTAGGAGCAAGCAGAAAACAGACTGAGGACAGAAGAGAGCAGGGAGTGGCGAGGGACAGGGTGACCTGCCCAAAATAAGTCCCCTAAACTCCAAGTAAATTCCTCGACTCAAAATCTGCCAGAATAGGGCAGAGTAAACATTTTTCTTTTCACCTCCCGCTCTGGTTGCCCTGCACCCTGCAAGGAAGAAAACTAGAATAATGAGCCACGTTGGAGACTGTCACCCGAGCAGCTCCGGAAGGACGTGGGCAGACGCCTGGCTGGGCGGCTGACTTTCTCTGTTTCTGGTTGAGATTTTATAAATATTCAGGGAGTTTGATCTGAGGCTGGTGGTGGGGAGGCGAGGGGAGCAGCAGAGAGGGTAGATAACTCAGCCCATGGGGGTTCTTGGACCTCTCCCAGGTCTGCTTTTCATTAGCGTCGCCAAGGCAACTGCTCGTCCGCTGCAGACCCCATCACGCCTTGCAAGGCATCCGCAGCACATTAGGCGTTTCCTTTAATGGTGAATCTGCAGCCATCAGTCCTCCTCCAAACCCCCATCCCTCAGCCCCATCACCTCCTAGCCTGGGGAAGAGAAGATAATTAAGAGGGAGGAAAGCTATGATCCCCACTCTCTAAGGCTGGTGTGGAGGGACAGAGCCACAACGGCCCCATTCCAAGGGCTGCCATTCGCCTAGAAGCGTTGGAGTTTGGGTGGTAACAGCCCCCGGTTGTTACCAGACTGCAGCAGCAGCCCCTCCCAGCCCCTCCTCTGCTTGCCCCCCCTGACCCGACCTTTCCCCTCCATACACACCTTTATTCTCAACCAAGGCAAACATTTGCAGAGTTCTCAAGAACGACCTCACCAGTCATCATGCTGAAAAGTTCCAGATGCCCGCTGGTGCACAAGCCCGTATATGTCTTTGGTTTTCACCAAGGTGTCCAGTGGATTCTAAAAGGGTGGTGTCAGGGGAGGTGGAAGCTGGCCAGAGAAAACAAGAAGACCCGTGTTTGCAAGGCAGTGAGGGTGGGCAAGCGGACCGGGAGAAGTGATGGTTTTCCCTTGGAGAAAGGAAAGCCGGGTTGCGGGACTGTGCAACCAGGTAGAGAACAGGCACCCAGAGCCTGTGGCCCCAGTGCTGCAGAGACTCCTCTCCTCCTCGCTGACTACATAGAACTCCAGGGATCTGTTTAAAAAGCGGCTCCCTCTGGCTGTGAGCTCCATGGGGCCACAGCTAGGGAATCTGGGTCTCTGTTCCACGTAGTTTCAGCCCGGCACCTGCCCTAGGAGGCCCTCGGTAACGTCTGTCAAAAGACCAGAAAGAAGGAGTGTTGTCAGGGGGCCGAAGGGGCTGGGTTTCCTGGGTTATCTTTCTAGACCGTCTTTGTGCTCCTGAGCAAACCTGAGCCAGAGCCTCTCCCAGCCCCTCCTTTCTGTGGAATGCAGGTCACCCCAGCCTTCCTGAAAGATCCATACTCAGAGCCCTGGAGCCAGCCCCAAAGTAGCTGCAAGGAAAAAGTGAGAGAAGACCCCTCCCCGCAGCTACAAATGGAGCAGAACCGGGACCCCCAGCCGTCTGGGCTCACACAAAAGCAGCTCCTACCTTCTTGTGTTTTTTGCCTTTTCCCACCAAGATGGGCCCTGGAGGAGCAAACCTGAGTTCCTCTGTTTGGTTTGAACAGGAAATTCCTGTCACCTCGTGGGAGAGGCCAAGGAGAGGAGATTTCATCACATAGATCCCCTACCCCTGGCCCCGAGATACAAAATTGTATCCAAGTCTTATCCCAGCCCCGGGGGAGCGCCGTCCCTGACCTCCTCTTCTGTGCCGGCACCCAGAGGAGGAGGCGCGGGGCAGCCCTCCTTCCCTGAAGCTGGGGTGGGGTTCTTCAGCTCCGCCGGGTAATGGGGACGAGGGAAAGGATTAACAGTCGTTGGGAGCATAGCTTTAGCTGACTGGGTTGCACGGTGGTTTTTCCGTCTGCTCTGGCTGAGAAGCTCCGTTGAGGTAGAGAAGAGCCCGCCCCGATGGCACACAGTGTGGGTTGAGAAAGGCCGCGGGGTGTAGATCCTTGCTCCTCAAAGCGCGGTCCTGGGGCCTGCGCAGGGCCAGCACCGACCTGAGGCAGATCTCAGACCTCTTCTGTAGTGGGGAATACCTTTGACCAAGACAGCCGGGTAACTGGAGGCACACTGGAGGGTGAGAGGCACTGGAGCACAGGAAAGAACATCGCCATGGGGCTGGGCACCTGGGGCTCTGACCTCACAGATTTTAATATCAGCTCTGTCACTCAGTAACAGTGTGACGTTGGGCACACTAAGCACCGTCTCTGAACTTCAGTTTCCTCACCTATAAAGCAGAGATGATGTTACCTATCATAATGGGTTGACATGAGGCAAGGTCCTGGCACCAGGAGGCTCCGTCCTAAGAAATGTTAACAGCACGGGTTGATGGCTCAGGGGACATTAATATCATTTGCTTCCCTAAATCAGCTACCCAGGAGATGAGGCTTCAGCCAGCGGTCTTGCTACTACACTTGTGTATTTTCCGGGAGGATTAATGGTCCCCTGACCGTGAACCCCCAAACCAACAGCTGTAGCCTTTCATCTCCAGGTCCCCCTCCCCCCCCCCATGAAAGGAGGATGGTGAGCACCCTCCGCAGTGGGTGGGATGAGGTTGGTGAAGGAATTGAGTGAATGCAGACAGTCAGGGCCAGGTCGTCAGGAGGGACTTGGAGGAAGAGGAGACACACACAGCCTGTGACTTCAGGAATGGAGCCTTATCCATGGCCCCTTGACTGTTTCCCACAAGCAAGTAGAAGAGAGTCTGGATTTCATTTCTTTTACCATCTATGCATTTCCTTGAGAGACCATGGGGCTCTGTCCTTGTGGGGGAGGAGCACTGACCGACTTCCCGATGTTCTGAGTCAGTGAGCTCTCCGGCCACAGCTCCCTGTGCTTCGCCGGGCTAAGGTCCCAGAGCGCTGGGATGCACATGCCACAGGGGCCTGCTGGGGCTGTGAGGTGTCCACAAAGGCTGGGCTCATTTGCACAGCTGCTTCCCCAGCCGTACTTGGCTGATGCTACTTTTCAAATTCGTTTTGGAAGACACACAGAGAGAGAGAGGGTGTTGCTCCCTGGTTAGCTGGTCAGCTAGGCGACGCGTCTAACCTCGCTAAGCCTCAGTTTTCTCCTAGGATGGCAATTCTGAAGATGCCAGGGCAAGTCTGTACCCATCACAGGGACCCAGGGATGACAGGGTGGCTAGAAGATTAAATGAGGCAATTCCTATAAGGAACGTGGTGCAGGGAGAGCTACAGGGTCACTACATGTTAGCTGTCGTTCTTGTAGTTGCTAGAAGAGGTGAGACTTAGACAGCTGGCCCAGGCGGAAAATCACAAATAAGAAAGGGGCCTTCTCATTTGCAAACAGCAAGAGCAGCCTCCCCGCTCCTGTGCAGGTCAGCAACTGACCCTCTCCTCCCCCACCGTCATTTTTTCTTTCTTTTAGCTGCAGCAGTTGATGCATGTGGCTCACCAGGCTACCCCAGTGAGTTTAAAGCTTTAAATAAATACACACTCAAAACTGCTCCTGACCTGGGGATGCCTCTCCCTCCCTTCCCTCTTTCTTCCTCTCCTGGTGGAAGCCAGGCCCAGATACCCCCGGAGAAGGTATCTCCTCCCTGTATGCTGGTCCCAGGGGCCCTGCCTGGGGCGGACGAGGAGCGCCCTGAGCCAGCACAGACTCTCCTCTTCCTGGGTTTGTTAGAAGCCTGACCAGGCCCGAGTCTTATGACTTCAACAGATGTTTCTGCTTAAGCAGCCCTGGCATCTTTATGGCCTGTTTTTTCCATTCTTGCTTCTCTTCCTCTGTCCCAGCAGCCCTGAATGCAATTTGGACTTCATTTTCTTTCTAATAGTTACAGGGATAGAAAAGACTTTTTTCCCCCTTTTTCTTTAGCTCTTCAAATCATACATGCACACGCACACACACACGCACACACACTCCTGATGCATTCAGATCTGTGCTCACGGTGTGTATTTGTTAATGGCACTGACATTTATTTCACTTAAGATTTAGTCCCATTTCAAAATCTCCTTCCCTGCTTCTACCCTCACCTCACTTTCATCCTCTGCCTGTCCCCACACAGGTCACCCACGGACAACTGATTGGTGTGTCCTCCCAGATGCTGATTCTGAAAGCTCACACCGGCCTCTGTCTCTGGCCCGTTTCTCCAGCGAGACATGAAGGCCCTCACTGTGGGTCAGGCTCTGTGGGCCCGGGAAGGTTTGGGCTAGGTAATGGAGTGAGAGTTGAGGCTCCCGTGGGTATGTATCTCTTCAAACTGCCCCGGGGTAGCCAGTCCACAAAGGCTCAGTGGGGCCAAGTTGACAGTTGTTACAAAATGAAACCAGTCTTCAACAGATAGGTCACAAGCTTTAAACCAGTGTGGCCACTCCTCACATCAACACCTCTAATCCCACCCAGCTGGCCTGAATAGTGGGGTATTCACATTCACCTGCCTGCAGGGTTTGGGGTCACCTGTCTCCAGTCTGGTTCCCACTGCAAAGAAAGTCTGGAGACCTCAGGTCCTCATTTCAGTGCCTGTCAATGTCAAAGACACCTGGGGTTCAGGTCCTTTTATTGCCTCCCAAGACTGAGAAGTGGACCTGGATTTCTCCTCTGGGATCCCACTGGGGATATAGACAGACCCACTTGGAGTCCTAAATGTGAGCACCACCTGCTGCCTTACCTGCCATCAGCCTTTGAGGGGGCCATCCAATCTTAATTTCTCCACGTTTCTTCAATATTTCTACCTAAGAGGTTAGTGATACACTCATACACTCACCTCTCAGGATGTGGTCATAACTGAGCTAACCATCCACTATCACAGACTACCGTGAGCCATTCTGACACTGACCATGGGGGAAGGTGGAGACTTCAGAATGTCCCATCTCCAACATCCTCTATACAGAGGGGTTTTTCTGGAGAGACAGTAGGGGGATGGCTGAGCTAAACCCCATCAAGTCCTCACTAGGTGACTGCCCCCACCTGAGAAGGGCCGGACAGCCGCTGTCTCCACCTCTACCCATCATGGTAGTGTTGCCATATACATCTCATCTCTGACCTTTCTTCCTCCTTCCTATTAAGACAAGTTAAAACCCTGGTTCTTGTTTCTGTTTAGAAGTTGAATCACAGCACTCTCCCTGCATTGGGTTGGGGAGGGGGGTGGGCTGCCTGGAGAGTCAGCAACAGTGGAATGATCATGGGCTTCAATAGCAGGGTGACACGTGAGAGGGCAGTGGGGAATGGAGTTCAGAAGAAGACCTGAAAGTAGGAGGGGGACATTGGCAGTCCTGCATGCCAAGCTCTGCTGGGGAAGCTGTGTGTACTGAACAGCAGCCACACCCCTCCAGCTGAGTCTCAAGAATGCCCCTTTCTGTTTGCTCTACTTATCTCACATTCATAGTACAGAGAAGAGGGGAGCTGTCGCCTTGGCTGTTCCATCCGTAATCTCCCCTGTATATAGACACTTCTCTGGAAGTAACTACATGGTGGTACTATACCAATACTATAATCAAATCAACAAATGAGCTCCATTTTCTGACAGTCTCCTTCCCTGGGCATTTGCCCCTTGCAGTACCAAGTCCTCTGTGAGTGGGTGCACGTGAACACATGCATATAGGGGCATGAATGCGGGAGAGAGAGTGGTTGCTGGTTTCATTTTTGCTGCTCCCCAGGATTCTGTATCCTTGTTGCTGGGGAGCACTGGGTTCCTGCTACCACGTGAGGCTCTGGATCTGCCTGGAGAGATCTTTAGGGATCCTGAATGGCCATTGGACTTTCAACCCTGACCCTGGGAATGTGGAAGTAATTGGCCAGCCACTCATTTGCCCAACACAGTTCTCTTGCCACTCCCCTTTTCTCCTGTCACTAGTGGATCCCCCTGGAGGAATAGTGTCCTGGGAAACTGCCTGCCACCTAGGACTGACTGTGTAGAGCTGGGCACAGATACAGGAAGCAAGTGACTTGTAGATGGTCTTAGGGAAGCTCACTCTCCCTGTCTTATGAAAGTCTCATTTCCTGAGAGACCTGACCAAGCCCTTCCTTCCAAATGGCTGAGATGTTGTTTCCCCTCAGTACCAGGAGTGAGGAAACAGATGCTTTCCAGGACTCCAACCAATCAAGAACAAATGAGATAAGATACTTTCATCGTCCCAGTGCACACTTTTAAAAAGGAGTCATGACTTGGAGGGATTTACCAGAAGTTTGGATGATTTGTTTATAGCTTTTTGTGTTTGCTTAATTTGTATTTAACATGAAGACTAAGTTTATATGACTAAATATCCATCATGCAAGAACATTGAAACACAATAAAGATGTAGTCCTGCTTTCCTGGGCTGACAGGGGAATGGCAAAATCCCAGGGGCCTTAATGGCACCATAATTGTGAGGGCAAGGTGTAGTGGGGGCGGTGTGAGTGCATGCGTGAGTGTGTGTGTGTGTGTGTGTGTGTGTGTGTGTGGTGCATGTTCAGAGAAAAAGAGAGAGAAGTGAAGAGGTGTTTCTTGAATATCAAACGGAGGAGTCTATTTAACCAAGGAAGTGAAAGACATACTCTCAAAACTATAAACCATTGATGAAAGACATTGAAGACAACACAAATAAATGGAAAGATATTCTGTGCTCATGGATCAGAAGAACAAATATTGTTGAAGTGTCTATACTATCCAAAGCAATCCACAGATTTAATGCAATCCCTGTCAAAATACCAACAGCATTTTTCACAGAACGAACAACCCTAAAATTTGTATGAAACCACAAAGACTCCAAATAGCCAAAACAATCTTGAGAAAGATGAACAGAAATGGAAGTATCACAGTGCCCTAATTTTATACTACAAAACTGTAGTAATCAAAACAGAATGGTACAGGTGCAAAAATAGACTATAAATCAATGGAATAGAATAGAGCCCAGAAATAAACTCATGATTATATTTCAATTAATCTTCCACAAAGGAGGCAAGAATATGCAATGGGGAAAAGTCTGTCTCTTCAACAAATAGTACTTGGAAAACTGGACAGCTACACGTAAAAGAATGAAAATGGACCACTTTCTTACATCATACACAAAAATATATTCAAAATACATTAAGACCTAAATGTGAGCACTGAAACCAAACAACAGCAACAAAACAAAATAAAACAAAAAACATCCTAGAAGAGAGCACAGCAACTTCTTATTAGATATGTCTCCTGAGTCAAGGGGAAAAAGCAAAAATAAACTTTTGGGACTACAAAAAGCCTCTGCACAGCAAAATAAATAATCAACAAAATTACATGGCAACCTAACTGAATGGAAGAAGATATTTAAAAATGACATGTCTGATAAAGGGTTAGTATCCAAAATATATAAAGAATCTATACAACCTACCCAAAAACCCACAAATAATCCAATTAGAAATGGGCAGAAGATATGAATAGATATTTCTCCAAAGAAGACATACAGATGGTCAACAGATATATGAATAGATGCCCAACATTATTCACCATCAAGGAAATGCAAATCAAAACTATAATCTGATATCATTTCACACTTGTCAGAATGGCTAAAAATTAAAAATACAAAAAACAACANAGCGTATTTCAGAGTCTGTATCTCCCTCTCTCTCTGACCCTCCCCTGCTCACGCTCTCTCTCTCTCTTCTAGAAATAAATAAAAATATTTTTTAAAAAAATTAAAAATAGAATTATCATATGATCCTATAATTCCACTACTGGGTATTTACCCAAAGAATACAAAAACACTAATTTGAAAAGACACATGCACCTCTATGTTTATTGTAGTATTATTTACAATAGCCAAATTATGGAAACGGCCCACATGTCCATCAACAGATGAATAGATTTAAAAAAGTGTGATATATACACACAATAGAATATTACTCAGCCATAAAAAAGAATGAAGTCTTGCCAATTGTAGCAACATGAGTGGAGACAGAGGGTATAATGCTAAGTGAAATAAGTCAAAGACAAATACCATATGATTTCACTCATGTGTGGAATTTAAGAAACAAAGCAAATGAATAAAGGGAAAAAGAGACAAACCAAGAAACAGACTCAACAAACTGGTGGTTACCAGAGGGGAGGAGGATGGGGTATCAGTGAAATGAATGAAGAGAATTAAGAATATACNTTGGTTTTGTATTTCCCTGATGAGGAGGGATGCTGAGCATTGTTTCATGTGTCTGTTGGCCATCTGAAGACTGTACTTATCTTGATGAGCATTGAGTGAATTGTGGAATCAGGATTTTTTTTTAAAAAGGGGAGAAATCTGTCATAAGAAGACTGAGTGACCCAAAATGCTTTAAACATATGCATCTCAGTTGCAAAATATCACAATAGGATAATTCATCATTTTTTGACTACCATTTAGTGATATCTTTTCTGTGCCAAGCACTTAGCATATATTACTTCATTTAATTCTAAAAAAAAAAAAAAAAACCCTGTGAGGTACAAGTATTGTCATGTAATTTTTATGTGGGAAAACAAGCATAGAAAAGTTAGGTCAAATGCCAAAGATCATAGATCTCAGAAGTGGCAAATATAGGATTTGAATTCCAGCTTCTGACCCAGAGCCCAAAGTCTTCACCAGAATGGTCTCCACCTAGATACAGTAATGACAATAATGACTGCCTACACTTAAGGTGCACTTGCCATGTGCCAGACACTCTTCTAAGTGTTAAAATTCACTTAATTCATTCTCACAAAACTCTGTTTATGATGCTGTCATTGTGCAGTTGTGGAAACGGAGGCACAGAGCATTTTACATTGATTTCCCTTAGCAAATGTAAATGGAACACCTCTTGTGTGTTAGGCACTGTGCTAGGAGCTCTGTGTGGGACTCAGAGATGAGAAAAACATCAATCTCATTGTCTGGCAATGACCATCAGCATGGGCTTAGGGTGGGATTCGAGAACTTGACATGAGGCATGGTAAAAGTAGGGTATCTTAAGGTATCTTAGAGAAATGAGCATACCAAGAGGCCTCTACAGCAAGACTCCAAGCACAGGAGCAAGACAGAATCTTGTCAGACTGAGGCCCAAGCTCAGATCTGGGACCGCAGCAGGATGGATAGAAACAGAGCTATGTAATTTCCATCTGCAATGTGGCCTTAAAAGCAGGGTTCCAAAGCCAAGCTGCCAGGTTCTCATCCTCACTCTGCCCCTCTTGATCTATATAACCTTGGGCAAGTTAATGAACCGTTCTGGGCTCAGTATCCTCATCTGGAAAATGGGGATAACAGTGCCCATCCCACAGAGCTGTTATTAGAACTGCTCATAACTACTCATCATAACTACTGTTATGAATAACTATATGAGATGCCCTTACTGGAGGACATCCCACAGTTGGCTCTCTGGGTTGGCTCTCAAGCTCTCATCAGTCTAGGATCACATGGGATCCTTGAGGCTGAAGTGGACAGAGGTTGCAGGTAGGGGCCACGTTGTCCAATTGGTAGGGAGAGGAAAACTCTAGAAGGAAGCAGTGAGGGCCTGTCCCTATATAGGCTTCTAAGAGAGGGAGAGATGAAATTTGATGGGACAGAGAGGGAATTCACATCCTTGGTATAAAAATTTGGCAAATGATCATGGGGCTCTTTCTTCTTAATTACCAAAGGCCAAGATGCAGGTGCCAGGTACCTGGGCTGGTTGAAGGTGGAGAATACTCTGGGCTGGCATTTATATGGCACCATGGTGTCCAGTCATCAGCATGAAGACAGGCTTCTGCTGCCTTTGCCTGGCCTCTCAATGACCCTGGCCAGTAATATTGGTCTATTCCCAGCATCCCCTCTATAAACTTCCCCCAGGTCAGTGTCCAGCCTAGAAGAAAGACTGGGGTGGCTCAGGGAGGTGGTAGAAGGCAGCCATGTTCTGTTGCAAGAAATCTTTCCTAGAAGCTCAGCCTGCTTTCCTAGAAGAGGAGATGGCTGAGCTCATCAGCCAGCACTGGAGCAGCTCAGAAAGAATCCTTTCCAACCTCCAGAAGAGCCCTGAGCTTGGGAAAGGGATGGCTCACTGGGGTGCTATTTGTGGCCATGGACTCTCAGACTGGACAGGAGTGTCTGGTGAGGTATTAGAGCAGCTGAGAAGGGAGGTAAGACAAACATGTTCGCCTGATGGCAATCTTGTGATTGCCCTAGATCCCCACCCCCACTCTCTTTTTGAAAGCTCACTCCAAGACTTCTTACAGACATTGAAGACCAGTTTCCTGTCCCAGAAAACCCATTAAACTGAGTGAGTGTGTGAGTGAGTGCATGAGTAAGTGTGAGCATGTGTGCCACAATTCCGTCCCTACCAATTTTTAATTTCTCACACTTTGCACATTTCACCCATCATGTGTGTTCCCATGCCACTCCCCTTCAACTCCTTCTCTCCTTCTACCAGCCTCTCCTGGAAGCCTCAGTCCTCAGAAATGGCAAGAGGGTCTAGACTTTACCTTAAAATGAGAATTTCTTCCTTAGCGATCTCATCATCCAACAACTATTGAAGATATGTGTGCAGGGTCACTGAGATGAGAAGAGGCAATGGCATAGGAGGTGACTCTGCTGATCTGCCTCACCCAGACCAATCTCCTAGGCATGAAGGACCCGTCTCTTCCACCTTGCAGCCTATTTCCTCTGGGGCTTCCTGCAGGGCTGAAGTGCCTGTGATATGGAAACAGGAGGCATGGAAGACACACACCCCAGGTAGCAGCTTGAGTTTCTTGAACTAAGAACCAGTGGTCTAGATTTTGCCCCAAATACTCAACCGGGAGTTTGCTATAGTGGCCAAGTCTTTCCCCCTCTGCCCAAGCCAACCATAGTGTTTCAGTTAACCCCTCGGCTTGGGGGAGCCCTGTGCCTTTATGCTATTCCCTTCACGACTACCTGCTCTAATGAAGCAGAAAAGTGACACCAGAAATAACTAAACATGGAATATGATTCAGAATGATGTGTAATTCACCCCAGAATGCATGCTCCCGGCTGCCTCTACTGATTTACCTTGCTCATTACAAGCATCCTCTGCCATTACAAGAAGCTTGCCTTCCTTGTTGAAAGATAACCAGAGTCAAAGGGGAGCCAAGCAAGGGACCATGTTTTGTCTGGACTAATGCATTTATGAATAAATGAGTTGAACACAACTGTCTTTTTACATTGGTGGGTGTTTTTGTGGAATTAAGAGAACTTTCAGGGCTTAATCCATTTGAGTAAATCAAGTTTGTCCATGTGTTCTGGTCAAGGGTTATAAAATCATCTGTGATGTAGTTTCTCTGGCCCAAAAAATGACCAATGGCTTTGGGGAAAGACTACGTGACTTATGACCAGGACAGTGGAGCAGCCTAAGTTAGTGTCCCAGCAAGTACATTATGTTACCTAAAAATAGCAAAAAATAGATGTAACCTAAATGTTCACCCATAGGGTATTAGTTACACAAACATCTCTATAATGGAACAGTAGGCAGTCATTAGAATTATGTCCTAGAAGAAGGCTTAATCTCATGGGAGAATATTCACAACATATCATTAAAGGGGAAAAGCAAATTACAAAGCAGTATGGACAGAACATAGCAGTCTTGTAAGAAAAAAGAATTGTGTATATTTTTTTGACTAGAAGAATATGTATAAAAATGTTAACTGTGGGGCACCTGGGTGGCTCAGTCAGTTAAATATCAACTTCTGCTCAGGTCATGATCTCAAGGTTCGTGTGTTCAAGCCCCACAGAGCCCTTTTCAGATCCTCTGTCCCCCTCTCTCTCTACCCCTCCCCTTCACCCACTCACTCTCTCTTGGTCTCAAAAACAAACATTTTTTTAAAATGTTAACTCTGCTATTTCTGAATAATAAGATTTGGCTTGACTTTTTTTTTTATTTTGGTCTCTATTTTTTTCAAATTTTCTTCCATGAACATATATTATTCCAAAATTTAAGAAAAAATATTTTATAACAATAGAACTCCCCNGGGGGGAGATGGGCATGGAGGAGGGCACTTGTGGGGATGAGCACTGGGTGTTATATGGAAACCAATTTGACAATAAACTATTTGTAAAAAAAAAAAAAAAAAGAAAAGAAAAAATATTTTAGAAAAAGATTATCTGAGAGGCCAGAAAATGAGTTTCCAGTTTTTTATCCCATATCTACTCTCCACTTTATTTTGGAGATTCAAATTTCTCAGCCCTTCCCACAAGAGATACTTCTGAAGCAAGACGCACAGAGTAGCTGGTGTCCTAAGCAACATCACCAAGGTGAATTACTCACTGACCATAACAGCTCTAGAAAGGCCTTGTTTCCACCCAACACTGGGAATTAATGGGGGCTCACAGAGGACAATTACAAACCTCAGCAGCTACTCTGTGGCTTTTTAAGCATGAGGGTTATTCGTCCCTTCTCTTGGGCCTTTTTACAGCACCTTATCACGTAGAGTTTTGAAAATCTGCTGCAGTGAGAAGGGAAGGCCCAGGGAGAACCGTGGCCCTTGTCCTTCTATGGAAGGATGGGGAAGGGAGCTGGAGAGAACAAAACTATGGAACTGAGACAGTTTGGTGTTGTTTGCCTGGTTCACAGGACAGCGTCACGCATGGAGGGGTGACTGAGGTGGACGAAGGGAGCAATAACTGATGTCACAAAAGGAAACAGACCACTGTAAAATCTGCTGCTGAATAGAGACAGGCCTTGGTGCACACCATGTCTGCCACAGATTTTTAAAAACCTATGTAGTTTTAGCAGTTCCTTATCACCACCTCCTTCCCAAGCAGAATGGTCAAGATTGTCCCCTTCCCCTCACAGGAAATGGCACTATGAAGTGTGCCAGCTGTCCTGAGGTCACCATTCCTGTCAGTGGCAGATCTTGGCGACACACCTAGAAGGTAGCAGGGAGCACCGCTGTGCTCCTAGACCGCTATTCCAGCTGGTCATCTCTGCACCTCGGCGGTAGGGGGTGGAGGGGGCACATTACCTTATTCTGGTGTATGCTCAGATGGTGGCTTTTCTCAGTCAGCCTGTCCTTGGAAAATTCATTCCTCTCTTGTATTGGAAAATTCCTCTTGTGCCTGTCATTGCACATATCAGAAGACCAAGGTTTCCATTTTCTCAGAAGTAATTAACTAGCTACGGTCTGAGACCAAGCCTGTTCCTGGAATTTTTTTACTCATCCTTTTAAAGCCATAATCCAGTCCCAGGAGAGGAGGTCTGAAGCAGGGCCCTGAGTTCTTCCAAAGCAGAGAAACAAGCAGAGGCTGGGCTAGGCTGTGCACTGAGTGTAAGGTGCACATCTAATATCTATGATCACCTCATCCCCACCTTGATTTCATTTTGTGTCCTTTACTCTTGATTGCCCGGGGACATCTTAGGGTGGCAGAATAAAGAGTGGGCAAGGAAGGGCCAGCTGAGGAGCACTTGCCCTGTGAAATAAGGCTCCCACCGCTCCAGCCCTTGACAAGATTCTGAACAAGAAAAAGAGAAAGGAGGAGGAGGAGGAGGAGGAGAAGAAGGAGAAGGAAAAGAAGAAGAAGCACCAGCATGAGAAAGAGGAAGAGAAGGACGAGGAGGAGGAGGAAGAGAGAGAGAGAAGGAAGGAAGGAAGGAAGGAAGGAAGGAAGGAAGAAAGAAAGAAAGAAAGAAAAGAAAGAAAAGCAAGCCTGACCCTCCTGGAAGAAGAGCTATGCTACTCTATACTTGCCAGATCACAAGATGGGGAGATGTTCACTTTTCACATGATTGATGTAGAATGTAAAGAATTCTATTTCAGGGGATTAAAACTCAACTGACTAAACTAAAGATCCTACTGTGTCAGTTCCCAGGATTGGCTAAAGCAGGGAAGCTTGAAAAAATAGACTAGGGTTCCCTTTGCCCTAAAACCCATCGTGGGTTCCATCTGATTCTAAATCTAAGTTCTCAAGTGAAAGTAGCTTCAGGGATGAGAAATCTACTAATGCACAAAGTGATGCTTTCAGTAGGAAATCCTTAGGCCCTACCATTCTATTATCAAAAATGATGGGGTGCCTGGATGCCTCAGTTAAATGTCTGACCCTTGATCTCAAGTCAGGTCTTGATTTCAAGGGCATGAGCTTAAGCCCCCACATTGGACTCCATGAAAAAATGATAAAGGTGAAGGTGTCTGTTGATATCATAGTCAGACTATGCAAAACACACCAATTCAACCCTCACTCATTCATTCACATGTCCATTTAACATATATCTATTGAATACCTTGTATATATACATGAACCAAATACTGTGCATTATCTACCATTCCCTCCAGGAGTTCACAACCCTGGAGTAGGGCACTCAGGGAAACTGAGAAATTATAATAGATTATAATTAAAGCCTAAAGCAAGGTAAGAAAAATGAACTATGGGTGCACAAAGAAAAGTGTTGTAAGTTCTACCCACAGCTTCTGGAAGCTCTTCACAATATAGACAAAATGTAAGTTGAGGGGTGCCTGAGTGGCTCAGTCAGTTAAGTATCCAACCTTTGGTTTTGGCTCAGGTCATGATCTCACAGTTCACGGGATCAAGCCCAACAGGCTCTGCGCTGACAGCATGGAGCCTGCCTGGGATTCTCTCTCTGTCCCTCCCTTTATGTCCTTTTCTCTCCCTCAAAATAAATAAATAAACATTTTTTTTAAAAAGAAGAAAAAGATTTGTAAGTTGGGATTCACAATGAATAGGAGCTTTCCCGGCTATTAGACTGATGTTTTCATTGTGGACATGAATATACTTCAATACGCATCTGACCTCCAGAAAGTCAGGACACAGTGGGTGACAATCTTCTCTAGAACATGTACCGCATTGCCCAGCAGGCGCCATAGCTGTGCTTTCTTCAGCAATGAGCCTGGGGTGTAGTGGCCTAACATAGGTCTTAACATTTGATACAACTAGAAGACATCTCAGAGCAGAGTCCATCCAGAGATGGCTCTTTATTAGGAAACTGAGTGTCCAGCTATACTTAAGCATGTAGGCAAAAATGCCTGGACAAAGAATGGAGAGGGTTTGCACTTGGTGGGGTCAAACTTGTCATGGGTTTCAGTCCTTTGGTTATGCCCCTTGCTCCCTCTCCCTGCCATATCGGCCTCCATCTTCCCAGAGTGTCTGATGAAAATCTACTCATGGTTCAAGACTCGGCTCAAATGCCATCTTCTCTAAGAAGACTTTCCCAAAATTTCTGGATTGAATGAATTGCCTTTCTTACCCCACCTTGGCACATGTTAACATCTTGCCTATATCGGAGTCACTGTAATCATTTATTTACATGTCTATCTACCTGAGGGCAGGAAGTGGGTCTTTCTCATCTCTGAAACCCCAGTTCCCAAGTTCCTGGTGAACTTGTATTGAATGGATGTAGGCTTTACTTATATGCTTAGCATGCCCTGGAGTCTTATAACAGAGCAGAAGATATTCTATTGCAAAGTCCTTCTTGATAAAATCACAAAGTCTCTAATAACCCTGTTTCACATGTAAAGAAACTAATGTGTAAAGGGAGGTAAGTCCAGAATGTACTTGAATCCAGGAGTGTAAATCCCAACCAAGACTGTGCTGAGACCAAAATTCCTCAGAGCCCCCAGGCCACCCCAAATTGGCTGCAATTCTAAACAAGCCGGAGCCTCACTGAACAGTTCCACAGTGCTGGGCTCCACTGTGTTCTGGAAGGTTCTTCTGAATTGTGCTTCCAGAAGGTCGGGACAGGGAGAAGCCGCAAAGGCCCAGTGCAATATCAAGTTCCCCCTTTTCTGTCAGCAGGCATGGAAGAACCTTTAAGAAAATGGAGTATTATTATTTGTTTGTTTTTACAGTGACTCATCTGTCGTAACTGGGTTAAAGTCCACTTAAAGAAAGGAGAACAAAAGACCTCCTGTTAGTGCTGGAAGTTTGCCTCTTAAGATATCACTGAGAGGAACTGGAAAGGAAAAAAAAAAAACCCAGCAGGGCAGAGGAAGCTGAAGGCCTTCAGGAACACAGCAGCACTTTGGAAAGGCAAACACGGTGGCTTTCATCTCCAGCGCCCTATCTGAGCTGGCTGCTCCCTTTGCTGTTGCTTTGTGAACCACTGTAGTGCTAGCCATTAGACAGGCCAGTGCCCTGTTCCCACACTCTTCCGACACAAGGAGGCTGCCAGGAGCGATGGCAACATGGGCAAATCTCCATATTCAACCAACTCGAGGCTGGGGAGGAGGATGGTGGTGTCAGTGGTGATACCAACATAAAAAACTTACTAAGTGCCAGATGCCATCCTAACATTATGTGTCACAAAAGCACCCAGAGGCTTGCATGCTACCTCCCCAACTGCAGCAGGAGATGCCAAAAGACAGAAATCTGGTCCTGTCCTCTTTGGGAAACCCATTGGCATCAGTGCACCCACTATGGGTGGGCTCCCAGATGAGGTGGGACCAGGTTTCCAAGTGGCATCTTCCAGAGTGCAAACTCAGACCATCTAAACCCAGGAGGCAAGGACTTACCCCCTTTCGCTCTTCAAATTTAAAGAAGCAGCAGCAGCAGCAGCAGCAGCAGCTGGAAAAAGACATGACTCTACACTTCTCTGCCCACAATCTTCCATCTGATAAGCTGCACCTGCAGTACACTTGCATCCATGTCTGTTATCTGTTAGTTCTCTGAAAATATTATTGTCACCTCTGGCCACCCAGACATGAGGCAGGTCTGTACCATGACTGCCCATTCTAGTTTTGGTCCTCTTCCCCTTAATTGTAAAAAGCTGGAATTCCTCAGCTCCAAGAGTGTGAAAGACAGATGGGGACATGAAGGAGAAGATAAAAATTCCCTGAAAGTTCCAGGTCCCTCCTCCATCATAAGCATTTCATATCACTCTCTTTCTTCCCAGGAGCCTTCTTGTCCCCCAGAGACGAGGGTCCCAGACCTCTTCCCTGCAGGGTGATAGGACCTTCTAGGCCTTCCAATTCAAATAGTCAACCTGAATCATTCCATTTCCTGAACAAGACTTATTTTGGGTAATTTATGTTCAAACACCAAGAATTCCTCAACAGAAACCCCCAGATGAAAGTGTAATTGTGCTAATCTGTCCTCTCTTTGCTCATGGATAACCACATTCCACCAAATGCCGCAGACGGGTGTGGGAAGCCACTTACTTGCTTTGACAGAGGTGCCATAATTAAGCTGCTCCAGTGCAGGGCTGGTCCTCTGCTTTTCTGTCTGCTGCTCTGTGACTTTGAGGGGATTATTTGCACTAACAAGCAAGCCCTCCACAAACAATGGGTTGAGAGGAAGACTCAAAAGAAGCCGACCCAGTGCTCTCTGGGATGTTTCTCCCTTTGGCTGGCCTCACGAGGATCAGGCCCCTGGTGGAATCACTAGAGATTTAGGGCTTAATTAAACCCTGGCTTTGGGCCAACATGCTGGTGGCCCCTTGATTTTCCCAGGTCCGCCCAAGTGGCATAAACACCGGAGTAGGACTATGAACCACTTAGCTGATCCCGCAAGAGCCAGTGCTCATTAGCTAGGAATCTTAGTATCACCAGCTCACAGGGTTTAACAGGCATCAGCATGCCCGATCCTAGAAGGACAGCATGACTTTAGGTTTATTGTCCCTACATCTGCAGCCTCTGGGTCTACAACTAGGGGGCTTTGTAGACAACTTCACCATTGGGATCCTTGGGATTCCCTTCCCTTCTTGGCCCAATAAAGCCCAAGCTCTCCACCAGAGGCAACTGAATCATCTTAGTGGGCTATCCCTGATTATGATTGGCATTTGGAGATCATTTTGCTTCTGAGCAAATGGTTGGATCTTGCATAGCCCAAAGCATAAAGATTGGCCATATTTCCTTACTGGAGGGCATTGGAGAATTTCTCATGTGAGGGTACTCATGAAACACAAACAGAACCACCACTTGCTTTCTTGAGTTTCGTGATTTTGTTGTTGCTTAGACTCCGCATTTGCTTGTGACCCTTAAGGACTCAGAAGACAGAGTAAGCTGCTTACGTACCCATATGGCCCAGCAAACAATAGCTTCATTCCCCGAGCCCCATAGCTATTAGCCCCAGGACCCCCCAGGATTATCCTGAGGTTACCCCTAAAGCATGAGCCCTCCTGTTGATCTATTTCATAGCCAAGTCTCACCAGTAACCTGGGTGTCCTGGAAAGATGTGGGTGACTTAGGAATGGCCTAGCAGCAGAAGGGGGAGAGCCAGGTATGACACCTCCCACCCTGACCAGCTGTGTGACCTTGGTTCTCATCTCTGCCATAATATCCAGGACTCTAAATATAATGATGATACCTGCCACCAACTTTTCCCTATAGGAGGATGCAAGAGTGAATTAATTAATATTTATTGAGCACCTGGAGTTCTTTGGAGAGAGGCCTTTATAAATAAAAGGCATGATTAAAGGATGTCAGTTTGCTAACTCTCAGAGGAAGCACTTAATGGGATCAGGGCTAAATATCTTGATGATTGAGTTTCATTCCTTATTCAAATATGCACAGGGCTCCCATCACTCAACTCTGCTGTCCACTCGTGTTATTATCCTGTTTTATTTTCTTTTTTTCCATATATCATAGTACAACAGCTGTTCCCCTCTTACCATGCTTACCTACTGCCTCCTTCCCTCATACCAGCTTCTGACGCCTCCCCTGAGATTACCAAGGCCACCTGATTGTCAAGCCCATTGGCTTTTTCTCATTCCTCATTCTTTTTGTCCTTTCTGGAGCATGACACTGTCACTACCCGCTCCTCACCCTTGAAAGTCTTATTCTGTGGTTTCCTCAACCCAAGCAGGTCCAAACTGAAGTCACCATTGTCCTCAAATCAACTCCCTGCCCTGCCCTCCAAACCTCCCTCTCCATGGACAGCCCCTCAGTGCAGGCCCTTACTGTCCCAGCCCACTCGGTTCTTGCAAAAACTCACCCCGCCCTCTAGACTCAAGGCAGGTATGACACATGTATGTCTCTGAACTGTCCCACAAGCCTCTCTGTACTACCTAGGTCTCTGGCTGTCCTTTTCCCAAACCCACCTGAGTCCCCTGCTCCCTTCGGGGGGGCTGCTCCAGATCCACACACCACAGGACCTGCCCTCCTGCTCGCCCACCTTCCTGCCTCTTCCCAGACCAGCTGGCAGTCTTGCTCCCAGCAGGCCATCTGCACGGACTGAAAATCTAGCCACCTCTCTTCTAGGGGCACCATGACAGACTCATCCCCGCCAACAGCCCCCGGTGGATCCAGTCAAATAGACACATGTCAACACTTCCATAAACACACAAACACTGATATACACAGATGTGCAAAGAGATGCAGGTACACACACAGGCACACCCAGATACACACAGACACAGACATACATAGGTATACACACAGACGCATGTACACAGTACACACAGACATACAGGCTCATATATACAGATATACTCATGTAGACACACACACTCAGATATAGACACAGAAACAAATACATAGACATACAAACATATACCGACACACCCAGAAGCGCACACACAGACGTATACATAGATGCACATACATAGGCATACACATCAACACACACAAAGTCACAAGCAGACACACACACACACACACACACACACACACACACACACACACATGGATTTTTGCTGCCCTCCCAGCATCCCGACAAGCTGAACTGGTCTCCCTCACCCCTGCTGAGTAGCCAATTCTTACTCCTGCCTTTCTTCATTCTCATCTGTATTAGTCAGGGTTCTCCAGAGAAACAGAACCAGAAGAATATATATATCGCTGTCTGTCTGCTGTCTGGCTGGCTGGCTGGCTCGCTCATGCAATTGGCCGGCAAGTCTGAACTCTGCCGCTTGAGTCCGAAGGCAGCCTGGAGGCAGAATTCCCTTTTCCTCAGGGGACTCCAGTCTTTTCTCTCAAGGCCTTCAGCGGATTGGATGAGGGCGATCACATTATGGAGGGTCATCTGCTCAATGCAAAGTTTACTGACTTAAATGTTAATCTTTCTCAAAAATGAAAATAAAACCTTCAGAGTGACACCTAGACTGATACCTCATCAGGTATCTGGGTACCATGGCCTAGCCGAGTGGACACACAAAGTTAGCCACCACCTCACCATCTGGCAAGCCAGTGCTCATGTAAATCTCCCAAGACGTCGCCCTTATCACAATGGTTCCCTGCTCCAAAACCTAAACATCTTCACCCCTGACTCAGAGGAGGCACACAGTAAATATTTGTTCGGTAAATAAATAACGAATAGCCTTTGCGACAGGCACCACACAGCTCAACACAGGAAACTGTTTTGAGAGTCCAATAGTGAGCTCTGCTAGGAGCTGAGGATGCAAATACCAAAAGCCACTCTATGTGTTCCTTGTCTTTTCTGTCTGCCTTCTTGAGGACGGAGCCATGCCGCTGATGTCTCTAATCAATCCCGTCACAGAACGCAAGGGAGTCCTTTATACAAACCAGGCCCTCCATTACTTGTGGATAAGTTAATTTGATTCTTTTCACTGATCCCTGTATCAAATTTACCCAAAATAGAACACATTTTAGAGCCCCATTTTTAAAAGTTTGAATTGTAGCACTCAAGTCTGTTTCTACCTTTGTTTTTAAGGTGCAGATGTGAAGAGATATTTTCATACTCAGGAAGGATATATGTACCAAAGAACATTGACAGTGGTCTCCAGGGGTGGGATTGTCAGTGGCTTCTATTTGATTTTTTATACTCTTCTGTGTCTTCCAAATTGTCCTCTGTGACCATGTGTTACTTTTATAACCATAAAAAAAAAAACAGTACATGGTTTTTTTTCTTTCATCTTTTCATTTATGAGTATGAAGAGATTCAGGGTTCCGCTCCGTGCGTCTTCTTGAAGCCCTTGGCATACCCCTCGGCTTTCCTTTGAAAAGAAGGCATTCTGGGACATCCTTGTAAAAATCTGTGAGGTCATAAAGGTAAAGCTAACGGCAAACGGTTGTTCTGTTTTAATTATGTCCAAGTGTCGGGTAACATGGCACTTTTACGGAAAGCGTTCAGGGAGTTAATGATTACGGCCGTTGTTAAACTGTTGTTAAGACAGAGCCGGTGCGGGGAAGCTGGGCACAGCGGCTTGCTTGCCTCCAGCCACTCCTCCGGTCCCTGGCCCTGCGGCCGCCTGTCGCCTGTCAGCCTGCTGCCAGGCTGCGTCCCAGCCAGACCAACAACGCCCAGCCATGATGGAAGCGACTGTTCCTTGAACTTTGCTTCAGTCCCACCCGCCAGGGTCTCCGGGGGGAAGCGTTCACCTCTAGCCCAAATGAAATGGAGCTGCAGAAACGCCGCAGCAGAGGCCGCAGCCCCCACAGGCCCCGAACTTGGCATTTGTCAGCCCGCCGGAGCCGCCAGCTGCTGAGCGCCGTGGGACTCCGAGGAACGCAAACGTCGTAAGGCCTGGAGGGTCTGTCCCAGGGGTGCCCTGGACGTGCGGGCCGGAGGCCGGGGAGGGACAGGAGCCTCTTGCAGGCCGATGGGAGAACCAGACAAGGAGGCCAGGCCCGCTCGGACGCTGAAATTCCCAGAAACTCCCTCTGCACAAGGCCGCATCTGTGAAATCCCCGTCGTTCTGGAAAGGATCCCACACAAGTTTCTGGGGTTTCCAGTGTGATATTTGATAAGTGCCAATGGGCTGAAAATGTTCTCGAGATTTTTTGGTTTTGTAGGGTTAGTGGTGGTGGCCCCCGAGGCCTGTCTCACTGCCTGCAGTGTCCCACAGTGGCTGAGGCGACCTGCAAGAGCGGGCATTTGTGACGTCTTGGGCCCTCCAGTGGGGCCCGCGTCTCCATCTGCGCCTGCCGAGAAAGCAGGCCTCTGGCTCCACGTCCTCACAGACATGCGTCCCTGCAGGCAAAGAGATAGCAGTCGCCCCCAAAGTGCCCTGGCGGCAGTCCCTTTCAGGCACCAAACGTCAGAGCTGGAGGAAATCTGTGCGCATTTACCCAACGTCCTCACTGACGAGCAGTAGACCCCTCAGACGCAAGCTCCCTGAGGGCAGAGCGGGGCTGGCTCTGGCCTCTGCATCTTTGTGTTCCCAGAGCCTGGCGCTTAGTAGGGCTCCCCAAGTAGGAGGTGAATGAGTGGGCGAATGAATGAACTGACTCCTTTCTTATTGTCTTACCTGCACAGGTTGCCACTTTGGGCAGGTCCCATTTTACTCCATCGCTTCAGCCTTTGGGTAGAATAAGCCCACTGCTGTTGGGTCCCTGCCAGCTCCCAGAAGCCCCAGTGCCAAGCCCGCCTCGGTCCTCTGGTGAGTGTCTCACCCAGTAAGGAGGAGCCCCCACAGAAAGGATTACCAACCTGAGCCTCCGTACCCCTTTCCGGGGGCTGCTGAAACAGGACCACAAACTTGGTGAAGCCCAGCTTTCAACAGGAGCGTATTCCCCCACAGGTGTGGAGGCTGGAAGTCTGAGGTCCAGGTGTCAGCAAGGTTGTCTCCTGCCGAGGGCTCTGAGGGGACTTCTGTTCCAGGCCTCCCTCCTTCGCACTCCCTGATCACCCCAATCCCTGCCTGCATCTTCACGCGCCGCTCTCCCTGTGTGTCTCTCCTCTTCTTGTAAGGAACTGTATCTTGAGATCCAAACTTTACACTGCACTGACCTAGGCTGCCAGTTTGCTATGTGACCTTGGATAGATGTCTTTACCTCTCTGTGTCAGTTTTCCTGCTTAAACATTGGAAGGAATGAAGGCCTTACCCTACTGCAGTATGACCTCATCTTCACGAATTACATCTGCAGTGACCCTACTTTAATAGGACACGTTCTGAGATTCCAGGAGGACATGGATTTCAGGGGGATGCTATCCAACCCAGAACAGCCTTCCTGCTCCCACCCTGACAAAGTTCTATCTTATTCTCCACCTCCATCACTGCATATTAGAATCATCCAGGAAGCTCTTCAAACACATAGAGCACTCCCAGGATGCCAGTTCATTTGGTCAGAGTGGGACCTGACCTGCCCAGGTTTCAAAAGCTCGTCAGGTGATTCTAACGTGAAGCCTGGATAAGAACTATGTCAGCTGCTGTGAAAATAGTTCTCTTTAGGAAAGGGGGTGCAGCCACACACACACACACACACACACTCACCAGGAATATGAGTTTCTGCAATTTACTGCCTGGTGGACCCTGAGTACCCATTTCAAAACTCCCCCACCTACATCGCAGCCCACATAAGAGAACAAATATGTACTTGGGGGGGCGCCTGGGTAGCTCAGTTGGTTAAGCGTCCAACTTCAGCTCAGGTCACGATCTCACCGTTCGTGGGTTCAAGACCTATGTCGGGCTCTGTGCTGAGCTCTAGCTCAGAGCCTGGAGCCTGTTTCGGATTCTCTGTCTCCCTCCCTCTCTGACCCTCCCCTGCTCATGCTGTCTCCCTCTCTCAGAAATAAATTTTAAAAAACATTTAAAATTTTTTAAAAAACAAATACGTACTTGGAGGACCCAAAACAGACAGCAGCGAGTACAAAATGTCCTTATGATTCCTGTTTTACTTTGAAAGCTTGAATTTTGCATTCCCTTCTATAGGATAGCTATCTTCTTTTACAATTAAAAAAAAAAAAAAGATTTTTCTTTTCTCCAGAAATATCCAAGCATTGAAATGAGGCTCTGGAAAGATGTGCCATGTTTAAACTGTGGCTTTGTATACTCTTTGACACACTACTAGGTCCCCCTGAGGTTCCCGACTTTGATAAGCCCAGACAGAGTGTTAGAGGGAGCGGTCAAACTGCTTAAACTTTGGAACAAATTGCATCTTGCGGAGGAAAGCCTGTGCCCAGAGAGATTAGGTAACTCACCCAAGATCACACAGTTCGTTATCAGCTGAGTGGGAACTGTATCTCAAGATCCACCTTTTCCACTGCAGGTTGACTTAGGTCAACTGCTAATTTGCTGTGTGACCTTGGATAGGTGTTTTTACCTCTCTTTGTCAGTTTTCCAGCCTATAAAAGGCTGATGATATTCGTTCCAACTCAGAGGATGTGTGCAGGAGCACTTAAAAATTGCATGGAAAGGCAAGGTGCTGTAATCGTGATGGTTACAGCCTAACACTCCTAGGGGAGGCACGGTGATTTCCCCAGGAGAGGCCCCCAGGGTCCTGGTGACAGGCCATTGTCTGAGGGAAGAGTGGTGCAGTGTACTCTGCCCGGTTGAGCCAGCTGACAGGTCCAGGTGGGCGCCCTAATGCTCCAGCCCAGGGCAGGCTGAGGTCTTGGGAGCTCACGCCCCTCACTTCAGTTTGCTCTCCCCGCTCCAAGCTTTTATCTGCCCAGTCCCAGCCAGGGTAACGGGCCGAGAAGGCATTTCCCCCCAAACAACCTTCTTGTCCCAATCCTGAGAGTGTCATTTCGAAAGGGTAAGTCATGGAAAAATAAGTGGCAAACAACAGCACCGCCAGCCTCTTCTTTCTCCTCTAACGAGGCCGCAGAGACCTTTCCCCACAGCCTGTCTCCTCGGGGAGGAAGTGGGCGGCCAGCCTGCTCCGGACCCCTCCCTGGCTGTCCCAGGCCTGAGCGAGGCTCCTCAGCCCACGTCCGCCCTTTTCTGTTTAAACTGGGAGATGAGCTTCTGCTGAGCTTAAGTGCAGTTCTGGCCCTTTTGTTTGTTTTTAAGTCAAGTTACAACTTTGCTCCTGGATTTATTGCAAATTCCATGTATCTTCTTCTGTCCAGGGTCTCTTCTGCACAAATCCTTCAGAGCTTCCCTCCTCCTCCTGCAGACAAATAACCAGGGGCCCGGGGAGGGGGCAAGGAACGCGGGGATGGGTGGATAGAATGACTGACAGACGTGGAGGAGACACACACCAGGAAGGGCCGGAGGCTGTCCCCCTGTGCGTCAGGGGGACGGAGTGGGTCTGGCAACCCAGGAGCAGCCATAGATCGCCCAGGGAGGACAGGGCCATAGGAAGGCCAGCCGCCCAGCCTCCCCCTGCCCCCTTGCTGCAAAGACCTCCATAGGGAGGAAGAGCCAGGCTGAAAGGCAAAGAAACCCCAGGCCTCCGCCAAGGGAATAAAGAAAGGAAGTTCGGATTTGGAGGGAAGGAGCCCACGCGGTTTCCCGCAGGCGTTGGCCCGAGTCCCAAGGGGCCTAAAAAAAGGGATACCACGAGGAACTATGTGACAAGGGCTGCGGGTCTGGGGGGTTAGGCCCGCCGAGGCCGTCCCCAGGCAAGGCAGGGCTGGCAGGGAAGGCCCAGGACCCGGCTGGGCACCAGCACAGCATCGCAGGGTTCCCGTCCCTCGTCTCTCCTCCCCAAACAGCACGGTCCCCATAACCCACTGGTGAGGAGCAGACAACTACAAGCAGAAGCTCACCAGGGAGAGAAGGAGAATCAAACCGAGTCCAATAAACTAACGGCGGGGCGGCCAGCCGTGCTGTTGGCTGGTCCTCCTTCCCTGGCGGAGCCCTGCCCCCACCCCAGCCGCTCCAGCTCGGGCCAGGAGCACTCACTGGCTTCGAGACCCATCTCGCAGTGCGGGAGAGGGGAGGGGGTGGTCCCGGGGGAACTGCTGGGGGTCTCGGCACCCAGTGGCTTGACCTCAGAGTTGGGTTTTGACCTCCCCTGACCCAGGGCAGCAGCGGTAGGTAGCTGGGGTGACTGCAGGGTGCCCTCGAGTCCTCACCGAAGGACTCACTGTTCCCGTCCTCCCTCCACGTCGTGGTCCAAAGGCATGAGGCTCAGCCCTCAGCAGCCCAGCCCAGGGCCGCACTCGAGGGCCCTCAGGAAGTGGGGGTTGAGTGAACAAGAACAGGCCAGGCCCCCTCTGCCTTGAGGAGCCATTCTGGCTTCCTGAAACAGGTGCTGTTGCTAACCAGTAGAACAAGTGGAAGGACTTTTCACAGGCAGGCCTGGGTCCACCCTCTTGGAGCTGTTGGGCCCTGGTTCTTTGTGCCACTCAACACTCTGCCACGAAAGCAGCCTCCCTCTTCTCAGGTCTCTGCCCCTTGCATGCACGCCCTCACCTCTCCGGCCTTTGGCCTGTTCCATCTCAGTCTCTCACCTGCCTGGGCCCCTTAGCCACCTCCCACGCTCACCTCCCTGACCGCACCACCGATGGTTCTGGAACATCAGCTTCCCCTCTCACCTCTTCCTTTCTGCTGCTCTCCTCTCCTACCCTTTCTTGTGCCTGCCCCTGCCCGTGTCCCTTTGAGAGCTTCCTTTTCCACCAAGCTTTCGTCTGCACCCCCAAGCAGAGGGGACACCACGGGGTCCACCACCCACTCAGCCCATGGCCTCCAGGCCCTTCAGTGGGGCCACAGCTGCCACACTAGCTGCACAACTTACCCGAGGCCCACTCTCCTCTCCGGCCAGTAAGTCAGCCAAACCACTGTCCCGAGGCTTCCACCATCCTTGAACTCCCCAGACCCCACCCCCACCTTCCACCCACAGCATCTCTCACTGCTCACTAGACCAAGAAGGTCCAGCATCTCTTCAGGGGCTTCCTCTTTCCCCCACCTCGCGGTTCCTTCATATCACCCTTTCATCTTCCCTTCCCTCGGTCTGTGTGCAGTGGACACCCCATCTTCCTCTGTGAAACTAACTTACTTGACAGGCCCACGGTGGCCTCGTCGGCTCCTCTGTCTTCTATGCCATGCCGTCCTCTGTCCTCATTCAGACGCTGCATTTAATAGGATTCCCTGTGATGCAAATGCACATTCACATTTGGGAATCATGGCGCCAAAGCATGGCCACGTCTTCCTTATCCGAACATGGCTTCCCCTTGGCCCACTGTCTCTAAGTTCACCATCATTTTGCTCTTGTTCCATGTATTACAAACTTCTTTACAGGGTCCCTTACACCTTCTGCTTCTATTTCCTCTCCTTGGGTTTTGGCAACTGGCTGCTGCTTGGGGCCATTTTCACAAGCCTTCCTCCTAACCGTGGCCCGGGAACCATCTCCATGAGCCCCGCCCCCCCCCTCACATGGCTCAGCCCCCACTGACTACTCAGATTCTCTCCTTGGGCTCTCCTGGCAACCTTCCACCAGGCTTCCATTTTCCTCCCATCCAGGTTCTCCTTACCTGCCCCTCCACCTGGCCTCTCCTCCCCACACACCTCCCCCATCTTACCCACATTCACATCTTTAACCATTACTGCCATGAGCCCGAGTAGCCCTGGAAACGTCCACATTTTGGCCTACCTGCTGGCAGTCTCTGCACAGACCTCCTATAGACATCCTAGAATCTTGGCCATTACACTGATCTCTTCCTCTCTTGACCCATCTCTCCTCCTAAGCTTGCCCATCTCTGTTCATGAATCTCCACCCTCCCCATCACCCACGTCCAAAACCTCAGAACAGTTTTCATCTTCCCTTCCTCTCCTTGCACATCTGATCAGCCTCCAGAAACCTGCAGAATCTTCTTTTGCACTATTTTTTACATCCCTCCCCATCCCAATGTTGCTATCTAAATTCTAACCCTTGTCATCTCTCCCCTGGGCCTTGCTCCTCTGCCCTTGGGCCTCCCCTCCTGTGTCTACCTGCCCATGGACACAGAGCCCATCAGAGTGGCCTGTCTCCTTCTCAAGAGCCCATGTGGACTTGATGCTGCTCCTGGCCCTCCAGCCAGGGAGATTCCCTGCTGTTCTAGCCCAGCCCTTGCTACTGTCATCACCAGTCACAGACACTGGCTGAGGGCCTACTGTGTGATATGTCCCTGTGCCCAGATCATAGCCCCTTATTTTCTACCCCCAGAACTTGCCACCTGCACTCACCCAGCTTTCCTCTTTTTGTTCACTTGTTTTATCTGCTCCCGTACCCACCTGTCAGCACCTCATCTAACCATACTCAAGGCCTAGTCCAAGAAACCTGTAAGATTCCAAAGGTAGAATCTTTCCTGTTCGCCCTTAGAGTAGTGTTTGTTTCCTATTACAACTGCATCCCAGTGTGTGTGTGTGTGTGTGTGTGTGTGTGTGTGTGGTCTCTCTGGTTGTGTGGTCCTGCAGGCCAAGAACAGCCCTTATGCAACTTGAAACTACACATTTGAATTTCATAGATGATAAAACTGTGGCCAGAGTGGTCCCGGGTCTCTGAGGCCGGCTGGTGGCAGCATCACGTCCCAGCCCTGGCCTCCTGGTTCCTGGTGCAGTTTTAGGGAAATAAAGAATGTCAGCCTCAGTCCCCATCATCTGACAGCACATGCCTTCCATGGATGTACTCAACTGTCCTCAAGTCTTCTCTTCCTCCCAGACTGGGTGGAATAAAATCAGAACAGAGAGACCTTAGGTGAGCAGCCAGGGGTCACCCAGCCTGCTTTTCCACCACCATCCCCAGGCCCTCATTGAATAGCCAGCAGTGAATCCAGTCCTATTTTCTGAACCTCCAGGGAAATTGCTTCCTTGCCCTTTTTAGCAAAAGATGTCATCATTCCCAACGTCTCCAGTGAAAAATATCTCTCTTTGCTCTTCTCTAAATGTTCCTCCCACCCCTCCAACCCTCAACACCCACAGTAAATCTCCTTTTCCTCAGCTGGGTCTTCTGCAGAAGAGAGAAGAGCTTCTCCTGCATTGCCTGGAGCACCATTGTTACTGCAGGAAGATTTCGGAAGTCTGCTAAGGCTTGTGGCTCCTATAAGGAAATGCACCATATAAAAATAAACAGATCAGGGGCGCCTGGGTGGCTCAGTTGGTTGGCATCCAACTTTGGCTCAGGTCATGATCTCACTGTCCGTGAGTTCAAGCCCTGCGTGGGGCTCTGTACTAACAGCTCAGAGCCTGGAGCCTGCTTTCGATTCTGTGTCTCCCTCTCTCTCTGCCCTTCCCCTGCTCGTGCTGTCTCTCTGTCACTCAAAATAAATAAACATTAAAAAAATTTTAAATAAACAAGTCAGTGTGTTTTTGCAAAAGTCAAATAGGTCACCACCCCTCTGTATGACTATCTCCACTGGGTGGTCACATAGGTCATTCTGTGAGAATTTGGAGAAAGACAATCTTTTTCCTTGGCAAAGGTTTATGTAGGTCTTCGTGCTTGGGCACTCACAGTGCAGAATTGGCTCAGCCCCTACCACCAGATTTGTCTTGGGACAGCCCAGCACCTGTCAGATTCATTTTCAGTTCTCCTTGCTTCCAGTCTACCTGTGGACTTACCTCAAATCCAGTGAAGGATTCTCTTTTTCAGTTTCAGAAGGAATTGGTTCACTTACCTTTGCAAAAGCCAGGGGAAGGATCATGTGTAAGACTCAGATCTTTTTGGCAAATTTCAAAGAACTGGCTGAGCAAATACAGTTGCCATGCCAACCCATGGTGGCATGGATTGTGCCGTTGCTGCTGATAGCAGCCAGGGACGTTTTGAAAGTCCTGTACGCCACGTTCTATACAACCTGGAGCAGAAACATGGTCATTCCTTGGGAGAAACTTATGTTCTCTTTCACGGATAAGCCAGAGCAAGCTGACCCAGGCAAGGACTCTCACAGTTGAATGCTTTTGCTTGCGTGGGAAGTACAGCTGCCTCGCTGGGGCCCAGGAGACAGACTGACGAGGGGAGAATTCCTGTGTTTGGGATTGGGTTTGAAAAGTCTCCGGTTTGTAACACCCAGTTTGCAGGAGAGCAGAAAGAATTTCCAGCTGTCATCGGGGTGAGAGCGTCCCCCCCCACATTCTGATCAGGGCTGTTTCTGTGCTCTGAGCTCTCCTGTCACTCCTCCTAAGCTGGTCACCACATCAACACCCAGTCCCATGAGCCAGCTCTGGAATCAGATGACCTATTACCATCAAGAAGATGGCAAAATGTCAAATACTGTATGATTCCGCTTATATGAAGAACCTCGCGTAATCAAATTCAAAGACACAGAAAGTAAAGTAGTGGTTGTCAGAGACGGCGGCGGAGGGGGGATCTTGGGGGGAGGAGAGAGAAACAGGGAGTTCATGTTTAATGGATATGGAATTTCAGTTTGGGAAGATGAAAAAGTTCTGGAGACAAATGGTGAGCAATGTGAATGTATTTAATGTCACTGTACACTCCAGACTGGTTAAAATAATACATTTTGTGTTACATATATTTTACCACAATAAAAAAAGGGGGGAAAAAACCAGAAGTGGAGACTCAGCCCAGATCATAACACTGCTGGGAGAAGGCAGCCTAGTGACTCAGTTCTCAGCCCTAATGAGAAGGGTGTGTGTGTGCGTGTGTGTGTGCGTGTGTGTGTGTGAGTGCAGGCACGTGTGCATGCACACGCACACGTGCACATGCTGTGGGTGTCTGTGACCCTACAGGAGTGAAAATGGGTCCACAACAGCACAGTGAGGGAGGTAAGTATACTGGACCAAGCCATTTCATCTCTGGGTGCTCCTTGTGGCTCGTTCTGCATAATGCAGACCAATCAAAGCTTCTCAGTGGAAACTGTTGTTTAAATGCCAAAGGGCCTGTGTAATATCCTTGGAGGCCTCTTCTTCATGACTTGTTCAAAAACGCATCTGGCTTTTTCTAAGAAAAACTAGATTTTTTGGAGTCCGAGAAACTAGGGTTAGAGCTCAGGGCCTGCCACTGTGTGGCCAGCCATAACGCACGTTTAAATTTAAATGCCTGAGATCCAGAGTGGGGAATGGGAAAATGCTCTCTATAAACTGTCAAGGACCTCACGGTCGTCTTTTATGCTTCCAGTTGAGGCTGGCTATGGACACAAGATAACAATGGATCTTTAAAGAATTCATGTGGCAGGAAAGTTAGCATGGATCCTAAAATAACAAAGTCAACCTGCATGACCTGTTACAGGATTCTTCAGGCTTTGGAGGCAGCCCAGTAGCAATCACAGCTGCGAATAAAATCAAAAGTCCTAGGAGCCAGACTTTCTGAGAAAATAAATTCTCCTGTAGCCTTTGGCAAGAGGGGCTGGCCCAAGTTAAACCAAATATTGCTGTGAGAAATAGCATATTAAGCCTTTATCAGTTACCAATACCAAGGCATAAAGTCATTTCCAACAGATCCTTATTTTTTTAATTCACATACCATAAAATACACCATTTTTTTAATGTTTTATTTATTTCTGAGAGAGAGAGAGAGAGCATGAGCAGGGGAGGGTCAGAGAGAGAGGGAGACACAGAATCTGAAGTAGGCTCAAGGCTCTGAGCTGGCAGTCAGCACAGAGCCCCCCGAGGGGCTCGAACCCGCAAAACGTGAGATCATGACCTGAGCTGAAGTCGGACGTTTAACTGACTGAGCCACCCAGGAGCCTCTAAAATACACCATTTAAAGTGCCTAATTCAGTAGGGATTTTTTAGTATGTTCACAAGGTCATGTAACCATTAATTACTATCTCATTCAGAATATTTTCATCACCCCAGTAAGAAATCCCATTATCAGTCACTCCTTGTTTCTCCCTCCTCCCAACCCCAAACAACCACTAATCTATTGTCTGTCTCTATGGATTTGCCTCCTTTGGAAAAGTATAATTTCATTTCATATAAGTGGGATTATACAATATGCGACCTTTTGTGCCTGGCTTCTTTCAGTTAGCATCATGTCTCCAACGCTTATCCATGTAGCATGTATCAGAATTCCCTTCTTTTTTATGACTGAATAATGTTCCATTGCACAGAGATACCGGTTTGTTTATCCATTCATTGGTTGTACGTTTGGATTGTTTCTCCTTTTTGGTTAATGTGATTAATGCTCATATGAACATTCATGTAAGTGTGGTGAACATGTATTTTCAATTCTCTTGGGTCCGTGTCCGAGAGTGGGTTTGCTGGGTCATGTGGTAGCTCTATATTTAACTTTCTGAGGAACTGTCTAATTGTTTTCCAAAGCAGTTGTATCATCTTAACTTCCCACCGCTAATATGCAAGAGTTCCAATGTCTTCACGTTCTTGCAACACTTGTTATTGTCTGTCTTTTTTATTATAGCCATTCTAGTAGGTGTGGAGTGGTACCTCATTGTGATTTTTATTTGCATTTTCCTACTGACTAAAAATGTTGTTCATCTCTTCATGTGCTTATTGGCTTTTCACATATCTTCTTTGGAGATATGTCTATTCAAGTCCTTTGCCTCTTTTTACTTTTATTATTTTTTTAAAGTTTATTTATTTATTTGGGAGAAAGAGAGCATATGCATGAGCTGCCAAAGGGCAAAAAGAGAGGGAGAGAGAATCTTAAGCAGGCGCTATGCTGGCCCCAACTCAGGGCTTGAACCCACGAATGGTGAGATCATGACCTGAGCCAAAATCAAGAGTTCCACGCCTAACTGACCAAGCCACTCAGGTGCCCTATCCTTTCCTTATTTTTAAAATTTAGAATGTTTGCCTTTTTATTACTACATTGTAGGAGTTCTGTATATATTATGCATATAAATCTCTCACCATATATGTAATGTGTACATTTTCTTCCCATTTCATAGGTTGTCTTTTCACTTTCTTGATAGCATTTCTTGGCACATTTGTGTTTAATTTTTATGAAGTCCAATTTATTTTTAATTTTGTTGCTTGTGTTTTTGGTATCATAGCCAAGACACCATTGCCTAGTCCAAGGTCACAAAGATTTATAACTGATTTTTCTTCTAAGAATTTTATATATTTAGCTGTTTGATCCATTTTAATTTTTGTACATGGTGTGAGGTAGAGATCCAACTTTGTTCTTTTGCATACAAATAGCCATTCGTCTCAGAACTATAAGTTGAAAAGACTATTCTATTCTATTGAATTGTCTGGATAGCTATGTCAAAAACAGATCTTTCTTCTTTTCTAGTATAAGCATTTAATGCTTTAAAATTCCATCCAAATGCTAAGTGAAAGCAATCAGACACAAAAGGCCACATGGTGTAGAATTACTTGTACAAAATTTCCAGAATAGGCAAATCCATAGAAACAGAATGTAGATTAATGATTTCTAGGGGTTGGGGGAGGAGGGAGTTAGGACTGACTGCTAATAGGTATGGGTTGCTTTTGGGGGTGATAGGAATGTTCTGAAATTAGATAGTAGTGATTGTTATTGTGTTACATAGTATAAAACACTAAATTGCACACTTTAAAATGATGAATTATATGTTATCTGAATAATATCTCAATTTTTAAAATGTTAAGCAGGCTGCATGGGTAAGAAGCAAAGTTAACAACTATTACTTTATTGCAATTGCAATTTAACAGTAGTTTCTGAGGGACCATAAGAAGATAATCCAAACTGTGGTAACGGTTGCATGACCCTATAAATTTTCTTACAATCATTGAATTGTACACTTAAAATAGGTGAATTTTATAATATGGAAATTACACCTCAATAAATATGTTTTTAATAAAAAAATTTTAAAACCTCATTCAAATTCTGCTTTAGCTAAATCCCATAAATTTTGATATGTTATGCCTTCATTTTTATTCAATATAAAATCTTTTTTTTTAATTTTTTTTTAATGTTTTCTTTCTAGGAGAGAGAGAGAGAGAGACAGCGTGAGCAGGGGAGGGTCAGAGAGAGAGGGAGTCACAGACTGAAACAGGCTCCAGACTCTGAGCTGGCAGTCAGCACAGAGTCCGACGCGGGGCTCGAACCCACGAACCGCGAGATCAGGACCTAAGCGAAAGTCGGACGCTTAATTGACTAAGCCACCCAGGCGCCCCAATATAAAATCTTTTTAAGTTATCTTTCCATTGTCTTCTTTGGCCCACGGACTATTTGAAATGTGATATTTAACTTCTAAATATGTGGGCATTTGCTAAACATCTCTGATTTTTATTCTAATTTAATTACTTTGTAATAAAATGTTATATTTTAAAAATTAGTTTAGTCATGTTTGTGTGTGTGTGTGTGCATGTATGTATCCAAACTGTAGTCTATTTTGATGAATATTCCATGGGACTTGAAAAGAAATATGTATTTTTGCTATTGTGGAGTGAAGTGTTCTAAAAATGTCAGTTCATGTAGTTCATGTTGGTGAATGGTAATATTCATGTCTTTTTTTTTTTTTTTTTTTTTTTTTCCTTTTTTTTTTTCTATTCTCTTAAA
>NW_027530512.1:1562636-1576084 GCF_008692635.1 Crocuta crocuta | reverse complement strand
TTTTTTTTTTTTTTTTTTTTTTTTTTTTTTTTGCCTATTTGTTCCATCAGTTCCTGAAAGAGGAGTGATAAAGTATCAAAGTATAATTGTGGATTTGTCTATTTCTTCTGTCAATGTGGTCAGTTTTTGCTTCTTGTATTATTAAGCTCTGTGGATGAACACACATTTAAGATTGTTATGTCTTCTTAAAAAACTTTTTATCATTATGAAATTATCTCTCTTTATCTCTGATAGCATTTCTTGTCCTCAAGTCTTCTTTCTCTACTAATATAACCTAGCTTTCTCATGTATTGCATGGTATGTCTTTTCTTATTCTTTTTCCTTTAAACTATTTATGTTTTCACATTTAAAATAAGTTTCATTTAAAATACTTTCTTATCCAGTTTCATGATCTCTGTCTTTTAATTCGGGGTATTTGGGCCATTTGCATATAATGGCAAGTGCATGCAATGTACTTACAATATGTTTGACTTACATATAGGATTTTACTATTTGTTTTCTATTTATTCCATCTGTTCTTTGTTCTCTTTTTTATCTTTCACTGCCTTCTTTTGGATTGAGGGTTCTTATTTATGATTTTGTTTTATCTACATTATCTTATTAGCTACAATCTCATGTCCTATGTGCTATTGTTGTTATACATTTTATTTCTACGTATGGCATATACTCCACAGTACTTTGTTATCATTTTTCCTCTAATATTTTAAAGAGATGTTTATAATGGAAAATAAGTGTTTTTATTTACCCTCTTGTTTACCATCTCTAGCATTCTTCATTCTTTTATGTAGATCCAAGTATTATTTTTCTCCTGCCCAAAGAACTTCCTTTAACATTTCTCTAAGATTTTATGTGTCTCAAAAAGTATTTTGCCTTTATTTTGAAAGGATATTTTCACTGAATACCAAATTCCAGGTTGGTCGGTGTTTCTTTCAGCACATTAAAGATATCATTCCATTGTCTTCTAGCTTGCATAGTTTGGATCAGAAGTCTGCAAAGTTTTTTTTAATCTTTGTTCCTCCATAAAATATATCTACTTCAGCCTGCTTTTAAGATTTTCTCATTATCGGGGCGCCTGGGTGGCTTAGTCAGTTAAGCGTCCGACTTTCGCTTAGGTCATGATCTCGCGGTTCGTGGGTTTGAGCCCCACGTCAGGCTCTGTGCTGACTGCCAGCTCAGAGCCTGGAGCCTATTTCAGAGTCTGTATCTCCCTCTCTCTCTGACCCTCCCCTGCTCACACTCTCTCTCTCTCTCTCTCTCCTAGAAATAAATTAAAAATAAAAAAAAAAGATTTTCTCGTTATCACTAATTTTTAGTAATATGATTTTCTTTGTTGTTATTCGTTGCTTATCCTGCTTGGAATCATTGTGATTCTTGGGTACATAAGTGCTTATAATTTTTATCAAACTTGAAAAATTTTTGGCCATCGTTTTATCAAAAATGTGTTCTCTCCTTTTTCTCCCTTTGAATTATACATGGGTTAGACTACTTAATATTGCCCCAAAGGTTACTGAGATTCTTGTCACATTTTTCTGTTTTGTTTTGTCTTTTTCCTCTCTGTGCTTCATTTGGGCTAATTTCTATTGCTGTTTTCAATTTCATTTATTTTTCTCCTGTAATGTCCAGTTTGCTTTAAATTCCATCCACTGACTTTTCATTTCAGATATTGTATTTTTTCACTGCTGGAAGTTCCATTTGGTTCTTTATATATATATACATATGAAGAATGAAATATATCTTTCATTCTTTCTTCATTGCATTCATGATTTTCTTTAAATCCTTAAGCATATTTTACATATTTAGAAAAGCTCTTTGAATGTGATTGTCTGCCCAGTCTATCAATTCTGTCATTTTAAAGTCTGTTTATATTGACTGATTTTTTACTAAATTATGGGTCACATTTTCCTGCTGCCTGGTGAGTCTAATGATTTTTGGTTGAATGTTGGATATTTTAAAAGTTACATTATTGGTTTTCTTGTTTTGTTATCTTTCTATAAAGAATGTTGGGCTTTAATCTGGAAGGCATTTAGGCCGTTTATGGATAAGATCAACCCTTTAGAGGCATATATTAAATATTTTAGGGTGGGTCCAAAGTTTATTTTTCTATAGGGACAGTTTAGACTTACCAGTTGTCATGATCCTTACAGGGTGTCTATTAAATGCTCTGGCTGGTCAAACTGGTTGATATTTGAATATGTATTAGTCCCATGTGAACTCTGAATTATTCAGCTGCTGTCTCCTGATCATTCTTTGACCAGTATCATGGAGTTTCCCTCTGTGTGTACATCTTAGTATTAAGCAAATATTTAAGAGGACCCTTATGCAGATATCTGGGGCTTTTTCCACATAGGCCCGTCTTTTCTAGAACTCTACCCCACATCTTCTATCCAAGGTCTCACTGACCTTCAAATTCTGTCCTTTAACGCAGCAAGACCACTGTACTCTGCTTGGGATTGCTTCTCCTGCTCTATAGTCCAGAATGTGTTTCCAATCAGAAACTAAGGTGATCACTAGACTCATCTCATTTATTTCCTTTATCTCAGGGATCACAGCCTTAGACTGCCTGCTGTGCAGTATCTAAAGTCATCAATGTATCTATTTTGTTTAGTTTACTAGTTGTTTATGGTGGGAAAGTAAGTCTGGATGCTGTTGCACTGTCATAGCCAAAAGCAGAAATCCTAAGAGCCAATTTTGATAAAGAAATAGTGGTGGGAGAGGGCAGTCCCATAAGCTAGACACTGTTGAATTGGCTGGGTATCCCAGGGAATAAGGAGGCAGCAGGAAGACCCTAGCATCTACAAGGCATACAGGAACAAGTATGACAATAAAGAAAGGGAAAAAATGTGGAGGCTTAAAAAAAAAAACAAAACTCACTTGTGTTCCCAGGTGGCTGGATAGCTTCCATTTGCTCCTCCAGATCTACTCTCCGCCATTCTCACTGCCCTGTACCTTGGAGGATTAACCTGTCTGTATTGCATCAATGGGGCTCCTTTGATCTCTGGTTTCTAGTTGTGCTCAGACAAAGAGAGTTACCAGCAGGAAACTGGAGGGCAGGAAGAGTATTTATTTCCCAAGTTCCTTCCCTGCCAAATCACTGTGGATTAGTTTTGTCACTCCACCAGAGGTCATAGGTTCTATCAGGCAGCCCTCTTATAAGTTCTAGTAACTATCCATTTCTCTTGACCCTTCAGACTTAGAGATGATAAGGCCTCCTCAATGTTATTAAACCTTGAGTATCACACCCATCTTTGCTAGCTCCTTTAAACCCTGACCAAACTTTGCTAAAGAATCTTTTCATTAAATTCTTCCCTGTGTTTTTCCCACCAGGACCCTGATACTATAGAATTGTTGATGCTGTCCCTAACCGAACAACATACTGCCCACTAATTGTACGACTGTAGGCAGACCACTTTCTGACTCTAACCTCAGTTTGTCCTTGGCGTAGCCTTGATGATTTGGGGCCTTAAAAAATAGAAATTCAAATTCAGCAGGACCGTAGCCGCAGTCCTAGGGTGACACGTGCCCCCCCATGCCTTGCCTTTTTTGTTGTTGTCTGCCACTCCCACACTGGAATTCCTGGTTTAGCTGCTCAGCTTCATAAGGTAATCCAGGTCCCTCCCTCCAGATCATAGCAACAGGTGCAACGTGCTGAGAACTAAGAAAGCAGTAGACCAAATGAAGACAACTTACATGGGGACAACCAACATTTTGGGATCAAGACCAAGTTCATACAAACTATTCAGCATTTGGCCCTGGCCAGTAGGGCTGAAGACACAAGAAAAAAAATTTCCTCTCCTGATATGTGCTCCCTGGAGAGGGCATTTTTATTTTTTTAACTAGAAAGACAGACACATAGCACGAGTAAAGAACATGTGTTTTAAAATCAGGAATTAAAATAATAAAGAGGGAAAAGTCATGAGTTTTAAAAAGTTATTATTATATAAAGGTATCCCTGAGGTCAAGAAAGTAAGTTAGAAAGAGCTGGCCACTCCAACCTCCCCCAGGCTGAAGATGATTTAGAAATGGAAGCCAAGGGATGGTGGAAGGAACCCACAAGCAACAAGAACCAAAGAGTTAGCGGCTATCTATCCTGATAGACGTCAGGCCACAGTGAGGACCATAAAAGTGAACATAAAGCCTTTGGGTCCAGCATCTCTGTCTCCCTGTCCTGAGAGAGGGAAGAAGAGATTGTCTTCCACCCCTCTGTGGAAACCCATTAAACCTTCTTGCCTTCCTGGGGAGGTTATTTCTGCACAGTCCCCATTTTGTGTCTTCCCCTTGATCAAAGGAACACTTAAGTTCCCTTTGAGGCTTCTAACATGACAAGCCTATTCACTCTCCATGGTTGATGCTTTTCCTAGAGTTTCACTTGACCCTTGCCTTAAATATAATGTACCCTTCCTCTGCCCACGTTGAAACTCAGTGCCAAAGCCTCCAGGGCCACTACTCCTGGGTCAGCTCTCTTCTTTTTCTCTCTCTCTCTAGGGCTCCTTCCAAGATTTTGGGTAAGGTTTACACTCTCTGGGAACCAGATCTCCTCACTCTTAAGCTCTTACAAGGGCTTGAACATAACATTGCATCTTCTTTAGAGAAAAGGCCAGTGTTTTCCTGTTACTTTGTTGACATTAAAGGCAACCCAGATTTACCTGAGAATGCACCCAGGCAGGTTGTTGGACTGGATATACCCAGGAGTTCTGGGATTCCCAAGTGAGTCAGCAGGCTCCTACAATAGCAGAGCCTTAAGAATGAAACCCTTACCCTACAGCCTTTACCTGATGCCCTTCTGACCTGCCCCCACCACTGCTAGCTGTTATAACCTGACTCATGGTATCCCTTTGTGCAGCTCCAGTTTCTGAGAAGGACATTCCACGGAAGAAGTTTGCTCACCCCTATTCCACCCACCCACACCATTGGCTCAAGGCTTGGAGGGTGTAACCCTTTGACCCCTAACCCTTGACCCTGACTCTAATTTGCCCTGGGCCTTCTCTGGGAGTGGGCCTATACTTAACATTTTTACTGAAGGGAAAGAAGAAATGATCTACTTGATGATTTACTATTGTTAAAGTAATACACCAAAGCTCTGGGTATGAGTGACTGAAAAGTTTGAGCCTTTTTAACTCTTCCTATCCTCAAATTAATCTGAAGTTTATTTTCCCCACTTTTGGCCTTTGCCTGTCCACCCACAGCCAAATTCACTTGGTCTTGGAAGGGATTTAATGAAAGTAGACATGATGCCTTGCAGTTGACCAGTGGCAGCTCTGGAGTTTCCATAAAGTTGGACCCAGAGATGGAAAACTGGGTGATACAGAGACTATTTGCATAGTAAACATTATCTTCCTCTAAGGTCATATGTTGATTTAAGACAGAGATGGAGCAGAGAGAAGGCCCTCCTCTACAACCACTTGGCACCAATATCATACTTGATGGTCCCTGTATAAAATGGTCCATCCAACTCTGGATTTTTCTCACTTCTTATCCTATTTCTTTCCCTTTCACTCACTCAATCCCTGGCAAATCCTATCTCCCTGGTCTTTGTCCTAGCCATCCATCTGTCTGTCCACCCATCCATGATGGAAGCTCCTTCCCAATGGGGAGCAAAAGCCCCTTCCAGACAGTAGCCCTATTTTTTTCATCAAGGCCTTTGGGGTCATCCCACTTTGACTTCATCTCCCAAGTGACGCTAGAGGCTGCCGATGGGGTCACTGCACTTCTCCACCGACACCTTTCTCCTCTTCTCATTGCCTCCTGCTTAAATTCCTTTTCTGTTTTCTCTCCTTTTTTCCTCTCCTTTTTTGTCCTCCACTCCCTATGCTTTAAGCATACCCAGTGCAGTCACCATGGATATTTTGTAGCCATTAAAACTATAGAGGGGCAGCTGAGCCCAATTTTAGAAGCGCTAGTAAGTCCCCACTTACAGGTCCCCCTTCATCCAGCCACCCCAGTGTGCCTGGGCAGAGCTAAGATGATCTTTTCCTCCCCAGCCATCAGGGTGAAGATTTTAAGGCCTTGGTGTGGAGCCCAGGGCACCCAGCCTTCATGCAAAGGGGCCTGAGCTGATAATAGCCCATCCTAAGGGAGAAAAAATAAGCTCCCAACATGGAGAAAACTGCCTGGCCTCCTGTTGCTATTGGCTACAGAACAACAGAGCCAGGATTTAATGGCCAGGCAAGACTAAAACAGTGCTGCCAGCAACCAGAGCCCAGCCAATCTCCTTCCAGTGGTGACCTTTGAGTGTAACCAGACACAGAGCTCTCAGGTGTAGGAGGCAGGCCAACAGCCAGAGCACCACTCCCCTCTCCCCTGTCTCCTCTTGCCTCTGGCAGACCCACTTGGGGGTCAGTCTGCCCCATCTGGAGCACCTGTGCTAGGAGTGGAGGGTGGTCAGCATCAGGCCCACAGGGGCCCCTCTTCAGAGCTGCATTCTCAGTTCCCATCAGTATTTCTTTCCTGAAGAAGGATCAGGTCTGGACCCTGGGCACCTGCAATGTTTCTGCAAGCATACCTCGAATCTGGCCCATACCTCATGCTCTGGTTACCTGTTTACAGAGCCCCATCTGCCCTAGAACTGCTGGCTTGAAGCTGGAGGGACCTTGGTAACCATCTGATCCTGACCCTCTCAGGAGCAGATGAATTCCTTCTTGGGGTTCAGCCCCCCACAGGAGCTGGACTTCCTAAACACAGGACTATCACAGGAGAGGGAGACACTCTGATCTAGTACACAAGGTGGAAAACAAATAGATTCAGTCAGCCCATATTTTGGGGGGCCAAATTGGGCCAGAATTTGGTACAGATGTGTTTTGATGAATGTAGATATGGTCCCTTTGCTCCTGAAGCTGTCTAGTCTAGAAATGGATCAAGTAATTAAAGTACAGTGCTCTTTACCAAAAAGGAATATACACAGAGGTCCCAAGCCGAAGGAGAGTGTAGCCAGGGAAGCCTTCCCGAGGAAATGGCATTTAAAGAGAAAGCAAGAGAGTATTTTTTCTCACTTGCCTCTCCCCCAAGAAGTGCACAGAGCTGGCACCTGGTAGATATGCAGTAAATGTTTGTTGGGTGAATAAACTAGGAAATGAACAAGCATCTCCACATTTCCTGAGAGCCCTAGATTACTAACAGGATTGGGTGCTGGGTCTATTAATGTATCCATTTATAAAAAATGGAACTAAAAGTCATGAGTCCTCATGAGTCTATTCGTGTTATGGATGTGCCGTGTGCTCTTCATTCCACTTTAGAGGTGAGTTTGCTGGGTCACAACTAGGGAAGATGATACCCCTGAGATCCCACAGGGAGTCTTCCGGACTCGCCCCCTCCCCTGCAGATCACACCATGGAGAACTCCATAAATGGACTCATTAAAGCATGGAAGGCCAGCCTCTTGACAGGTGATTGGATTTAGATATGAAAGCAGAGATGGGCCAGCCTCCTGTGCCCAGATGTCCTAACCACAGACCAAAGCTCAAGAAAAGCAGGGGGAGACTAGCGCCATGACCCCATTCACTCTTTCTCAGAAGAGGGTAAAGGGTTCTTGGAAATTACCATAAAGCATCCAAATGAGCAAATCCAAGGCGGTCTGCTGTCGGGCTTCCCAGCAGGCTTATGGGCAGACTGACCAGCTGTTCCATCTCCCAGAACTGTCTCAACTTCAAAGACTGGGTTCTCTGCCCCTGGCAAAGTGCCCCTGCTACAAATGCCCTGAATGTCTCCCAGACCTCAAAACATGCCCATGTTCAGGTGTTGCTCCTGGGCCTCCAGGAACCTGTCTCTAACATACAGCAATGCACACCCCCATCCCATACCCCTCCAGCAAACACCTCTTCACAAAGAGAAACTGGAGCTAGTAACCCTGCTCATATGGGTGGATGCAGGGCCACCATGTGCAGCCACATAGGCTGTTCACTGCACAAGATGGTGAATGAGGGAAGGCTGAGGTCCAGCCCTCACTCTGCTTTCCACCCTGTGCCCCCTGACATGGCTGCATCCACACAGAGGAAGGGGTGCCTTTTTCTTATTTGCACATCCGTGCCAAGTGAGCTAGCAGTGACCCTGGGTGGAGAGCCCAAAGAATTACATCTGGAAGAGAAAACATTCAAGCCTTCCCTTGCCATCACCTAAGTAGTCCAGCCAGGTGTTCCTCAAGTGATCAGATATGCTAATTGGACAGGCTTCTTAGAAGGTAATAGAATATGATGGAGAAACCAGTAGGCCCGGTAAAGCTTTATGTTTTATTTTTCTATGTCCTGAGTTCAGATGACAGTGAAAATTGAACTATTGAGATGTACTAAGGAAGGATCAAATGCCTTATTTCTGTTAAACTACTTTAAGGAGAGTAAAGATTTACAGTAAGTATATCCCCTCTGTGTTGGAAACACCAAGGGTTTTGGAATCTTTCCCAGACACTGGGCTCTAGCTTCACTTACTGTGAGCCTGTTGCTCAGGAAGTAGGCCTCAAAAGATGAGGTAAAGTGGGCATTTTTCAGAAAAACGACTCTCCCCCAGGAGGGCTCGGCTTCTCATCAGAGAACATACTCCTTACTCAGAATGATTAGCTGACAGCATCGTCTGAATGGGGCATAACATGGGTGTGCTGCTTGGGAAAAGGACTGGGGTTCGAGCAAATGCTTGGTGGGTGCAGAAGAATGGGCCATGGTCCCTCATGGATTTCTTTCCGTCTCAGGGACATATGTCAAAGGTAACTCATACCTGTGGGCAGGGACAGCTCTCCCTGCACGATACCCTGTGGTATCTGCCCATCTGTCCAGTCTTCCTGGAGGTCAGAAAACAAGCTATGGGCATGGAGCTAAGTGCTCACCCTGTCAGCAGGGTCTCATCAAATCCCCATACAACCCTGAGATGAAGCACTGTTACTACTCTTTTGTTTTTTAAAGTTTATTTATTTATTTTGAGAGAGACAGAGATAGCATGAGAGGGGAGGGGCAGAGAGAGAGGGAGAGAGAGAGAATCCCAAGCAGGCTCCATGTTGTCAGCACAGAGCCCCATGAGGGGCTTGAACCCATGAAACCACGAGATCATGACCTGAGCTGAAACAAGAGTAGGATGCTTAACAATTGGAGTCACCCAGGCACCCCATCACTGTGACTATTATTTTTACTGATGGAGAAGGGGTTCAAAGAGGGTAAGCAACTTGCCCAAGATCACACAGCCAGTAAATCCTGGTGAAGTCAGGACTTGAGCCCAGATCATGTGGCTTTAGCACCCACACCCATTACCACCTTGTAGCACAGAGATTTCTGGGTCTTCTTTTTTTCCTTAATGTTTTTATTTATTTTTGAGAGCATGGGCACAAGTCGGGAAGTGACAGAGGATCTGAAGCGGGTTTTGCACTGACTGCGACAAGCCTGATGTGGGGCTCAAACTCACGAACTGTGAGATCATGACCTGAGCCGAAGCTGGACACCCAACTGACTGAGCCACCCAGGTGCCCCAATTTTCGGGTCTTTAAATGAAGTCAGAAGGCTAAGCTAGAACGAGGAAGGAAGACCACAGCTCCCCTGATTCTCCCTGCCAGCCAAGCTCTACACACACAGGTGGCATGTATCTAAGATACAACTCCCCCAGAAGATGTTTTACCCAGAAAGACTGCCTCCTACTGCATGCCTGGTGCCAGGAGCCAAGCTTGGCTCACAGGTGAATGTTTACTGAAGGGATGAAGGGACTCCTTTTGAGCTGTCATTGCCGTGCCTTTCTCCTCGCTCCCTCACAAGCTCTGAGTGGGCACTGGGTTTAGCAGGACCCTAGAGCAGGTGCTAGGTTCTACACAAGCTGGCCTACAACTCCACCCCTGACCTCGGCATGGCTTCAACACACATGTCCAATGACAGACAGTTGGGGGAGGCCTTGAACAGGTGGAAGCGTCCTTCATACAATGGGCTCTCAGCTGCTCTGGGGTCCTGATGAGTCCTGGGGCCTTGCACTCCTGTGGGGTCTTCTCCCACCCACATAGTTACAAAACCCCTCGGGTTCCCGGAGCTGTCATGTGTGTCCTCTCCCTGGTTCTAAAGCCCCCAGAGGCACAAAGCCAATCAGGAGATTTGCAACGTCCCCCTTGGCCTTCCTTGATCTCTTCCCCTTGGGTGGTTACAGTATTGGTGGGGTTCAGACTCCCCCATGGTGTGGCTGGCTCCTGGGTGAGCCCAGGCAGCAGGGACATAAGACATCAGGTATTAAATGTCAAAGATCAGAAGCCAAGCCACTGAAGCACCTTGAGATACTATTCCAGTAGTTGTTCACCGTGTGGATCTACTAGAGCAGCTTGATGAATCTGTCAGTACCAGGAAGGGTAGGAATCTAATAAGACAGCCCCTACCTTCAGGGTATCCACCATCACATGGAGAAGCCAAGTACACAGGCACCGATTGGCAGTAGCACACGTTTTGTGTGCTGTGTGCCTGGCATGGCTCAGAAAGAACAGGTGGTGTTGGGGACATTTAGGGGGACAGAAAGAGAAATAGACCCCTTCAAAGTGACTGCACTATCAGGGGTTGCTCTCCACTCTTTTCACTCCCCACCCAGCATCTCATTCCTGTTCAATTACCTATCGGAAGACCTTGAAACATAGTGCCTTAAAACAATTTACTATGATCTCTTTCACCTGTGCTGACTGGGCTCCGCCAGCTGGTTCTCGCTCAGGATCTCTTGCAGCTGCAGTCAAATGGTAGCTAGGGCTGGAGTCATCCCAAGGTTCTACTGGGCTCCACAGCCAAGTGGATATCACTCATTCACAAGGCTGGCAGGAATATGAATCTTGGCAGAGAGCTCAGCCTGGGTTATGGATGAGAGCACCTATTTGTAGCTTCTCTGTGTGCCTTGGACTTCTTGCTGGATGGTAGCTGGTTTTTAGAGCAAGTGTCCTGGGACTAAAACTTCTAAAAGACCCGGACAGATATCACAAAACTTCTTATAACCAAGTCTTGGAAATTGCAGGATGTCACCCAGCATATTCTGTTGGTCAGGCAAGTCACTATGGCTATCCCAGATTCAAGAGGTGAGAAGCAGCACACAGATATCATGAGGGAAAGATATCATGGGGGCTGCCGATTTGGAGAGTGTCTACCACAGCTTCCTTTATTCGAGCTTGGAGAGGCAGAGGAAATGAGCTATGGACTGGGGAAGCCAAAAGGAAGGCTACTTTGTCCTTGTGTCTAGAAGAAGGGACTTATTTCTCCAGTCCCTCCTCACACTATTCTCTTTCCAATTCACATCCCAAAGTACATTCTTAGACTGTGTCCTAGGCCCAGAATTCTGGGCCAGAATGTGGAAGAGACTGGGAAAAAAAACCGCAAACATCCGCCTCACTTGAGAATGAGTTTGCTACATGACAGTTGCTGAAAAATTGCTTATCTGCCCTTGCTGCAGTATGGACATTAAGGGATAATGTCCATCACCCCAGCAGGTGCCATAGGCACCAGATCTTATCCCTCCAGGTGCCCCGGACACCCAGAAGTCAAGGATGGTAAGGGAGTTTCTTGCCAAGATGACCTCACATAGAAATCTCTTCGCTTTCTTGTGACCACCCGGTAATGGCGCTATGAAGGAAAGAGAAAGAGCCGTAAATTCCTCAGATGCGGGTACAGAGGCAGAGCGGAGTAAGCTAATGCAGAGTCCTAGCACACAAGTTGTGAGATGTCCCTTTGATCCCTTCCACTCCCCTGAACTTGCTTTGTTGGGGCTGTCCATCTAACCTTGCTGGACTTGGAAGCTTTGTTTGGAAGGCTATAGAATCACCTGGTGGTTTGAGACTGCCCTTCCCATTCATCTGGATAATTCAAGCATAATAACTTACTTCTAGGTCTGCAGTTAACTTCCCCCAGCTCTGCCTGTCACTCCTCATTACATACCAGGGGGAGTTGATCATTACAGTATAAAGCGGGATGGAGTACTTTGCACATCCTATCCCCAAGTCACTTCTAGTCTACGCTACTGGAGAGACCTCTTCAATCTTCTCCCCAGCACAACAAAATGTGTTCAATAACTCCTTCCTTCTTCCTTCCTTCCTTCTTCCTTCCTTCTTCTTTCCTTCCTTCCTTTCTTCCTTCTTTCCTTCCTTCCTTCCTTCTTCCTTCCTCCCTCCCTCCCTCACTCCTTCCTTTCTTCCTCTCCCTCTTTCTAGTGCCTACATTAGATTAATTGTATTCTTTGTTTCATGACCCAATCTCATCTTTGTACCATGCACACTCTAACTCTATTTATTTTTTTAAAAAAATAAATAAACACCATCCAGCCCACCACCCCAAACAAAAGTCAGAACCTTGACAATAACCAGTGTATCTTCCAAATCCCCAGTGACTGTAAACAGGAAAACGAAGCAGCCCGTCGCCCAGCAAACACAAGACAGAAGAAGTTAGTTCTTTAAAAAGGTTTCGCTGGCGTCCAAAGGCGTCTTTGGAAAATGCCTCGATTTTTACATGGCCCAAGTGTCCCATTCAATCCCGCTCATTTAAAATCTGGGTTCCCAATTGGTATATCATTTTATTTTAATGATCTGTGCTTCCTATAGAAACATGGAAAATGACTATTTCTTTTTTCAATTAAACTTGTAGCGGCCAGTAGATGAAAGACAGCGTCTCCGTCCCCTTGTCCCGGGTAGCGGGCCGGCAAGGGGTTAACGCAGGCGGGCGGACCGGGGTGGAAAACTCTCGGTAACCCGAGCGCCCCCGGCCCGCCACGCGCATGCGCCGAGCGGCCCTAGCGCTGCAGCCGCCGGCTCCCTGCTCTCTGCTGCCTCGGTGCACAAAGGCCTGCTTTGTTCCCTCGGCTCTGTTTTAAATATCTGACGACTGTTCCCCCCCACCCCATCCCTGCGCCAAATCCCTCGGCCTGGCTGCAGGCGCGGCACAAGGGCGCATTGTGGGGCTGAACGAGGGGCGAAGGGGGCTGGGGGCGGCCGGCCTGGCCCGTTGGGGACGCTCTTGTTTCGCCAAGTTGACTCAGCCATTTGGGTCACCGGAGCTGAGGCTTGGGGGCGGGTGCAGAGGATAGGGCGTGAGGGGAGAGGTCTCAGCAGTAAAAATCGGAACATGGGGACCCTGGGAGTGAACAGAAGCGTTTCCAAAGCTGAGGCTTCAGCGGAGCACCAGCCCCCCTGGCCGCCAGCGGGCCGCGAACCTGCGAGGTCAGATGCTTGGTTTCAGCCCCTCTTGGTGCTTTCAGAAAGTGCCTGTCACTCAGACACTTTGAAAAGCGTGGCGTTCCCCTGCAAACCAACCGGAACAAGGGGGAAGGGAAAGGGATGTGGAATCCTTCCGAAAGTTTGGGGCCCCAGGGGCCACAGCAGAAAGGCCGCCACCCTGGGCTTTCTGTACCCAGTTTTCTGGGTGCCAGGTTTTAGGAACGGGCCCTCGGGGAAATCAGACCTTCCCTGATTTGGCCCCTCCCTCTCAAGGGTAGGTAGGTGAGGACTGGGAGGAGGTTCCAACAAAAGTAGGCTTTCAGCTC
>NW_027530512.1:1551428-1562611 GCF_008692635.1 Crocuta crocuta | reverse complement strand
CTGGGAAGATTTGCAAAGTCAAAATCACAACCCCCACCTCTCTTTCCCGTGTTCTTCTTTAAGGGTAGGGGGACACTGCCTTTCAGGCTAGGTCTTGGAAACGTCAGGCAAAACACAGTGTGGGCCTTAGCGGCTCTGGAAAGTGTGCTTGGACTTCAGCTTCATCAAAGGAAGCTTTTCTTATTTGAACTTGTGACCAAAGCCCCCATCCCCCTCAGAATCTTGAAGGGAGATGGCGAGTGACCCCTCCACCCAGGGCACATGAAAGAGGAGGAACTGGCTTGGGAGGATTTGATTCAGAAGCAAAGGACTTTGCAGTCTTGCGGCTTTTCTAGGCGTGCCCGGGAGCCCCCGAATCCGACCTCATGATTTGCTACACACCTCAGGGTTGACTTACATCGCTTTGGTCACGTATCTAGCTGTGAAGGCCATAAGTAGTTCCTGAGATGTAATTCTTTAAATCATGCTTTGATTCACATTTCATGTGTTGCCTCAGTTCACCAGTACTGTGAGTATTCCAGCTGAGGGCTCATATAGACCCATCTTCTTGTCCAGCAAATGAAGGACCCTGTCCAGAACGGCTCAGGAAGGCAGGGCTGAGGTGGGCCTGGAGGCCAGGTCTCCCGTGCCCTTGGCTGGATTCTGTCCCTTCTAGCCGTGCTCAATGGGTATGGAATAAAGGCCAGGTCTTCACCTACCACTTCCTCACAAGTCCTTGCCACATAAAGGATTCTGATCGAAGAGCCAGAAGCTTTGAGGAAAGGTTCTTGGTATTCCCACAGCTCTGAGGAGAGACGCAGAGTCCGAGCTGCTGAGTGTGCTGGGGCCCCGCGAGCTGCAAGCTTAGAGACACAAGTCACGTCCGGCCGCCAGGGTTGCTAAGCGGCAGCAAAATCCTGGGTGTCTGTTTCCAGGCACTCCTCGGGCTTCTTAGGAATTTCTTCAAGCAACACTAAGTGTCCTTTCACCACTCTGTTGGCCGGTAAGCCCCCTATCTCTGGAGATGATAACAGCCCCCAGGCCCCTGGCCTGCAGATCGGGCTGCAGCCCAGTCGTTTGGGAAAGTGTTACCCAGAATGGACATCCTTCTGTGATGAGTGTGCAGATTAGGAAAATAGGATGGTGGTCCCTAAACCCCTCTTGCCTTCACACACACACACACACACGCACTCCCGCAGAGTCAGAGATGTTGGAAGGTGGATGGGCGCGTGTCTGTGAGACAACAACAGCCTGCCTGGAGAAAAGCCGTCACCAACAGACCCACTGCAGGGCAGCGCCTGGGCCTCTGGGCAGGAGGTGGCAGGATTTCTCCCCACTGAGCTTCAGAGGGGGACCTTCACCTTGTAGCTTTCACTTTGGCACACCCTTTTTTATACACTCTACATTGGCCTACGCCACCACCACCACCACCCCGACCCCTTGCTCCATCTGTGGGCTTTGAGCTCCCCAGGTTGGCAGGTAAACTGACATTTGAAGCCATCGCACGGGAATGCTGCCTGGCGGCCCAGAGTTTGGTCTTAGCAGCGTCCCCTTTTAGTTGTTCGGCAGTGGCTGCACAAGTATTTGAATGTTTTATTGCATTTTGACCTTGTTATTTTCTAAGAATGAGTGGAAACTGGGAAAACGAAGCGCCGATGCTGGCGATAAGAGCAGGTCTCATAAACTTAATATAATTGAGACAAAGATGGAAATCATTAGGCGTGCCGAAAGTGGGGGAGTGTGTAGCCTCAATCAAACGCTCCCTGGATTTGAGCCAGTCGCCTGTGCGTTCAATTGTGAAGGAAAAGAATAAATTAGGGAGCAGATATGAAATTCTGGACCTAACGTGGTCAAAGACCGTGTCTAAAGGTGAGGTGTGATTAGGGATTTACCACGTTCCTTCCTTAAGTTTTTCAGAGCAAGGGTGAGGGTGATGCTTTGAGACTAGAAATCAAGAAAATCACAGTGATAATATTGGTCAGCCTCCTGGGAACAGAACCCTCTCTAATAGCTTTCAAGTCGGCTCTTTGCCTCTTGCGTGTCAGACCAGCAGATTTTCAGGAAAGCGTTAGGTAGGAAAGGAGAGGGTGTCCTATAGACACGTATCCACGGGGGTCACCCCAGCACCAAAACCAGGGACAAGGCTTCTAATCAAGGTGCCAAAAGGGACGGAACTTAACTCAACAAGGCCCTCATGCCAGGAGGTTTTCACGGTCTGCGTGTGCCCAGCTGTCAGAAAACCATGAGAGTCAAAGCAAAGAATGTGGGGCCTTTTCTTCTTTGGGCACCAGCTCCCTTCGTAGCCATCATTCCAGCTGTCTCTGGGGGACTGGAGGAGGGCACGCTTCCCCTCTCAGCCTTTGCAGAGGCCGCGCTCTCTGTTTGGATTAGCTGTTCTTCCTCTCAGACCGACCAACTTCCGGCTCCTCCCTTTTCACACCGTGTGACCACCATCGGCTCGCCTGCAAGAGCTTTGAGGGCAAGGAGGTTTCTCATGTGTTTTCCCATCCTGGGCGTGCATGCTGGGCGGCCCTCCGTGTCTGCTAGTGACTAAGGGACACGGGGAGTGGGACACCCTCAGGAAGAACTCTGGCAGCACAAGACTGTCTATCAGAGTTTGCGGGCATGACCGAGCACGGCCATTTTGAACTTCCTAGACACACACAAAAAAACTTCCTTGATTCTCCAGAAGCCAAAGCATTTGTCTCTAGAATCTTCCTCATCTGCTCCGAAGGTGCCCTCATCTGGAGGCCTTCTCGCCCGCATTAGTGTCTTCTGTCCTGGGCCTGCAGCGCCACCCTGCTCACCTCCTGGACTGTTCTCCACGAGTACTTTTACTAAATAAATCCACTGACTTTTCCTTCAACCATGGGCTTCTTGTTGAATTCTTACCACTTTCCTCAGGCAAAAACAACCCAGAAGTGCTGTCTGATCCAAAGCATTTCCCAGGGAGGGCAGCCAAGTGAGTGCAAGAACCTCTCGGCCGTCTGGGACTGTGATGTGATGTCTGAACAGCCTCTGTAGAAACACTCCAGCCTCTTCCAGGGATGCCATCCAAGCGGGGACACTCCACATCAGCCCCTCTCGGTTGTCTGGGGGTCCTGAGGGTAGATGTGGGAGCTCTCAGTTGGGGGATTTAGCCTGATTGGGCCTTGACGGGCATCACTGGATCAGCTGTGAATGAGAAGGAAAAGAAGCTCCAGTCTGCACCCCTCCGCCCACTGACTTTTTCTTGGCCTAACACGCCCTGCCCTGCTGCCCTTGTCTGTGACAATGGGAAGCCTTGATCTGAACAGCCTGAGGGGGCCCAGCTCAGAGAAGNACGATGCCCATACGCCCCTCTCTCTAAGGCGGCCCCGCCGCCACTGCCCGCTGGCCACACTGCTCTCAGCACCAGCGAGTCCCACTTACTCTCCCGGTCCTTTGGAGCTTCGGCTCTCTGGGGCGGTGCCCAGAGTCCACTTGATAGAAAGCTGATTCTTTTCCTGTGGGGCAAACAGCTCTGATCAGAACACGTCTGTCAGGGGATGACTTGGCAGAGCTACAATGCCAGGCTCGGATGCATCTTTTCTGTGTGATTTCCCAAAATTCAGGCGGCGAAACATGCCTTCCCCCTGCGCACCCGTCCGCCCCACCAGCATTTGCATCCCCGACGATACATAAAAGGAGCCAGTAGCCGGCCCCCAAGGAGGACAAGGCTGTGATTCAACGGGCCTCCAGTGACATCCCCACCGTGAGAGTGCAGCTGGGGCGGCTTATGAACAGTGCTGAGTCCTGGCGGGAAGTGGGCCCATTCCTCTAACCTACAAGCGTCTATTGTTCGCTTTCTTGTTTTCCTCCAAATGTTTAGATGTGCTCAGAGCACAGAAAAGCCCAAAACCAGGCCATCGGCCAGGGCCAGCCCGAAGCAGGAAAACCTATGGCTGGAACTCTGTGGGACCCCTGCTGCCCGCGTTGTTCCCACCTCTCCCTAAGATGCAGGGGGTAGGAGGTGACAGGGTGACCTCTTCCTGGCCAGCACTATTTGGACAACAGTGGGCTTGGGATGTACCTCCAAGCAAGGGGTGACAACTCAGGCTCCTTTGGTTGGCAACCAGGCACAATTGCCCAGGCTCGTTGCCGTGGGGCTGTCCAAAATCTGGGCAAGAGGCTCTCCCCTAATACTTGTCACTGAGCATGGCTCACGGGGTCTGATGGGAATAATCACATACTGGGCCTCTGTCTGCATCAAGGACTTGGGCCCTAAGGTTCAGCCTCTTGCATTTGACTGCTGGCTCCAGCTCTGAATAGCTGTGCAACCTTGGGCCAGTGACTCAGCCTCTCTGAGCCCCAGTTTCCTTCTTGGCAACGTGACACGTACCTTGAAGAGCTATTGTGAACTTAACAAGGTAATCAACATAGGCACTGGCACAAAATGAGCCCTCCAGCAAGTGTGGGTTATTTTTTGCATTATTCTCATTCCTCGGGGATCTCTGTCACACCATTCTGAAGCCACCCTCTCTCCTTTGAGCAGCCACGTTTGCACCTAAGCCGAATACCTGACAGTCTCCAGTTGTGGGGCTGAGAACAGCTGTGCAAGACAGGCAGTGCCAGAGGAATGAAGGATGAAGTGCCTTGTGACATAGGGGAGGAGAGAACGTGCTCAAAAGCCCGTAGCCTCCCCCTCCTCCTCCCCTCAGCCCCAGATCCCTTTCTCTAGGGCTCATATTACCCGCCCTCCCCCACCGCTGGCAGTTCTCTGCCCCACCATGTGGCCCTGAGTCCTAGCAGCCCCCAGCGCTGCCAGGAAAGCCCCTCTCCCCTAGGGACCCAACTTGGCTCCACCAACGGCCAGTGGGGGGGTGGCAGGAGGTGGGGAGGAACAGAGGGAGAACGTCTTGAAATTCTGTTAGACTAGAGGGTGAGGGATTCAGATCCCGAACCCAACCTCTGCAGGCCTGAGTGCTACGTGCAGTTTAGAAAGGCTTTGCTGTGCAGGGGGCTGACTGAGTGTGGAGGGGCAGAGAAGCCAGGAAAGGGAAAAGAGGGGCCTGAGTTCCAGTCTTCCTCTTCCAGACTGTCCACATCCTTATTTGGAGCTTTGGGGCTTCTGCCTCCTCAAAAACCAGAGAAATGACTGCCTCCCCTCCCCCTTTTGGATTCATTAATCCTTTCAAGAATAAGGCCCCAGGAGCCTCCTGACAGGGCCATATGGTTTCCTTATCGTCCTAATCTCCCAGCGCTCACCTTCCATTTGGAATGTTTATCCCAAGATAACGATCAGATTCCACTTAGGGTGATTGAATGGGGGCCTCCTTCGAGTTTTTAAATGAATGGATGACCCAATCCAATAATAAATGTTCCAGACCAGGTTCTGAGGACAGATAGGGCTCCTCCCACACTCTCAGCCAGGTCTGGGCAACCCCAACGTCCTTTGCCTACAAATACCCCCTCTTCCTCCTGAGCAGCTCCTTGGCTACCTGCTTTATGCAGCAGAGTTCTGTGTGTAGTTCCTGTTGAACAAAGCGTTACTGCCATAAACAGTGTTCTAAAAAGCAGAGATCTGATACTAGACCAGCGCTTTTCAGTACAAAGGTAATGTAGGCCACAAAGGCGAGCCCATATGCAATTTTGTATTTTGTTATAGCCACATTAAAAAGGTAAAAATGGGGACACCTAACTGGCTCAGTCAGTGGACCATGCGACTCTTGATCTCGGGATTGTAAATTTGAGCCCCACGTTGGGTGTAGAGACGATGTAACAATAAAATCCTTTTTTAAAAAAAGGTGTAAAAATAAACAGGTGAAATTAATTTTAAAAATACATTTCATTTATAAGTATTCTTACTTATGCAATATTTAGCTATTATAACATAATGATATATTTTATTTAGCCCCAAAATATCATTTCAACACATAATCAATATAAAAATTATTTGTGAAGGGGGTGCCTGGGTGGCTCAGTCGGTTAAGCGTCAGACTTCGGCTCAGGTCATGAGTTCGCAGTTTGTGGGTTCAAGACCTGCATAGGGCTCCGTGCTGACAGCTCAGAGCCTGGAGCTTGCTTAAGATCCTGTATCTCCCTCTCTCTCTTTGGCCCTCTCCTCTTCACACTCTCTCTCTCTCTCTCCCTCTCTCTCTCTCTCTCTCTCTCAAAAACAAAAGCAAAAACAAANTCTCTCTCTCTCTCCCTCTCTCTCTCTCTTTCTCAAAAACAAAAGTAAACATTAAAAATTTAAAAGAAAAATTATTTGTGAGTTTTTTTCATGTTTGGTTTTTTGTATGTAGTCTTTAAAATCTGGTGTGTGCATTAAATGCGCAGCGTGCCTCAGTTCAGACTACATCCAGGCGTGTGTAACCTGCTGAGGCCAATGTACTGCACCGGGAGGCTCTAGCTAGACCATTCTAGGGAACCTGGGGCAGGACCGTTGTTACAGGCAGCATGACTGTCCCTAGTGAGTTGGCTGCCCCAAGAGCCTCCGTGAAAAGATGAGCCATCCCTAACTTTGTTCCCAGTCTCAACAGAGACCCAGACTTCATCTTCCTACCCCTCCTAGCCTTCTCTCTCCTGGGAAGGAAAACACACATATAGACAACAATTTTGTTAAAAATATGATTGATGCCAATTGAACGTGAGTCATTTCACTTGTTAATAAAACCGTTCATTGAAGCCTCCCTTTGCTGGGTGCTTTTCCTATAGGCTGTTTCAGAATGAAGATGGCGCCGATTGGCTCTGCCACCCTTTGAAGTGGGAGAGGCCTGGCAGGAGTAGCCAGAGCCGGATTTGGGTCACCAATACACAGTGGGCACTCCCTGGTTCCGGGAGAGGGGAGGCACATTTCGGACGTTGATGGGACACTCGAGCAGAGTGCCCACTGCTCATTCAGACACCATATTTAGATGACCATTTGTGTTCTGGACAGGGCAACGGAAGAGGACTGGGCCTGTGTTTAGTGATTTGTGTGTGTGTGCTTGGCTCCCACTGCCCATAGCGAGTCTGCCATGAGTCAGTAATGGGGCAGGTGGTCCTACTGCAGTGGAGTTATGCCCAGTGCCTCCTCTGCTCTTAAGATCAAGATAAACATGATCCAAACAAAGAGAAGGATGGAACGGGAGGCCTCTGGCACTGCAGGAGGATGTTAGAGAGGCCAGCCCTGAGCCCCAAGTGGAAGAAAGGTGGGGAGCAGGTTCCAGGCCTCCTCGAGGAGACCTTCCCAACCACCCTGTGTCAGATTTGCTCTGGCCCCCTCTCTGCTTTATTTTTCTTCCTAGCACTTACAGTTCTTGACGTGCTGCTCTATTTTTCTTTGCCGACCGCTGTCCTCAGTTGTGTTTCTTGCTTCACTCCAGCGCCTAGAAGAGTACCTGTCACTCTTAATAAACATTTGCTGACTGAATGCACAGTACAGGGAGCTTGTGCCAGGAAAACTGGGCAGGCCCGAAAAAGCCGTGATCTCAGGAATAGCAAGAGGATGGGAATGAGCCTGTAGGGAAGGCAGAGAGAAATGGGGGTGGGGGCCGAGGGGGAGACGAAGAAGTGGAGAGAGGTAGTGGTCTATGTGTGCGATCCCCCCGGTAATGGGAGACAGAGAAAAATTTGGAAAAGTGGAGGAATGTGATTGCAGCACAAAGGCAGCGAGATTATTTTGTCAGCAACATTTGGATCCCATTGGTGATGAGAGACATGTGGGCCCGGCAAGGAGACAATTGCGGTAGTCAAGACAGGATGTGAATAAGACATAAAGAAGTGTTTCATCAGTGGGGATGGAAAAGAACCAGGGCTGTGGTAGCCAAGTCAACGAGTAGGAAGGGTTGACCCCAGTGCTCCATGTGCTGCCTCCTAGGCACCCTCAGTGGGCTATGCACACGTGCGCACACTCACACACGCGCAGAGGCTGCCCACTAGGAGCATCCGTTGGGAGGCCCCTCTCATGTGTTCTACTAACTGCGAACCCCACTTTCTGCTTCAGTCTCTGGTCTTTGTCTTCTGTTTGCTTCCTCCTATGGCCATGAGGGCAACAGCCCTGTCGGCAAGGAGAAGGCAAGACCGTGAAACTCAGGAGGAGGCAGTACTTCTCCATTAACAAGGTTTGCTTCTGGCTAATTTGGAAGACAAGAAGGCTTGAAGAAGGTCAAGAGATCCCCAGGACAGAAAGGAAAGAAAAGGCCCAGCAAAGGAAGGCCTGGAAGAGAAGAGAAATCCTCCTTCGAACATGGGCAGGGAGGGCAACCGTTCACTGACATCCACCACACGTTCACACATGTGTGGGCCACGTGAAGGGTCTGAAATTGAGACTGGGGCCCAGAGGGGGTAACGGCTTCTCGTTAGGCGTGGGTGGGGACGTGCTCGGGGATCCAGCTGAAACAGGACTTTATTTTTAAAGAGCCTTAGATTGATGTCTCTGCTAGCCTAAATATAACTGAGCCGCCGACTTCTTCCCAGCCGGGCCAGGCCTCCGAGTGAGCTCCAAGCCCCTGTGTTTAAAAAAATAAAAAGAGAGAGAGTAGGTGAGGGGAATCCACAGATGCCAAAGGTCACACAGCTAGTCTGTGAGTGTGTTGGGAAGAGGAAGATGGATGAGCTGGTTGTGTACATTCTGCAATCCCCCAGCCTCACCCCCACAGAAGAAAGATGGAGGCGTGTTGGAGGAGGGGGAGGGGGCTCTAGCTGGCCAACCCAGACTTGTGCTCAGGTTGGGAGGGGGCACACAGGCCTGTAGTGCAGTGTAGCGACAGAAGGCCCTGGGTGACACCCAAGCAGAGGGTAGTGGGTGTTTCTCATTCTGTTTGGCTGGACAACCCATCTTGGAGAAAGAAGAATTCTAAATGAGGGATTTTGACAAAGATGGAGAGAAAACGTGAGAGTGGGCAGGATATATTTGGGCAGCTCTGGGCATTCAGATTTCACAAGAATGTGAGAATATGACAGGGAGCAAGTGGCCCGAGGTCTTCATGCTTCTTCTAGAAGTTCATTCTTGAGTCTGTAGATACGAGGGAGCCATTGAAGAGCTGGGGACAATGTAGGGACATGACCCAGATGGACTGAAGGAAGATTGGGTTAACAATGGGGTGTAGAGTAGAGTGGAATGAGAAGGCTTTTGGGGTGGGAAGAGCCCAAGAACATGTAGGTCAGTTAGGGATCTTAGTTGAGGTGTGCCAGCGGATACACAGATCACATAACGCTAACTTGTAAGGTTCTGCTGCTACAGTAATTCAGGGGTCCTGACTGAAGGAGGCTCTAGGGCTTACCCTTCAGCAGACATCCATCTGGAATGGGAGAACATAGAGCATCTCATAGGTGTTTTTTTTATTACTTTTTTAATTTTCAAGTTTATTTATTTTTGAAAGAGAGAGAGCATGCACACAAGTGGGAGAGGGGCAGAGAGAAGGGGAGAGAGGGAATCCTAAATAGGTTTCATGTTATCGGCACAGAACCTGATATGGGGCTCCATCCTGTGAGATCATGACCTAAGCCCAAGTCAAGAGTCAGACATTCAACCCACTGAGCCACCCAGGCACCCCTCATAAGGGGTTTTTATAAGCCAGGCATCCCATTGGCCAGACCTCAGCCATTTGGTCCCACCCACATGCAATCTCTGGCTGGCCATGCATCTCTGGGGGCATAACCATCCAGTGACCACCTCTGCCACAGGACAGGAAGAGGGACTGAGATCTGAAGGAGTATATTGGCAACAGAAATGCAAATGGGGGAAGTAGGGAGATAGTCCACATTTAGGAGTTAAGAGGAGAAGCCAAAGAAGGAAAGCAAAAGGAGGCAGCTTGGGACAGAGAGAGAATTGGTCAGTACTACCAAGACCTCAAAGAAGGGGAACTGAGAAAGAGCCCTTCAATTTGAGTCCCACATAAGGCCTGTGGAGAAGCAGGGCAGAGCCAGGTTTCAAGGCTTTGGGAAGCTGCCAGCAATGATTCCCTAGCACCTTCCATAAGCACATCCCATGATCTCCTGGTAGGACAATTAACTTCACTTAAAAACTCACTGAAGTGCAGCAGCAGAAATACGGGTTTGGAGTCAGAAGATCTGGGTTTGGATCCAGACATAGCCACCTTAACCTTGAGCAAATGTAACCTCTCTGAGCTTCGGTTTCCACATCTGTGAAATGGATCTACTAGTACCTACTTTTCAAGCTTGTTGTGAGGATTAGTAGTAATTTGCTTTGTAAAGCCCTTCACTTGGTGTCAATACTTTACTAAGTATTTCGTGCAGCAAACATTTATTGTGCACCCACTAAGGGCCAGGCACCTTATTAGTTGTTGGATATTCAAAGGACCCAGAAAGAATTCCTGCTCCCAAGAAGCTTATACTCTAATAGGGCCAGCAGGCATGGCAGCAGATCCTAAAATGCAGTGTGGTTAAATGCAGTGACAGAGTTATTCATAGAAGCAAAGAAGCAGTGAGGAACAGCAACACTATGTGTGTGTTGAAGCAGGTGCTGAGAGGCAGGTGACATGGTAATCTTAGAGTTTTGTGTCTCTGGCCATAAAATGGAAGCAGAACAGGTGGGCAATATGATGGGAAATGTTAGCAGGACCCCGAGTGTGGGGACTAGCCAGTGTGTTAACAGACTACAAAGAGCCTTAAGCAGGAGACTGCTAACGATCTTATGCATGTGCTGAAGAGTTCATCCTTGTTGCTGCTTGGAGGGGAGACTTCAGAAGAAGAGGCTAGAGGCAAGGAAGCCCAAGACAAAGTTTAGATACAAGAAGATGAAGGTCTGCAGAGGGCAGTGGTAATAATAATGACAACGGTCTGTTATCATGCCGGCCACGAGAAATAAGCCCAACAACCCAATCGAAGTTGGGACTCGGAGACTGGGAGCACAGCGAATCAAGGCTTTAATCAACGTTCTTGCGAGAGCGGGTGGCTGACAGATGGGCACACCCAGGGCAGTTACAGCAGACAATTTATCCCCGAGCATGCAAGTCCCTCCCCTGGTTCCTCATTGGCTGAGTGCTATAGAGGTTACAGCCTTACCCAGAAGTTGCCTATGCCCATGTAAGGCCAAAAAGTAGGGAACAAATGTGCATTCCCTGAGATGACACAAAGACTTTCAGTCCCTCCTCCCTTTGCTCTTTGTTCTTTGGTGCATGCTCATTGCAAAGCCCACAAAAATAAGCATGTGAAACAGAAAGGAGAAGAAGAACCAGGAAGTGAAGTGTCTAAAGATTTGGGACTCCACTGGGCCTGGGGGGTGGGGGGTGGGGGTG
>NW_027530512.1:1518486-1551412 GCF_008692635.1 Crocuta crocuta | reverse complement strand
GGGGACGGTCATACATTTTTCCAATAGGTTGTAAACCTACTGTTAACTAGATAGCACAAATATGGTATTTCTGAAAATGAATCATCTCCCTTACTTCTCACACCAACCATGTACTGCATGAGTGCTAAAGGCTTTACATGCATTGTCTTTATCATTTATACCCATTTAATAAATGAGGGAATTAAGACTAAGAGTAATTAGCCAAAGGTCACACACCTGTAGGGGTTAGAGCCAGGATTCTAACACAAAGCTGGAGGCCTTTAAACATTTCACCAATTGAGAAATACTGGGGGGATGACGATTCCTGCCTTCCTCCCCTGGGATGGCGATGCCTCCATGGGCCACTGAGGCCAGAGGAGTGCAGTTCTGGGGGGAAGACAAGGAGTTCAGTTTGGGAAATGGTGCGTCTGAGGCTCCTCAGAGGGCACCAAACAGAAGCATCCAGCCCCCATGGATGTCTATGGCCCCCACGGCTATGAAAGACAGCCACTATCTTGTCAACTCTGCGTTGGGTGCTACAGAAAAGAGTCCAGAGAAGGATGAAAGCAGCAAGAGAATAAAGATTAAGCCAGATCCCCATAAAATAAGTAAGTACTTTAGTCGAGCCATTCTATTTCCTCATTTGAAGAGGGGAGAAAAGAAATGGTCACAGACGGACAGTAGAATCACTCTCCGTCCCTGCCCTTCAGAGGCACACCTCAGAGATTCTGCCAGTTCAGTCCCAGACCATTAAAATAAAGCAAGTATCTTAATAATGCAAGTCAATTTTTTTTGGTTTCCCAGTGCATATAAAAGCTATGCTTACACTATACTGTAAGATGTGCAATAGCATTATGTCTTTTAAAAAGTATATACTTTAATTAAAAAATACTTAATTGCTGGGGCACCTGGGTGGTTCAGTCGGCTAAGCGTCTAACTTCATCTCAGGTCGTGATCTCATGGTTCTTGGGTTCAAGCCCCATGTTGGGCTCTGAGCTGACAGTGTGGAGCCTGTTTGGGATTCTCTCCCTCTCTCTCTCTGCCCCTCCCCTGTTTGTGTTCTCGCTCTCTCTCAAAAATAAATAAATATTTTTCTTTAAAATACTTCATTGCTAAAAAATGCTAACCATCATCTGAGCTTCCAGTGAGTCATAATCCTTTTGCTGGTGGAGGGTCTTGCCTTTATATTGATGGCTGCTGACCGTTGGGGTGACTGGGCAGTTTCTTAAAATAACGATGAAGTTCACCACATCATTGACTCTTCCTCTCATGAACGATTTCTCTGTGGCACGCGATGCTGTCTGGTGGCATTTCACTCCTTCCAGAATTGGAGGCAATCCTCTCAAAGCCTGTAACTGCTGTATCAACTAAATTCATGTCATATTCTTAAATCCTCTGTGGTCAGTTCAACAAGCGTCACAACATCTTTACCAGGAGTAGATCCCACATCAAAAAACCTCTTTCCTTGTTCATCTGTTGGAAGCAACTCCCCATCTGTTCAAATTTTATCCTGAGATCGCAGCAATTCAGTCCCATCTTCAGGCTCCACTTCTAATTCTCATTCTCCTGCTATTCCCACCGCATCTGCTGTGACTTCCTCCACTGAGGTCTTGAAACTTCAGTTTGTAAAAAACACAGTACCTGCAAAGTACAATAAAGTGAAGTGCAATAAAATGAGGTATGCCCGTGTCACTTCCTTTCATCCGACCCTTCTGAGGCATCAGGCAGGCGTGTTCTGAACACATGACTCACGTAAAATACTATTAACACTAAACACATGTTGGGAAAGAAACCAGACTAGCCCTGGTGTCTTCCTCTTTTCTGGAAGGTCTGGGAGGGTCACCGCCCCTCCTCGAAGGCCCTGCCTCAGACACTACAGCATCAGGTCCCAGCCCCCACCCCAACCCCTCCAGAGACACAGTTCCCAGAGGAGAGGAACTGAGATGGAGAGTGGGCAGGCAAGGCCTCTCTGGATGGGAGAAGGTACTGGAATCTGTAAGCCAGCATCTCTCAGCTTCCGCCTTGGACTTTGCCTCTCCCAGAGTTGGTCCCCAGCCTTTCCCCGGGACTGCCCACTCTTTGTTATGGGGACACTCTGCCACCTGTCTGCCTCCTGGCCCCACCGTACTGCCCCCATCTGTTCCCTCCTCTGTCCCACGGTCCTCGTTCTCCCTTCTTCTTCCTCGGTCTTGCTGTGGGCTTGTCCTGGGCATCGTGGCATCCCAGTCCACGCAGCAGCATTTACCTGCTCATGGTAATTCATGCAATGAGCACTTACTGGATGCTCGGACACAAAGGTTGCCCCTAAGGTCTTTGAGACCAGAGAGGGTTGTGCAGGGCCATGTGTCTGCCCCGCTTCTTGTGCCAGGCTGTGGCCCAGCACTCTTGCCGGAAGGGGCCTGCCCCTGGTCACATGGCTGGCTACAGGACCTGCCTCTTTCTGCCACTTCTCTGCCCCGGGAGGGATGTCTGGAATCCTTCTCTGTGAGACTGCCTTCAGGCCATCTGCAGACCCCCTCCTGAGAGTCTGCCTGGAACCAGAGCCCAGGTTTCCCTACTACCTTTTGAAGCCTACCTTTCGCTCTGAAAGTTGTCCCCCTTCCAAAATCACTGTCTGTAGAGGAGGAATAGGTTAGCAGTATTGCCTCCAGGACATTTCCCACCTCACCTCAGGGATCATTTCTTCAGACCCTCCTATGTGTGGCATCAAACGTCAGTAGTGTAAGTTTTGATCAGACCCTGTGTTGTTTTTGTTTTCTTTTTTTTTAATTTTTTTTTAATGTTTTATTTATTTGTGAGAGACAGAGACAGAGTGAGCAGGGGAGGGTCAGAGAGAGAGGGAGACACAGAATCTGAAACAGGCTCCAGGCTCTGAGCCAGCTTTCAGCACAGAGCGAGATGTGGGGCTCNCTCCTATGTGTGGCATCAAACGTCAGTAGTGTAAGTTTTGATCAGACCCTGTGTTGTTTTTGTTTTCTTTTTTTTTTAATTTTTTTTTAATGTTTTATTTATTTGTGAGAGAGAGAGACAGAGTGAGCAGGGGAGGGTCAGAGAGAGAGGGAGACACAGAATCTGAAACAGGCTCCAGGCTCTGAGCCAGCTTTCAGCACAGAGCGAGATGTGGGGCTCGAACCCATGAACCGTGAGAGCATGACCTGAGCCAAAGTCAGCCACCTAACCGACTGAGCCACCCAGGCGCCCCTTATTTTATTTTCTTAATGAAAGAAAAATAAGGTTTTATGTTCTCATGCTGGGGAATTTAGGGAAAACAGAACTATACAGAGAAGAGAATAAAAATAGCCCATAATGTCAGTGCTTAGGGAGAGCCACTGTTGACATTTTGTGTTACTCTTCTGAGCATATTGTTTTATGTACTTGAGATCATAGCTTTGGCCTCATTTGTTTTGTTTTTAAGTTTTTCTATTGTGGTAAAATACACTAAAATTTACCATCTCAACCATTTTTTTTAATGTTTATTTATTTTTGAGAGAGAAAGAGAGAGAGACAGAGTACGAGCAGGCGAGGGGCAAAGAGAGGGGGAGACACAGAACCTGAAACAGGCTCCGGGCTCTGAGGTATCAGCACAGAGCCAGACACGGGGCTCGAACCCATGAACCATGAGATGGTAAACTGAGCTGAAGTCCGATACTTAACGGACTGAGGCACCCAGGAGCCCCACCATCTAAACCATTTATACGCGTGCAGGTCAGTGACATGAAGCGCATTCCCACTGTTGTGCAGCCATCCACGGCCCATCTTCAGAACTCTTGTCATCTGGCCAAACTGAAACTCTGTACCCTTTAAACACTAACTGCCCAGCCCCCCAGCCCCCACCAGCCCCTGGCAGCCTCCATTCTGCTTTCTGTCTCTCTGGCTTTATCTACCCTCAGTGTCTCATATAAGTGGTCTCGTATCATATTTGTCTTATTGTGACTGGCTTGTTTCTTTCTTTTTTTTTTTTTTAATATTTTTATTTATTTCTAGGAGAGAGAGAGAGAGACAGCGTGAGCAGGGGAGGGGCAGAGAGAGAGGGAGTCACATACTGTGAAACAGGCTCCAGGCTCTGAGCTGGCAGTCAGCACAGAGCCCGACGCGGGGCTCGAACCCACGAACCGCGAGATCCTGACCTAAGCGAAAGTCGGACGCTTAACCGACTAAGCCACCCAGGCGCCCCTGACTGGCTTGTTTCATTCAGCGTAATGCCCTCACGGTTCATTCCTATTGTAGCATGTGTCAGAATTTCCTCCCTGCTTAAGCCTGAATAATATTCCACTGTAGGTAGACACCACATTTTGCTTATCCATTCATTCGTCAACAGTCACTTGGGTTGCTTTCATGTTTTAGCTATTGTGAAAAATGCTGCTGTAATCATGAGTGTACAAATATCTCTTTGAGACCCTGCTTCCAGTTCTTTGGGGTACATACCCAGAAATAAAATTGCTAGATCACATGGTAATTCTATTTTTACTTTTTTGAGGAGCTGCTATACTGTTGCCTACATTGGCTGTACTGATTCACATTCCCTCTGACAACACTTGTTGGTTTCTGGGGTTTTCTAATAATATATTCTATGGTTTTTATTTATCACAAATAGATGAATTTTGTATTTTAGAGAGAGCAAGTGAGTGAGCAAGGAGGGAGAGAGAGAATCTACGCAGGCTCTACACTTAATATGGAGCCTGATACGGGGCTCAATCACACAACCCTGAGATCATGACCTGACCAAAACCAAGAGTTGGTTGCTCAACCAACTGAGCTACTCAGATGCCCCCGAGGTTTTTTGATAGTTACAGCCTAATGAGTGTGAGGCACCTGCTTGTTTTTTAAGCTTACCTTCTGTCGTAAGTATCATCACTAAAAACTTCAGACACAGACCCCTCTCTCATTCTCCTACTGTTAGAAATTTGGGATTGTTTTTCTTTCTTTATTTTTGCTGTTATAAATGAAATTGCAACAAAGGTTTGTGCATAAATCTTTGCTGCGCTCTAGATTATTTCCATAAGCAAGGATTGACAGGTACAGGATGCCCAGTGAAATTTGAATTTCAGATTAAACAATGATAATTTTATAGTACAAGTTGCCCAAAATTTTGCCAGAAACAAAATTTCCTTAAAAAATATTTGCCGTATGCCTGAAATTCACATTTAACTGGGTGTCCTATGTATTTTTTTTTGCTAAATCTAGCAAGCTTACCATAGGAAGAATTCCCAGGGACTAGATTAATAGATCAAAGTTGATGAACATTTTCAAGATTCTGGATTCCTATGGCCGAAAGTCTTTTCAGAAAAATACTGCCAATTTCCTCTCCCCCCAGAGCAAATGAAAATGCCAGTTTCCTTACAAAAGTGGCAACATTGAGTTCTTTCACTAAAAGATAAATAATACTTCACCTCTTTGATAGGTAGAAAATAACCATTCAAAAAGTTTCGATTATCAGTGAAACTGACCCTTCATTTCCAAGGGCTGGTCTTTTTTTTTTTTTTTTTTTTTTTTTTTTTAAGTAATATTTGCTGGTTGGTTAGCTACATTTTTTTTTTTTTAATTTTATTTCTAGGAGAGAGAGAGATAGTGTGAGCAGGGGAGGGTCAGAGAGAGAGGGAGTCACAGACTGAAACAGGCTCCAGGCTCTGAGCTGGCAGTCAGCACAGAGCCGGACGCGGGGCTCAAACACACGAACCGTGAGATCATGACCTAAGCGAAAGTCGGACGCTTAACCGACTAAGCCACCCAGGCGCCCCTCCAAGGGCTGGTCTTTAACACTTCCCTTTATGTTAACCACGTGCTTCTGACTTTGCTTATCTTTTTGTTTTTCTTGTCAAACTACATGAACTCTTCAAAGGATAATAACCTTCTGTGTTCCCCATTTCACTGCAAATATTTCTCCTACCTTGTTTGCCTTTTAATTAAGCTCCTATTATTTTCGTTAGGTGTATCCCCTATATTTCCTTCTAGAAATCTGTATAAGTTCTTTTTATTGGCTTTTACATTTAACTCTTTAAACCATCTGGAGTTTATTTGGAAACGATGTTCAGTGAGCTTCTAAATTAATTTTTCTCTCAAATCTTTAATTTGTCTCAGCTCTGTTTACCGAATAAAGTCCTTTCTTTCCTGGTGATTTGTGGTACCTCTTAGCTTCATACACAAAGTAAATTCCATTTGTATTAAAAGAGACCTTATGTCACTTAAACATTCATGCATTCAACAAATATTTATTAAGCATCTTCTGTAGGTCAGATGTATTTTTAAGATTTCTTCTGACTTTAAGATTCTAAATATAAAGGAACTTCTATTTATTCTCAGATCATTGGAGGATTATAAGTAAAGCAAGTTATTGACATATTACTATATGTCAATATATTGTATTATATGTCATATTTTTATATGTCATATTATATGTCATAATATGTCAATAACTTGCTTTACTTAATATGTCAATAACTTGCTTTGTTTATAGATATTTACTTATGTATCTTACAGTCGTCTATTTTACTGTAGCTTAATTTTATTCATCCCTTTTTCCAAGGGTTTTACCTCTTATTGCCATATCGTGTGTCACTGCATCAAAAGCAACTTCAAAATGATTCTTATAGAATAAAACCATGTAGTAAAAATTATAGCTGACATCCTTATCTTATCTCTACATTTAATGAGAAAGTATCTGATGTGCATTATGAATAACTTTGGCTTTTTATTTAAGATAAAAAAGTATTTTCATGTTAACAAAGGAATTGTCTCTTCTCATTTTTCTAAGGCATTTTTACAAAAGGAAAAATCAGGAATGATTAATTAATTTTATTAAACGTATTTTGTAGGGGAACCTGGCTGGCTCAATCGGTAGAACGTGTGGCTCTTGATCTCAGGGTTATAAGTTCGAGCCCCGTGTTGAGTGTAGAGGACATTTAATAAATAAATAAATAAATAAATAAATAAAATCTTTAAATAAATAAATGTATTTTGTAGAACCAATAAGGTATTGTACCATTTTTTTCTTTTTGAGTTTTCCATTTTGAGGTACAAGTACTCCTCACCCAGTGGGATTGCATAAAACAGAATTAGGGTGAATTTACACAATCCCTATCACCTTATATTATATGGTGTTTTGTGAACAGCAACTCTGAACTTGACCTGTGTATTAAAGTCTGACTGCACATGCCTATTAACAAAAAAATTTGTGGACCCTCGAATATATATGTATGTGTTGTGTTTTACAATGTACGTGTTACAGTAAAAAAGAATTTTTTTAATAAACAGTCTAATCTTTTTCACTTACCCCAATAAATTAGCTTGCACATACCCTGCTCTGGAGACCAGTCGTATAAAAGATGAGTATTAGTGAGATATTTGTGGATTTGTTCTAGCTGGGCATATACAGAGCTCTGGATAACATCTGCACATTCATTTCTATCAGTCACCAAGTCTTACAAATAACGTACATCAATTAGAATATGCACACTTCAAAATGCCCTCTGAAGCTGAAAGAATTTTTAAACTGTTGGGATCAAGCTCAAAAATGGCAAAAACACACATGTGCGCACACACACACACACACACACACACAAAATGAGAGAAAAGCAAGTTATTCAACTTTGTCTGACCTTGGGCAAATTACGTTGCCTCTTTGGGACTCAGTTTCCTCATTACTAAAATGACAGGGTTGATCTAGATGACCGCCAAGTCCCTTCCTGCCCTGACGTTTTGCAAGAGCGATGACCCTGAGGGAATACTGGGTTAGGGAGCAGCAGATCTGCATGTCAGCCAGCAGGACAGCTCTGTCCTTAGGAAATCAAGCAGACTGCAGTCCCAGGATGGATGCCCAGGAGCACAGTGTGCACGAAAATCGGTTCTGGCCATCCCCAGGAACAACCGTGACACCGGTCAAAGCAGTGGAACACAAAGGATTTGGAAATCTTTAGGAGGGATGAGAGAAAGACAACGTAAGGATTAAAATGGGTCCTCTGCGGAAAAGTTAGAGGTGAAATTCTTCAGGTTTGAGAAGCAGGTGCGTTAGATGGCTCTAGCATCAAGCTCCTGGCGTTCAAGTAGGTATTTTCAAGAGATTGCAATAGTCTTAGATGAAGCTCTTTTTGCTGCAGAGACCGCCTCAAGCTAGATCATAGAACTCCACGGCCAGAAACACAAGTATAATCCGATTCGTGGGAACAGACAGGCTGTGAGGAGCTCACACATCTCTCTCTTAGTGGCTCTGTGTTCTGTGTGTTCTCAGAAACTGCGCTCTCCATTCTTACACCCACTTTCGACTCCACCATAGTAAGGTCAGCTTCCAGACGAACATCATGGCCCCCACTCCGCAGCTACATTTTCAGCCCCAGTGTCCATTGCCCACTGGCCCAGCCTTTCCATTTTAATCTAGATGCCCCTGAAAGGACTTATTTACCCCAGCTCATCTTTTTGAACCAGCCCACCCCAATCATTGGTCATCATTGCTGAGTCACCAATAAATGGTGATGCCTGGGTCAGGTGCCCTCCCCTGGTCTAATCGCGCCAGGAGCCATGTGCTCCAAAACAGAGCTGTTTAGGGCAGATTTCCTCAGATCTGCATGTGGGTAGACTAGCCATGATGAACATCTTTAGCAAAAAGACCAACTGCCTTTTAATCTACTACTGATATGTGAGCAAAATAAGGCTGACCCTGAGCTCCTAAGTAGGAGTCAGCTATCGCACTTCTCAGGACACTCGCTGAAAGAATGTAAGACTCTCCCTCCTTGAGGCCTGCTGACAGTGCTGCCTGGAGGCGCTGGCCTGGCTGCAGGACCTCTGACAGTCACCTCTTGGCCTGGTGGCCTTTGAGAATATAGTCACTTTCCCTGCTGGAGCCTAATGTCTCTCAGGAATGTCCCATCTTCACTGATGGGAAATCAGCTATTTGAGGACTTTACAAAGCACCGAATCTAAGTAACCACAGGAAGAGTTTCACTGCTTAACCAGAAGATGCCAAAAACAACCCAAGGATCTTTAGGCCCTCCCAGGCTGGCTTGGCCTGTCTTCATCCATTTTGAATATGCAGTTTCTCCTTGCTTCCCTGAAGCAACACACAGCCCAATAGCTTTGAGTCACTATCCCATTCTTTGATGCTGTGTGTGGCTCTTCTGCTCAGCACCCTGCTCAGAAATCCCCATCATCTTCCAGGACATAGAAAATGAGATAGTGTCCAGGATCATTGTTTATGGTCTCTTTCTTGCACTGGATTTAACCACTCACTCTACCCACCTCAAATAGAGGCAGGCAAAAACCCCACTTGCCTCAAACGCAAGGGCCTTGAGAACATAGACTGAAAATCAGAGTAAGATTTCATCTACCCACAATACAACTCCCCAAACACCTCACTGTCTAAAATCAGCCCAGAACCTGGAGATAAGCCAAGTGACGTCTAAGCAGCCAAAATTATCTTCATAGCCTCATATCGGTTTATTTAAAGTAGCATATAATTCAAAGCAACTGTCCCCAGAGAGCTAGATGAACTATTAGCCCCTAAGAAAGACTGGATGAATCCAACTCAAAGAGAAAAGTCTAGCTCCTCACTCATAATATATTTACTTTTTTCTTTACACAGAATTTTAACAAGTTTGCATATCTGGTTTCTCAACCCAGAACAGACTAAAAGAGGTTGGGTCATGAGGTCACTAAAGGTAAAGTGGCCTGCTCCCTGATTAAAAAGGAGACTGAGGAACCCCAAAAGCCCAGCAATATAAACCCACTTAGAATAGAAACAAATGGCCACTGACCACACGTATCTCAAAAGTTCTGGCATTACTGGAATAACAGTGCAGTGACCAAAGTTTATAAAAATGACCCTCGGCAGAACAAAAATGTTAAGTTAAAATCGGCATATTCTATCTTAAAGACTGGAAAGTATGTAACTTGTTTTTAAAGAAAGATTTCCATCCAAAATGATTAATTTTTTTAATGTTTATTTATTTTTGAGAGAGAGATAGAGAGCGAGTGAAGGAGGAACAGAGAGAGAGACACAGAACCTGAAACAGGCTCCAGGCTCCGAGCTGTCAGCACAGAGCCCAACTCAGGGCTTGAACCCACTAACCGAGAGATCATGACCTGAGCCAAAGTCGGATGCCTAACCGACTGAGTCACACAGGCGCCCCCAAAATGATTAAATTTTTAAATGTCATGTTTCAAAGGGGATCCTGTTAGCTAGCTGGAAAGCTCCACTACCCACAGTGACAATTTTCTTTTTGGTTAACTGAGGTCTCACTATAGCTCCATTTGAACCCTCTAGACTTTTCCCTAAAGGACATTAGGGCACCTAGGCAGCTGGGGAAACGCTGTTACTTTGACTTAGATGCTATTTGGTATAAACCAACAGGGGCTTAAGAAGGTTTTACTGTATTTGGTCTGCAGGCTTTGCTTGGCACCATCTCTTTAAAAGGCTGCCTGACTTTGAACTAATCCTCTATTTATAATCCAGCTGGAGAAAGGCCTCAGCAATATATACAAATTCCTAGGATTTACAGAGTGCTGCTCACGTATTCCTGAGCCCCCTTGCAGAGCCCCCGCCTCGGCCCTCGCTTCTCCAGAAAGCACCCTGCATCCTCGCGGACACGTCTTGGCGCTGTGGTAGACAGGCCGCCTGGTATGCCCAGGAATGCACCCAAATTCCTACTAGGGAGCACAAGGCCCAGCTGGGGACAGGGGCATGAGCCGGACGAGGGCCGGCAAACGCCATCGCTCACTCTTGACAGCCTACCCTGTTCAGATGCCCTTTTCTAAGGGCCAAGGGCTGAGGCTCTCCCCTATCAAGTGGTTCTCTTCTTATAACTCATTCCCTCCCCAAAACGACGCCAACTTCACATTTTCCTTTTTTTTCCCCCTCACACAAATTATTGCAAGTCATGGCAGTCTAAATATAGCCCCCGGTCTGTTTTCCAGATGCGGAGACCTCGACATTTTCCTGATGTCCCTCCAGCTGCCTCCTTACTCTTGCTTTCCTTTCTCCCGCTTTCTCACCTTTTTTTTCCCTCCCCGATATTCCTCCCTCTGCCTCCCAGGCTCCTCTTGTCTTTCCCACCTTCCCAGTTCAAAGGAAAATTCTAGAAGCAAGACCTGAAGCCTGGACAGCCCTCTCTCTGGCTCTCCATCAGTCCTAGTGGTGGAATAGGGATATTATCTAGGGAAGAGGGTCCTCTCGGATTCTCAACAATGAGCTTCCATACGTTCTTGTCACCTCTTCATGCACTTGCTTTGTCCAGAAGCCATTTAATCTCGATCCCATCTCCACCCCTCTCCCATTGGCTTCTTCTCCTTGTGTCCTGGAGGCCAAAGATTGGCTGGTCACTCTCTCCATTTAGCAACCTCCTGAGTTATTGGGAAATACCTACCAGAACACATCTCAGACATCACTCCTTTGGGGTTAAATATCAATTCCTTTTGCCTTTCTTCATTAAGACTAGGTGCCCAGAGCTTTAATCGTTTTCAAAGATTATTTCTGTACATCTCCTAGTTGGCCATAACTCATGTAGGATGAGGAGCTGGGCCTTGAATCTTCTGCCTTAATAAGGTTTGACTCTTGATGCGTGAGCATGCTGGAGGGATTCGGCTGACACGTCGCAATCACAGGAGGCTGGCTAATGAAAAATGACGTGCCGGGGTGAAGATGTGCATCCGTGCCTCAAGATCCAATCTGATGGTGGAATGCCAGTCCTTTTCTGCCGTGGAAGCAAATTTTGATTCAAGTACACATTTTATCCTATCCTTTTCAATATACTTGCTCACTATTAATCAACTTCTTAAGTTCTAAGTTGGTGGTTTCAAAGTGACCCACATGCCACAGATAGAGTATATGAAACGACTAGACTGTCCACTTATGTATTCACAAAACACCTATTAGACACCTCTTTAGGCCAAGTGCTGGAGATAAAAAGATACAAATAAGAAGTCACCTCAAGAGATACACATTCTAGTGCACAATGTCTCAACCTGTTAACATTTGGGGCAGGAAAGTGTTGGATGTTGGGGCTGTTCTATACCTGTTTAACAGCTTCCCTGGCCTCTCCCCAGTAGATAGCAGTAGCATTCCTCCCCGAAGTTGTGACAACCAAATATGTCTCCAGACGTAGCCAAATGTCCTCTGGAAGCAGCGTCACCCCAGGGTTGAGAACCCCTGGCCTAATGGGTTGGACAAATATATAAATAACGGTTATAGTTCAAAGAAGGCTTGTAATAGAGGTGTGAAGGCAGGGCTGTGCATGGACTTAGAGGGCATTTGAGCTGTGTTCTGAAGGATAGACACAAGTTTTCTGGGCAGAGACAATGTTAGAGAAAGAATATTGTAGGCAGATGGAACAGCATGTGCAAAGGCACAGGGGTATCACTGAACAGTTAATGTGCCTGGTGTGGCAGATGCCTGGGGAGGAACAACAGGAGATGAGGACAAATTGGGGTTTGGTTCCAGTTTATAAAGGGCCTTGTGTGACTAAGATGCTTGCACTTGATCCCGAGGAAAAGGGAAAATGATATTTTTAAGCTAGGGAACATGATGAACAGATGCATGATAGGATGGTGAGGGGAGAGGCTATGACGGTTACTCAGGAGGAGGTGACGTGAGCTTGGGCTAAGGCAGTGGTGATTGGGAAGGGAAGGAAGAGCGGGATTTGAGAACTCGTTTTGAGACAGAATGTGCAGGACCAGACTCAGTGGACAAGGAACAAAGAGAGGGAATAAAGCTGGAGGTGACCCGGTGCTTCAGAGTGGATGGAATCCTTAGCTATCAGTCTTGGAGAGGAGCCTTTTTCTGTCCTGGAAACACTCCCAAGTTTACACTGTGCCCGCCTCTCATGGGGAGCTGGGGCTTTTAGGGGTACATTTACACTGGGGAGTGGTGACATTAATCCTTCTTCCTCACCTGCCTTTACACGAGGCTCATGGAGGCATCTGGTGGCAAGAAGCCCACCATCAGGAATTGGGTCAAAGAACTGAGCGTCTAGTTTGGTCACCACCAGGCCTGGCGGTGAGGTGGCTCCGAGCCTCAGCTTGTCCATTTGTGATCGGAGGAGAACACCCCTCCACCCCCACAGGATGTGGTGAGATGAATAGGGCGGTTTCTGTGGGTGGCTCGGACCCCCGTAGGTACTTGGCACTTAATGCCTGCAGTTGGCCAGGATCATGAGTGGTTGTAATCAGGCCTGATGGAGAGGCCCCCCGACTCCACCGCGGCCTTGAGCTGCTGCCAACTCTGTGACCGGGTTTTGAGACTTGCCTGCAAATTCTTTTTTCCAGGGTGTCTGGTTCCTGCAAACAGGCTTCCCCAAACCTTCTCATGCTCCAGGAAGCCCCTTCAGCTTTGCATCCCACTATCCTTCTTGGTCCCCCAGCTCAGTGGGAGGCCTTGAGATAATACCACTCCATTTGGCTTCATGCAAACCCTCCCCTCCAGCTCCCCACACAGCCTTCCCAATTACCTAGGAGTAAAAGCAGAGAGCAGGAGGCTGGGCTAGAGGCAGCTTAGACAGAGGCTGGCCCGGCTGGTCAGTCGTGATGGTCGTGGACCTGCTAGGTAACCCTTCTCCTCAGCGTTTCTCTGGGGGTCAAGGTGGGTGGATGGCGTCTGAAGGCAATGGTGGGTGTATGTGTGCATTTGAGTCAGTAAGTGTGTATGTGTGTGTGTGTGTGTGTGTATGTGAGCTCCCAGGAGCCCCGGTGCCGATGGTGATCTCTCTCCACACGGGAACACAGGAACAAGGGGCTGCATTGTTAGCCTGCCTATCTCTTGGTTTCTGATTCACCCCAGGCCACTGCAGCCCAGGCAGGTTTGCAGCTGCTCAGGGATATACTTTCCAGCACATTTAGGACTTGGAACCGCCCCAGGTTTCGGGAACACATGGTGAGGGGGGAGCAAGGGGGCTCAAATAGACTCAGAAAGGGGGGAGCGAGCTACTTCATTCTTTCTTCAAGACGAATCTCCATTTTCATCATCTGATAGCAGGAACAGCATCTGAGGATGGCGGATGAATTGCAAACCTGTGCAGGTCGGGGGAGAGGGCAGGCGAGTGGGGGGAGATGGGCAGATTTATTTCATCCTGGCCGAGGCCTTCTTGTGTCTTGTGCAGCCCCGTCCCCTCTGACACGCAGCTCCTGCTCGGTTACACAGTCTCCGCCCAGCCCGGGGGCCTGTCGGGAAGCCCACGGCAATAGCACACACTGCAAGTCAGCCTTGGGGGAGCCTCGGGCTTCCAGCAGCCAGGGCCAAGGGGGAGAGAAAGGCCAGAGGCTGCCTGGGGGCCTGGGGGAGCACCAAGTGTTCCAAAAGGCCTGGCTTTACAAATTCCTGGCATCTCTTCTCTCTGTTCCTTTGCTTAGGAGGCAATAGACTTTCCTGGGCTCTGGCTTCAACTTTTTCTCCCAGGCAGATAGCTGCCTCCCAGCAGACACAGAGGACCCTGCTCTCCCAAGTACTCAACCCCAGCCGTTTGTCCATTCATCTGGTGTCTGTTCAGGGCCTTCTGAGTGTCAGACGTGGTCCAGGTGCTGACTCTTAGCAAGGACCACAACAAGGTCCCTGCCTTCTGGGAGCCCCCAACTAATGGAGAAGCCAAACTAATCGACCTACATTTATAGCACAGGTGAAAGGGGCTCAGGCAGGGCAAATTCAGTTCTAAATATTCCCCTTCCTCCAAGAGGCCCGGTGACCACCTTGCCTGGCTTCAGGCAGCCTCCTCATCTGCCACCATCTAGCTGGGGGACCAGGGGCAAGTTTCTCTGTGTGCCTCAGTCATCTCTGTCTGCCAGAGGGGAGGATGGTAGGGCAGCTGGGGCCTCCAGTAAGACTGTGCACAGACCCCTCGGCAGGAAAGAGAACCTTTGTCTGGTTCTAACATTCTTCACCTGCCCCTTTTCCCCCATAGGGTAACTGAGGATTTGGGTCCATCACACGCAAGCCAGTGTGGGAACAACCAGGCCGTGTATGACACTGGAGGTCACTGCCCCTCCCCGGCCTGACCTCCCTGCTACACAGGGCTGGCCTCTGTGCGGGGCTCAGAGCAGCTCCCAGACTCCCAAACAGAGCCCCTTTCTCCTGCGCTCGCACAAAGCCCGCTCACAGGGTCCCATTCAGAGGGCTGGGTGATTGAAAGGGTGACTGCAGGCCGGCAATGTGACCTTTGGGCTGCCTCAGTGGGTGAGGGACTTGGGCCCCCTGACCCCCAGCCCTGAGAGGACCCGCCAGGCCCTAGTTCTACACAGACACAGCAAGGAAGGTTCAGCGTAGCAGAGAGGCCAGGGCCGACGTGCTGGCCCTCACCATCATGGAGCCCCGCTGCTCGGCAGTGCTCCCATTCATCCCCAGAGAGGCTGAAGAATTACCCTCTCCTTGGGGACAGACTGAGCAGGGGAGGGGGTATAGGTATTAGAAGAAGAGATGAATTTGTAACTCAATAAAATGGTTTAAATAGCATGGCTTAAAAAGGATAGAAAGTCAGTTCCGTCTGGTCACCATGCTAATAGAACTTTGCTCAAGATGGAAGTTTCCACATCAGCACGGTCCACATGATAGCCACTAGCCACATGTGGCTGTGAGCACTGAAATGTAGCTGGCATGACTGAGAAACTGGACTTTTCTTAATTAAATTGCCTGTAGCTGCTACCTGGGGCTATGGCTATTCCTACTGGACGGTGCTGGTCTACTGGAGAGGGACATTGAGACTCTGAAGCCACATAGACCCAAGTTCACATCCTGGCTGTACCTTACACTTATCATGGTGTGACTGGGGTGTGTTGCTTGACTTTTCAGAACTCAGTTTCCCCATTTTGAAATCCACGGTTGAATACTACTACTAAGTGAGCGTGCTGGGAGCTGGCTTCTGTATACACTGGCACCAAGGGTCCAGCTGCATCCTGGCCAAGGTGGCCAACGTGTATCTCCTTCCCTTCCCCCAGCGGAGACCAATCTGGGGGGCTTCATGCTTCTGACTTTGGAGGGAGGAGACAGACTCAGCCTTTCCCTTCCTAGGAAAGTGCACTTCTCCACTGAGGGAGACCTGTGCACAGGAAAATGTTACCGCTCCATGGAGATAAGAGACAGGGCAGGTTTGGGAGCCTTGGGACAGGTCATCAGGTTTGGGCCTGCTGCCCTGCGCCCACTGGCTTCATCATCCGTGAACAAATGTCTCCGGATTCCACTGGGGAGCCTGGTAGACCCAGGCTGGACCATGCTGTAGCCAAGGGGAGTTTTCCCACCCTTGTTCTCCAATACCAGCTGCTTTCGTCCTAAGCCACGCCCTCGTGCCAAATGTTCTTTCTCCTATACCTGAGTCCAAACTTACCAACCCACATCCCATCCAGGCTAGAACCTGCTCACGATTTTCCCAAATGACAACTGTCTGGCCATGTCGATGTCCTCTGAAGATCTAGCCCTGTCTTCTCACGAAAGCCACTGCAGGACTCTAAGAGGAGCAATGCAGGAAAGAAGGGAGGTTCTGGACCAGGTGGGCAGGCGACAAGGGGCAGGGAGAGGCCCCCACCCAGCAGCTCTGGAAGGGCCACCACATCCTCTGTCTTTTCCTGTGGGACTCTCTGAGGCTGCGTCCTGGAGACCCTGGTGGCTACCACGCCAGGTCAGTGGGGGCTCCCCGGCCGGCAGAAGCACGGAGAATCTGGGAGCCCAGGACACTCAGTCCCAGCCAGCACTGACACGTCTGTCCTCAGGTACATGCACCAGGGGTTCATCTAACAACAAAGGCCACTGACCTCCTTCCTCTAGTGATAATGGCTAGGCCGGAGAGCTGATGGAGTCACTGAGGGTCAGAGAAGTTACTAACTTATCTAAAACCTCCTTTGGGATGAGAGATGGGTGATGCCCCGGCCTGTCACTCTGTAAAATTGCACAAGCACTCAGGACAGAAGAGCAAGGGGGAGCGGAGCCAGGGGGCTGGTCTCTCCTCCATGACATGGCAAGTGACCCAGAACAAGGAGCTGGCTGCAGGCGGAGGTGGGCGGCTCTGCCGCCTGGAGTATGGGCAGAGCGGAGAGCCGGCAGGGCAAACACTGCGTCTTCTTTCCATCCACCCTCCGTGTAGCCTTTTTCCTCCGGGCCAGCCTGTTCCACTGGAAAAACAATCTCCCCTGCCTGGGGACTTGGGGCCGGCTGGGCCGCCTTCTGGTCTGTCTTCATTCAGATCCCATTTCTCTCCTCTCCGGGAGGTGGGGGAGGGAGCGACGCTGGGGAAGGCGAGGGTGAGGCTGAAGTCTTCATCTGTCCCCTTTAAGCCAAGCAAAGAAAAATAGCCCTTTGCCAAGATCTTTCATCTCAGTCATTTACTCTCACAGATGTTTTCTGCAATATAAACAAGAAGCAAAGAATGTTGGGGAGGAGAAGAGGGTGGGAGGAGAAGGAAGAGTAAATGGACAGCTTTGAAATTCGGGCCTGCAGAGGGCAGGAAGCAGGACCTCAGCAGGGTCCCTTCTGCCCTGAGAGCGTGGGCAACCTCAGGTCACTGCACCAGGCCAGGCAGAGGGTCACTTCCCGGGGTGTCTTTGAAAGGAAGTTCTAGAGAAGTGGCCCAGCCTTTGAGTGGGTGGTCTCCCCCAAACAGCCTTCCTCTGCCTGGGAGCTGACACATAGAGAGCAGCTGCAGAGGCCCTCTGTGCTCAACCTGGAGCCGTGCCCTGGGCACTGGGGCACACACCTGCCCACCTAGCGCTCCCCAAAAGCTGGGTGGGGGCCCAGGCCTGCAGAGCCAGCAGCAAGACGGAAGGGAGATAGACGCAACCACAAAGGGATTAGGATTCAGTTGCACCAAGGGGGGAATCTTGCACTGGATTCGGTTGGAGAAACACATCCTATGGTGGGTCAGGAAACAAACCCAGGAAGTCAGATATCACTAAGCTCAAAATTTCATAGGATTCCTGTTGATGTCAGTAGCTCTCAAACTAAAGTCAGATGCCCAAGGGAGCTGGCAGTCAGTACCCAACGGAGTGAAGCTGGGTGATGATTGCCATGACCCAGAGAAAGCCTGTCTAAAGGAACAGCCACAACTCACTTTAAGCTGAATATTTAAGAGAGCCTAGAAACTCAGAGTTCTGTATAAAAATCTCCAGGGTTGTTGTTGTTGTTGTTGTTGTTGTTTAACTTTTGCAATAATTAAAAAAAAAAAAAAAACCAATGTCAGCCTCATGAGGCGTGCCCGTGGGCAGGTTTTAGTTGTGAATCAGGGGTTTGAGACATTTGTAAAATGTTGGCTGGATGAGTGGATGCTAACTTACTGTTTATGCTTTCTGCTCTTGACTTAACGATGGGATTTGTGAGAAGAAGGCTGAAAAAGAATCAAACAGCAAGATCTACTGGGAGCCTACTATGTCTTCAAAATGGCACTACGTGTTATTATGGGTTCAGAAAATCAGAACATCTGGTCCTAACCCTTGAGGGTTTACACTGTGGTTGGGGAGACAGAGTGACACAGGAAAGGTAACTAGCCCTTGACAGGGCCTGGTTACGTGGCACAGAATGTTTGGGGATGGGGCAAAACCAGGTAATGCTTCCCAGAGGAGGCAGTGTTTGGGCTGAATCTTGAAAAATGGGTAGAACCCCCACTTGTTGAACTGAGTGAGAATCCTGAAACTGGAAGGCATCTCACCCAACCCAGGACATGGAGAACTCTACAGTCAGGACCCACGACCACAGAAACAGGCAACCCCCACCTGCTAAGAAAGGGTGACCACTCTAAAAAACCACCAACCTCCCCACTCCACCTGTCTACCCCCACTACCGCCAAACCATGGGTAGAATACCCAAGGACAAGTTGGAGGGTGGGGGGGTACGGACTGAGTGCAGGCTGTGGAGGAAGGGCCACTGTAGAGGGGGAGGCCATGGGCAGGCCTGACACTCAGCAACCTTTGGAAGGAAAGAGGGAGGCAGATTTCACACAAGTGCTCACGAGCATTTCCGGGCGCCCATGATTTCCTGCCAATGTTCAAAGCTTTGAGCTACTTGCAGAGGAGAGAATGAAAGTTGGTTGACCCCAGGCTCCTCATGTATTAGTCCCCAGTTTCACACAGTATGCTGTAGAGCAGCGGTAATTTCTCCCATTTTACAGAGGAGGCAACAGACACAGAGCAACAAGCTCCCCAGGCCAGGAACGTCGTCAGCTCACTACTCACCATGTTAGCCTTGCTCCCCCACAGGGCCTGCACTTTGGGGCTGAGTGAAGCTGCCTGCCAAGGGACTTGTCCGAGGTATCATTGCCGGAAGTGGTCAAACCCAGGTCTGCCTGACACCAAAGCCCAGGTTTTTTCCACTACACTGGGGAAGCCTACGTTCACGAATGTTCTCAGATAGTTAAGGGGTGTGTTTATCATCAGTCACCACAGCTGATGGATTGTCAGTGTGAAGGAAGTACAGTGTGCAAACATTACTCATGTGGCCAGGCATTCAGAGTCAACAGAGATCCTTTGAAACAATATGACTGTCCTTTTCGTCCAACGCTTCAAAAGCCTCTCCAACAACCTTTGGCTGAAACACCTCTAGGGAGAGCAGACTCACTACCTCACATCCCACCTAACGGTCAGCATTTTCTTTCTTGAGTCTTTAGAAGCCATCCCTTTGCCTGTATGTGAATCCCAAATTGGAAGCTTCCTTCAGCTCGACTTGTTAACTCATTATGCTGGGCATGTCCATTTTCTCCTCCAGATCCCCTCCCCATCCTTCTCTCCCGGCTCTGTGCCCCAGCAGGCTGACCTTGAGGATTGCATCACTAGGAGCCCTTGCTCTCTGGCTTCAGTCGGGTTCAGTCAATAGGAGGCATCAAGAAGAGAGAAGTCGGTGGAGCAAGGTCACCCTACTGGCCCCTGCTCCTTTGTGTCTTTCTGTCCCTCTACCTGAGCCCATAGCTCCTGTGGGGTGTCTCTCTCCCCTGAGACCCTTCTCTCACGCCTCTCCCTTTTTGCCCTTCAGATTCCCGCTCCTGCTGGCCCTGGAGGGCTTCACCATGCCTTGTTAGTTTTCTTTAATCTTGCTCATTGACTGGTGAGTAGTCCCATTTCTAAGCCCTCCTCAATTACCACGTTGGAGTATGCCATCTTTCTCCTGCCAGTGCTGACCGATGTGCTCCTATTTTGAATCATGTTGCTGGAAGAGCTCTGATAACAGTGCTCAGGTGTGAGGGACAGAGGGTCTAGGTGTTGAGGAGAACAGCATCAACATGGTTAAGTCACAGAACCTATGGTCTAACTGACCAAGATTGAACTACATCTGTACCACTTTCTGGTTTTATAGCTATTTAACTTCATTAGCTTCTGCTCTCTCTTCTGTACAATGGGAACAGTAATCCCTCCTAACAAATCCATTGCAAGGACTTGATGCGATTGTGTTTGTAAAACACTGAGACAAACTGCGAGCATTTACTAAATGAGAGTTATCACAGATTATTATTAAGAGAAAATCTCACCATTGAGCGTGTTGCTTTGGTGCCAGAATAAGCTAGCAACGTGCTGCAAGGTTTTACTCTTTATGGCTACCAGGGAATTTGGACGGCAATGCCCACACACTACAGGAGAAAGAAAATATAAGCACTGTTGTTGTTGTTGTGTTAGTAGCTAGAGAAGCTTTCAATTCTACTACTTATTTTCTTTTTTTTAAGTGTTTGTTTATTTTGAGAGAGAGAGAGAGAGAGAGAGAGAATGCGAGTCAGGGAGGGGCAGAGAGAGAATGAGAGAGACAGAGTGAGAATACCAAGCAGGCTCCAAGCTGTTAGCGTTCAGTGCGATGCAGGGCTCCATCTGACCAATCCTGAGATCACGACCTGAGCCAAAATCAAGAGTCAGATGCTTAACCGACTGAGCCACCCATTTGCCCCCTCTATTACTGATGTTCAAAAGAAATTTTAAGCCAAGACTTATCTACAGGGCTATTTTTTTACATTCTAGCTGATAGCCCCTTCATATCCCTTTTTGGCATGATCTTAAAGTTCCCCAACACAAAGTATGATCCCTACATGTTTAAGCTGAAGAAATGTGGTGCCCTTCAACCTGCCCTTACAGAGCTTCTTCCCAGCCCACCCTCCCCTCAAATGATGTTCTTACTAAAATAAGCCTCCGAAGAGAGTCTCTTAACTCTGTCCAAAAGCTAAACCCAAAAGAGGTCAAAGATTCTCTGGTCAGTCACATTTCACCCTACTATTTTTAGCTGGTGTAGGACAAAACAAGGTTCCCCCAAGGTCTGGGCTCTGTGAAAGTTGGAGATTCTGCCAAGATGGAGGCATACAGCTCTCCCAGGGAGAAGAGAGAGAACAGTTCCCAAGATATCTATTCATTGCCACTGAATATTCCACCTACTGTATCTTCTTTGTACTTGATCTCATGGAGTGAGTCTGCTTATTTGCCATTCCAGTTCAATCTTTAGTACTGAAACTTTCCTAGTGAGCTGTCAACATGCCCATTCATCCTGTGGGCCATCTTGTGCCATGTTATCCTCTGTCTCCTACATTAGAAGCTTCAAGGTTTTCTGGATGTCTATCCTTATGGAAGTGCTTGACTAAGTGTCCTGGACTGTCAGCCTAGACATGTTTCTTTTCTCTGCCAATGCCCCTCATTCCTGATACCTCTCTCCTGAGAGCCCCAAACCAGGCTGTTATGTGCTCTCAGCCCCTCTATCCTCTTACTCATACAGATGCACCAAGGGCAAGCATCTTTCTGCCCAGAGATATCTGCCCTTCCACATACTCCCATATGACCTTCCACTCTCTGACCTTTGCTGCTGGAATCCCTTGAGTTAGAAAACCAGGGATGTTTCCAGGACTTTTAAGGCTTGTATTGGCAAGGCAGTAGGAGAAGGGAGTGAGGGACCAAGCTGAGAGTTTCTGCCTGACCCTAGATTGCTGCTGAGGGCAATGCCATGGGAAGGTGACCTCCCCACAGGCCTGGGGACTGTCCCAATGGGATGACACCATTAGATACTCAATCTCAGCTCTTCTATTGCTCCACTCCTCAAGCAGTATCCTGGGCAGATGGAAACTGAGTTTTAAGTTAAGGGATGTGGCTAGAGCTTCATTCGGTGATTTATGGTCTAGGCCAGGGTTTCCAAAACTGCAAAAGAGCTATTCCTGGCCAAGTTCCTTATTAGTCATATGTGTGAAATGGAAACATTGCTTTGTCAGAAATATAGTCCCCCCCCCCCCCCCCCCCCCCCCCCCCCCCCCCCCCCCCCCCCCCCCCCCCCCCCCCCCCCCCCCCCCCCCCCCCCCCCCCCCCCCCCCCCCCCCCCCCCCCCCCCCCCCCCCCCCCCCAACTGTGTGTGTATCAGGTTCTGGAAATGGAGCTGGGTGTTGGGAAAGGGACTTAAGGGAAGAACACTTTACTGCTAGAACCTACATCACCCTGGCAGTCACAGTTGTACCAAGCACATATGGGAAGGGATTCTAGGGCCATCAAAAAAAAAAAGAGAGAGAAGAGAGAGAGAGAACCAACTTCACATTAACATTGCCCCCGCCCCCCCCAAAAAAAACCAACATTGCCCCCATAGGTGCTTTTCTATAAATAATCTTTCTCATTTGTTGTTTTAATTGTCAGGCATTCGTCCACTCTCTGGTACCCATGCTCCATTTTCTTCCTGGTGAATCCTACACTGTCTTCTATTTTCCCTCCATGAGATTTCAGCACAGCAGAATACCACCACCAACTCAGGATGAAGCACATGGCCCAGGTCTAAGCCAATCAGTGCAGCCCATTCTCCTGGGCACAGTGATTGGTGTAGGGAGAGGCATCTGCTCAGTCAGAGCCAATAAAGTACCTTGAGGTTTTCCCTAGAACTTCTGGGGGAAAGACTCACTCTTTTCCCTTGAACCTCGAGTTTGAGAGGGCTAGGACCTGGAACTGCTTTTGTTCTCTGGTCACATGAAAACTGAGTCTTAAGCTGACATAGCAGAGACCCACGCTTACAGATGAAAAGTCATCAAGTCCTGATAACATATTATTTCATCCCTGAATCCAGTTGTGTCTGATGCTGACCCTAATTCTGGATCTTTCAGTTACATGGACCATTAGACTTTTCTGTTGCTAAAGCACGCTGAGACAGATTTTCTGTGTCTGGCAACCAAAGAGCCCTAGTTGGCAGTTGTTGTTTCAAGGTACAAACATAATTGAAATGGAATGAAAAGAAAGGAGGCAGGGCCAGCCATAGGCATGTAATTTGCAAGCACAGGCTGTGGCTCAGGTGCACAGACGGAGGCTTTTCACACTCTAATGTGAGCAGAGCAGTGTGAGGATGTGCCCAGGCAGGAAGAGGAGAGCCCCGGACAGGAAGCTCCCCCAGCAAACATCACCTCTTTATATCTGAAATTACCTAATCAAACCATTTCCATCAGGTTTAGATTTTGTTAGGTTTAATGAAATAGTAAATATTACTGCTATCGTGAAACCTCTTATTGATACCATCATTACTTGTAGTTCCTTATAGTTTACACTCTTGCCCTATGAATTAATCTACTAATCATGAAATGACTTCCAACTTAATCTGCTTTCCCCGTAGTTGTACAGAATTAGAGTTCTCCAGAAAAACGGAATCAGTAAGATTTAAATCTGGATATATATATATTGAGTCCAGAGATTGGAGGCTCAGGCAGATTGTCTATGCTGCAGTCCAGAGGCAGAATCCTTAGCCTTTGCTCTTAAGTCCTTCAACTGATTGAATGAGGCCCACCAACATTATGGAAGGTCATTTCCTTTACTTAAAATCAAATAATAGTAAATGTTAATCACACCTAAAAAATACCTTCACAGAAACTAGTGTTTGATCAGATAACCAGCACCATAGCTTAGCCAAGTTGACACATAACATTTACCATCACACCCAGTTTGAACCAATATTCCCACCTGCTCATCCACATATCGGTGAAGGTTCAGTTTTAGAATCTCAAGCCAATGCGAAGATGACACTAGAAAGAACATCCTCTTGACAAAACTCTATTGTCCCCAGCATAGAAGAAAATCCATGATAATCATTTAATTCAGCCTGGATGAAATGCTTTAGTAATTCTGTTGATGTTAAAATATGTGAATCAGCTCGTATTTATTAAACCTCCCTTGGTTTAACTTTTCACTATTTGCAGAATACCCCTCCTAGCACCATCCCAGAAAAGCACTTGAGCCCTGTCCCATGGGCCTAGTGGCCGAAGACGTATCCCCCATGTCCTAGCTGAAGACAGACCAGCCACGTGGGTCAGGCACCCGCAGCAGGAGGGAGCATTCACTCTGTGAGTGCTGCCTGTGGGAGAGCCTCATGGGACGAACACATGAAGACGTTTCACCTGGTCCTTCTTCCAGGAAATCTGTGGCCCCGATAAGGACAAGCTTTTACAAATCCTGTGCTGTCAACCAGCCTTCTGATGGTCTGGAAGACATCTATTTACACTAACAATGCAGGTACTTCATTTTATTCACTCCAGTTGCCTACTATAGGCTTCATCTCTGCATCCAGCCTGAGGCAGCCACATTCCTGTGGGCATCTATGCGAAGAGGAAACGGTGGGTGGGCAGTCGGGAGACCCTGTCGGTCCACAGGACAGCTCTCTGCCAGCAGCTTCATGAGAGGTTTCTCAGAGGGTGTACTTTAGGCTTCCTTATGGCTGATGATGCCGAGTCAAAGCCTCTGATGATGCCTGCTCACCCCAAATCCTCCGTGTCCCAGCAACCCTTGCATGTGACGGGATTCTGGCCAAGAATTATCAAGCATTTATGGGGCTGGACCTTAAAAGTGTCTCAGGAACCATCCAGTCCTGTCTCCTCTGACTACAGCAATCTTGACGTCACAGTCTCAGATGGTATAACCACTGAGATGTGAGGTTCTGTGCTGTGGAAGCACAACTTTCCCCTTCTGACACACATGGGGCACAAAAGGAAGCATCCTCTGACTCACAGCTCTCCTCAGCCCAAAGAGCCAGCTTGCAGAGCAGATCGGGGCCGCTCCTTCCCAGGCCTGCTGAGGATCAATGACACCACTCCCCACCTCGATGAAACAACCTCAGACGTTTGTTGTGCTGCTGGTGATGGTCAGGAGCAGCGTCCTCATAGCTAAAGCTGTCCAGGATCCATTCTGTGTCCATATCCCCAAGGAAGGGCCAAAACCGGTTGAATAATTGAACCACAGTGGGTTTTCCTGAAAAGGCTTCCATAGCTTTGAGCTCATTTAGAAGGAAAGAGAGGATTTCAGGCCCTAAACAATGTGGAATCTCTTCCATTTTAGTTGAAAATATCCTTGCTGGGGTCCAAAAACAGAGTCTTATCTGTTGAGAATGCATGCAACTTCAGGCTCCTTCATTATAGAAAGTCTACCAGGCCTTGCCACGCGGCATGACCCATGAATGTGGGTGGGACCGTTTGGTATTTTCATGCTGTTGGAAACAGTGGCCTTGTTGATCTCAGAGAGTCCCAGATTAAGCTGATTTCGCTATTTTTAATCTCTCCGGAAATAAGCAAAGAAGAGAGGCCTAATTGCAAACAGACTGAACTTTACATAGGAAATATGTAGGTCCCCTGAGGCACCTAGAAAGTGTCTGAAACCCTAACAGCCTGCCCACCTCCCCCACCCCCCCACTCCTCTCTCCAGAGCATGTAAGCCTGCACCCAGGGAGGCCTGGGGCGGAGGGAAGGATTGGAGTCAGGAGTTCAGCCTTGACCTTGGACTGGCCAAACCAGCTCATCCAGCCCCTTGGGCCCAGCGGCAGGGGCTTTGCATGAGAAACAGGAAGACTATTTGTCCACAGCTTGAACCACGGCTTTGGGAAGGTTCTTTGTTCTCTCATCCCCACTATTTTGGGTTTTCTGGTCCTTCTCTATTCTGTGCTTGTCAGATTCCAGGAATGGGGAAGATTTCAAACACTACCATGAAGCCTGTAAGACACACACACACACACACACACACACACACACAAACCACCCCATTGCAATCCCATTTGCCACTTAGCCCTGGGATTTGTGTGGCCCAGTAAGAGCTTTATAGCAGTTCACATAGCCCCCAGCCTTCCCTACAAGCTCCAGTGTTAACGTCCCAGCCAGAACCCTGGGCCTTGCTGGCAGCTGTGCCTCTGGGTCGCTGTGGGAGACATGACAAGGCCCTGTAGCCTGCTGTGCCTCAGTTTCCCTGCCTGTCAGTTTGGACAACCATGACCGCAGATAATTCTGAATTGTCTGCCTGCTGGTGGGACCAGGCACCGGAGGGGGCTCAGATTTATGGCACGGAAGTCCCAGAATGAGTCAAAGAAGAGAAAGACCAAAATAGATCAGGAGCCACGGGCCCAGAAAGGCAGCCAGAGAAGATTAGACACGCTGCCTAGAGAACCAACCGATGACTTTATTGAGGGCTCTTGCTCATAAACAGCCAGTGTGTTAGTTTAACTTCCATGGACCAGGCCCACCCTTGCCTGCGATGGGAAGTCTGGGCTTGGGGCCGTCTGTGGGCCCTGCTGTTGTCAAGGCCGCTCCAGGAGCTGGGGCTCTTCCAAAGGAAATCAGCATGGGGCTCTGGGGCTTGGCGGAGTGGATGGACAGATGGACAGTTTTTGAGTGAGAAAGCCATGATCATGAGGCAGGGAGGAGTGGCAAGTGCCCCCCAGCCCCCGCTGCAGACCTGCTGGTAACAGAAAGTCTTTGTTTTGGGGGCGTTGCTGCTGAGAAGCCCTTCTTCCCTAACTTTTGCTTCTTGGTCTCATGAATCTATGTAGAAGGCAGTAGGCCAAGAGCACAGATGTGGAAAGGGTCCAAGTACTGCTACCATAGCTCTCATCCCCGGAAGTGCCCCAACCTCACCAATCCCCAGCCATGGCTTTCCCTCTCTCATCCTGACCCCACATCTTCTGTCATGTTACATGGTCCACTTTGCCTTCCTGGCCATTTTTAAATCTTCCCTTTCACGTGCAGAGCAGCACTGACAGGCCCCTTCCACCTCAACTCCCGCTGGAATGCTTCAGGCAACCCTGACGCTTGAGTCATGTTTTCCAGCAATGGTGTCCACAAGGCCAGCACTTGTCTGTTTGTAGACAGGGGCTCGCAAATATCTCATTTCAGCCCTGAAGACCCTTTCCTCCCTCTCACTATCAGCTGTCAACCACCCATCCATTTCCCGCGCTTCTCTGCCGGAAATGATCCCAGCCAAGGCGAGCCGAGCCAAGCAGGTGTCTGTCTGTGGGCTCACAGACCCTCCGAGGATGAGGGTCTCTTCGGTGGCTACCAGATTGCACCCTGATGCCAGCCAGCTCCTGGCGTCTGCCACCGGCCCTCCCAAGAGGGTAGCCTGTGGACACACAGCCCAAACCCATGATCCCGGCTCTTCCCAGTCCAGCTCTGTTGGCAAAATGAAGCTCCCTGCTGAGGGAAAGCTGCCTGGACTGTCCATGAGGCACCCATGATAACTGGGCAAACCACCTGTCCTGGGTTGGTCAGTGCTTGGGGGGCGTTACTAGTGGGTCAGTATGAGGGAGGAAATAGGAGGAAGAAGTCTGGAGCAAATGTCAGATTTTGGGACAAGTCCTTGCTGGCAATATGTCTTTATCTGGAAAAACGCACACAGGAACTTATAGTAAAAAAGCAGCTTTGAAAGCCCTCTGTGACGTGGCCCTACGCTACCACTGTTCCAGTCTGCTCTTCCATGCCTTCCACCATGAACTCCACCTTGGCCAAACCTACAAACTCGCCGTGTATCCTGCTCTATCCCTGCTCTTTGTCATTGCTCCTTCCATTCCCTTTGCTTACAATATCTATCTAGATTCTACCCATCTTCTCAGCTCCAGCTCCAGCCCTACTCTCTCCCCTTCCCCCACTCTTTTTTTTTTTTTAATGTTTTATTTATTTCTAGGAGAGAGAGAGAGAGACAGCGTGAGCAGGGGAGGGTCAGAGAGAGAGGGAGTCACAGACTCTGAAACAGGCTCCAGGCTCTGAGCTGGCAGTCAGCACAGAGCCCGACGCGGGGCTCGAACCCACGAACCGCGAGCTCATGACCTAAGCGAAAGTCGGACGCTTAACCGACTAAGCCACCCAGGCGCCCCCCCCTTCCCCCACTCTTGACCAAACCTTTGGGAAGCCTGGAGCCTCCATGCCCTCTTTCTCCACTCATGACTCTTTTGATCCACTCCACACACGAATAGAGTTTACCTCTTTATTGAAGACTATCACATTTGGTCTCCATTTCAGATGTATTGGCCTTTGTCTCCCCGAACCTGAGTGTCCCTCAAACTTATCTCAGAATGTGTGCTCCAAGGATGCCTCCCCAGCACTCTGAACACTGTAGGGCCTTAGACAACACTTACAGATTTGATTCATTATCCAAAAAGTCAGTTAAGTGATCACGAAGATGTATAACCTGGGAGAACTCTAGAAATGCTCGGTGAGCAGTGAGTGTGGGCCCAGGTGGTCCCTTCTTGGGGGCAGTGGTGGAACGAATTTTCCTTCCGAGGCAGTCCCTGATAGTTCTAGAATCCCACAGAGGCCCACAGGAGGTGCTGGTTGGATGAACAGCGTCCTGCAATCAAACAAAACCACAAATGCAAAGCCAGAGAGCTAAACAATGTTAGCTTTACAACCCCAGGTGATGAGAATGGTATTTACAGACTCGGTGACATGTTTGAAGCAGTGAGTTTCAGAGGCTAATATTTTAAGCTAGACATCCTGAGACCGTGATGTTCTGTTTTTATTCTCCTCCCCATCCTTCCCTCCTGGAGCCCCTGGAACTTTCCATGCAAGTTGAACAAGAGCATGAAACCTCTATTGTTTCTCAATCCTTATTAGTGCTAGGGAAGGATTTTAAAAACTGCTTTGTGGAAGGTTGATTGGTGAAGAGTGGAAAACATTCTGAGGCCTCAAAAGCACATTTGCCATTACACCAAACTTCCATCAGAGAATGTCAAAATTCTAGGCAGAGGGAAAGTTCCCTCAGAGAATTCCAAGGGCAACGGGACTAGGAAGAGATACAGTAAGTCCTTGTTGGCAGATGGACCCATCTGGGCCCAGAGGTTCCAGACAGTCTAGATCTGCCTATTGAAGCCCTTTGTTCCTCTGGAGCCCGTGTATATAGTGAGTTAAAGTTCCTGGGGCAAATCCATAAACAGAGGGTGGGAACCTGAAATTTCTCTATTTATACACTCCAGAACACAACTGGAGAAATCAGAGCAATCTAGAAAGCGGAGGACAAATTGCAAACAGCGACACAAGCATCAGGGAAGTCTGGGAGATCATAAGGGATGGAAAATCCCCAGGACACCATGGCATTGATCTTCCCAGGGGCCTGCATAGCCAGGATGCAGCCTCACCATCCCTCTCCAGATCGTCTTTCACCTTTCTCTTGCTTTAGCCAGTGCTTCTGATTAATCCTCCGTGCACCCCCTCCAGACAGGCAACACGGACAAAACAGTTTTTCATGCATGGAAATGAAGTCCAGAATGTCCTCTACCGTGGGGGTTTTTTGCTGTTTGTAAACAAGCCTAGATGCTAATCCGCAGTCCACCTGACCATGCTGACCGGTTCTATGGACAAGCCAGATCTGGCCAAACTGAAACGTCAAATCCTGTAATAACTTCAGGATCTGAGCCCACCTTATAGAAGCTATTGAAGAGGAAAAAAGTGGTGCCTGTTTTCATGCTAAGAAAAGCAGATAACCTTACCAGGAGAACAAGCATAAATAGTGATCTGAAAATAACTTGACAGGTTTTGTTTCCACCGAAGTGAAACACGTACAAACACAGCTTTTTTGTTTCTTCAAATCATGAAAGTAATAAGTGCTCAGGGCAAAAAACATAGGAAATACAGTAAAACACAACTAGTAAACTGTTGATAGTTTTTATTGTAATCCCTTCCAGTACTTCTCTATGAATAATCACCTATATGCTAATGCATAGTATATGTTATATTGTATATTATATGTATTATGTTATATATTGTATACTATTTATATAAATGAAGAGGCATATAGAATTCTTTACATATAAAATGTTCATTCACATATATGGCTACATATTTATTTATGAAATATATATTTATATGTTTCATATAAAATTTCACATAAGGGGCACTTGGGTGGCTCAGTCAGTTAAGCTGAAGTCAGTTATGACTTCAGCTCAGGTCATAATCTCACGGTTTGTGAATTTGAGCCCCACATCAGGCTCTGTGCTAACAGCTCAGAGCCCGGAGCCTGGAGCCTGCTTCAGAGTCTGTGTCTCCGTCTCTCTCTGCCCCTCCCCTGCTCATGCTCGCTCTCTCTCTCTCCCCAAAACTACCAAACATTACCAAAACAATCTTCAAAAATCCTTCACATAAAATATCAGAAATCATCCACTTTGTCTTTTTATTTTTACTGTAAGGTAACATATTAATTGTAGAAAATATGTTTGAGCCAAAAGAAAGAGGTGAAAATCATGTCTATTTCCACCATTCAGGAAAGACCACTTTCATTTACCGTATGCCCTTCCTATTTATTTTAAATATGTTCACATAAATATAAGATATTTCAAATTATCCAGAAATAGCATCATGATCCGTATTTTATTTCCTCAGTATGCGGGGATAATGCCAACGAACATCCTAAGCCATTGTGAGTCATCTCTTGCTATGGCTTCCTCTTGTAGAGGGGACACCATCTGGGATGAGGGCCACTGCTCAGCCTTGAAGGTCCACACTGACTTTCATGAGCTGCTAGAGGCTTTCTGGAAAGAGGATTCCTAAATTTTAAAATTTTCCTTTTATGTAACAAAAGCAAAGCCAGGAAACCGAAAAATGGAACTTTACTATAAGTCATAGTGCAGAAGAGACAGCAGGTAGCCTGAGGAAGCTTCCTCCAGATGAGGAGGGACAGTAAAAAGCTCTTCCAGGCCTGGAGGAGAAGCAGAGGAGAGAGAGGAAGAGAGGCAGCATTTAGACAAGGCAGGCCTTTCCTGTCCCTTCCTTAAGAACGTTACTAACATCTAGACCATTGTTAACATCTAGAGAGAGCTTGAGGGGCATCTAAAAACATCTGCGTTGGGACTCTGCTTTTCTGAGATACCGTTTGAGGAGATTTACAGTGTTTGGGGTTCGTCTGGTACAGAGTCAGTATGAGGCCATCATGGAGTGGGTTAGAAATGACAGAGGGAAGTGGCCCAGAGTCTAGGCTGATGGGCATGAGACAGCTCTCTTATTCCCCCAGCCTGCTGGGGTGTCTAGGGGACTCCTGATTCTCTCATGGGCCAGCTTGTGACAGAAGTACTCAGAAAAGGCCTAGGGTTGGGATGCACAGACCTGGGTCACAACACTAACTGGCTAGTGCACTAACTCTTGCATGTGGTTCAGTTGAAGTGTCATTTACTAATTCCCCACCTCAGGAGAGAAACACAGAGATGAGGCTTCACTCTCCTAAAACTGAGGTGCAGGGAGGCCCCAGATATGAGAATAATTCCGCAGACAGTCTGCTACTGCATTGGGCTATTAGGCCTCTGGGAGGCTAGCCTAGGCATTATTCCTGCTATCCCATTTTCTAGGCCTTTCTCATCTCCCCAGCCCTCCCTGAGCCCAGCCACATTCTCTTCTCAACCTCCATCCCTCCTGTTTTATGCAGCCTTCCTTCCACCCACTGCTTCCATAAGTCTTAGGGTGTTCATGGTAGTAGCAAGCCTAGGGTAAATAGGGCCAGGCCCTAAGGCTTTGGTGAGCAAGTCAGGAAAATGGGACCAGAACAATAACTGGGGTGAAAAATGAATAATAGTAACTGCTATTATTATGCACCACTTACCTAGTCTTACTGTGTGCGAGGCACAGGGTTGAGAACTTTACATTTACAGTGTGAACTCAGACATTTCTGTTAACTCATAACTCAAGCATACGAGCCCCTGCTACCCACGCAACAACCTATGAGGTAAATGCAACCATGATTCTTTCTTTTAGAGATGAGAAAACAGAGGCACCGAGAGGTTACAGTGACTTGCCCAGGTCACACAGCTAGTAAGTAGAAGCTAGAACCCCATCTTGGCCCGCTGGCTTTAGACCCCCATAGTAGGTAACAGTTGGGGACCCCAAAGGCTCTGAACTAGAGAGAACAAGGGAAGTGGCTGCCTTTGGTACAGGAAAGCCAGCTGCCCCACAGAAGTCCCAGAGAATCTACAGCTTCCACAATAGCTTTGGAAGATTTCCCGGTAGGCAGGAGGTTTAGAGTGTCCGTGGCTCCTACTCTGTAGCTCTGGAAACTGAGACCCCGGGAGATTAGGGAAATGCAGCATGGCCGCCGTGGCCAAGGTAGCTGCAGAGGAGTGGAGTGTGCACCTGCGTTGCACACCGTCAGGGCAGAACCAGCGTCCAGAAAAGTGTGCATGTCCACACCTGTANGGGCGTGTCCTGCTGAGGAATGCAGAGAGGGCAGGCACCAATGGCTCACTCCAAAGGCTTTCAGGCAAAGGGTCCCAAGTGCTTTGCAGGCATCTGTTTACGCACTTAGTGCCTGAGCTGCATCGACTGGGGCCGACAAGCCTCTGCGCCCGGCATCCAAGTACTTTGTCTCCACTTTGCCCCGAGTCAGCCGGAGGACGGAGCCAACCAGGGTGCCTCCACTCTTCTCGTGGGGCCCCACGAGTCTGGTGGGCTTGCTAAAGTGAGGGGTTAATAATAGACAGGTCTGTGAGACTGACTACATACTTTCAGTGCTTAATCCCATTCAACCCTGACAGTGAGTACCAGGGGGAGGCGCCAGGCATGGTCCTCCGGGGTCACAGAAGATGACACTAAGGCACAAAGTCGAAGCTAGACAACCACATTTCAGCAACCTCGAACTAAATCTCCTGGCCCCAATTCTAGTTCCATCTTCCCATATACCAGACAGTCTTGAGCACCCACAGCTTTTAAAATACCAAGCAGAAGAGGGACTCTTGGGCTAAATCGGGTTGCCCCCAGAGAACCCATTCAGGGGCAGACTGGTACCCCAGGGATTGGTGTATTAGCGCCTGCACAGAGGCTGCGCAGGCTTGTAGGTTCCTTGTGCACAC